>NC_066836.1:17150802-17466571 GCF_001640805.2 Lates calcarifer | reverse complement strand
GGAAAAGCCAATTCTGATCCCTCAGTGTTGGGGCAGCAAATAGTCATATGCAAGGATACTATTTGCCTGCATTGGTTTAGGTAGCATGATACAAAAACGCAATTAACTTGTGTCGATTTGTATACATACCCAATAAAATTCTCAAATTAAAGGTTGCAAACGGTCTTGTGCACTTTCTTCGTCATGTCTGATTTTTGCTCATCAAATGTTCTACCAGTTATTCTTGACTTCTGTGGAATGTTTTTATTTTGAAAATTAAGTGTAATTAGTCTGACCAGATGGGGGCTTTTTCCAACCTTTGTTGATGAGCTTTCTAGACAAGTCTGTCCTTTATAATAGCACTGTCAGATCATATTCTACTGGAGGTGCACACTGCTCACCACTTTACATTGACTGCTCTCTCCAAGACCCATCCAGTGACGACCAGAGAGCGCAGTATAAATAAAGACAATCTCCCTGAAAAACTCCAGAGCTTCCTCCTTCCTCTTAGCTCAGAAGCTTTCCCCTTTAATTATACCCTGGCCTTTAGCCTTGAAAAAAAAACATCCCTTTTGCATACAGTAGGACAGCAGGAAAACACGTGAACAAATATAGCAGGATGAGAGAAAAAAAAAGACTCAAGGGCAGATGGAAAGGCGTTCATATTTATTTGAGGTTAGGCCTAAACATAGCTACAAAGAAGTGCACACTGTCTTCAAGCTCCACATTTGGAGGTGAAACAACATAGTTACTGGGGGGGATGAAAGGCGATTCTGCTTCTTTGTTTCTCAGGATCTAAAAATAGCTCTTGCTGAGCAGGCAGTGAAGCTGAGCTGCAGTCCCTTCTCTTGCTTCTTTTTCCTCCTTTTTCTGACGCTCATTCTCTCGCACAGATAATGCATCATGTTAATGACACATGTGAGGTGACTTTGAATTGAGATGTGCTACAGTTATTAGGTCAGGTTGGCCCGGCCCTGTGTGAATTACTGTTATCTGACATATAGCATGCACCTTAGCTACAGGGAGGGTTATTAAAAATATTAATGGAGTGATTGAGTGAAGTGTCGCCTGCACTGATTAGTACAGGAAAGATACTGTGGATATTTCTAATCATCTTTGTGATGCTTTTATCTTGAGAAACTACAAACATCTCTGAGCAAATCAGGAAATTACAAAGAGTTCCTATTGTGTGCATGTACACTTGCAACAGAGGGTCCCAAAAATGGGTTATTTATTTTAAGTAAAAAGTAAGAAAGAAAGAAAGAAAATCTTAGACTATTTGTCCTTACCTCAGATATAACCACTAATCTCCTGTTTATATATGTAATTTTCTGTCTTCTTTACTCACAAACATGCACACACACAAGGCAATTCTGCTGTTGCTAAGGCAGTTGATAAAGCCTGCTGCTACTTATGTGGCTGTATCCAAGCAATTACACAATGCCAACAGGTCCAGCACATATTTATCAGCGTTGCCGCTCTCACATCCCTCGCAACCTAGTGTTATTGTCCTGCAGATTAGTTCCCCGCCCCCACACACATATACACACACACACACACACTGATACCATACTGCTGTACCCCTCTTACATTTATGGAGGGAAACGGCGCTAATCTCATTTTACGGAGAACTGCGGTATGCAGACACAAACACAACTCATGATTTCGAGATTTTCACAGATATATGATAATGTGTATCTCTTACATCTACAGTATACAGTATGTGCATATGCTGTATGTAAAAATGGATGAGTAGGATTTACAGTCAGAGAGCAGAAGTGAGTCAATTCACAATTTGTGCCACTAGAGTGAATCATATATTGCGTAAAGCCTGGCGTTGGAGAGGAGGAATTTGCTTTGCATTTCTTCACTGGCAGCCAAAACACCCTCACACAGTGGGAGTGATGGAGCACATATTTCTGTTTATTCTGGCTTGAGGAGAAAGAAACACGAGGCAGAATGTGGGAAATCACCCGTAAATGCACGAGTAGAGGCAAACAACACTGAAAGTGAAACCTGTTTTGCAGAGTTTTGCACACAGTTTAGTGCAATGTGGATAAACTTTGAACCCAATCCTTGGGATTTTAACATTGAAACCACAACCGTTAGAATCCTACCAGTTTCGCTCTGTGTAAAGAAATGACTCTGCACTGTAGCATCCAATCACCCATCAGTGAATGAGGGGTGCACCAGATATTAGACTGTGAGGTCTCTGGTGGAAGATGATGCTGACAAAGGGCCAGATGAGCACTGAGATAAGTGAGTGGGAGGATCAAACAGCTCAGAGACAGGGAGGTAGCAAAGGCAGAAAATCAGTGGACTGCAGTAACATACATTATCTGCTATAACCAAATTCATCACTCAACAAGTTAATCAGATATGCTATACAAATAAATGCTAACCTTTCAGACTTTTACCATCTGATTGCATGCAAATGCTGTACCTCTGATGTATTATCAGTGTTGACTTGGCTGAGCTATCCAAGCTGTTTGTCTCACAAACAACACACACACTATTTTGATGTTGCGGTTGTTCTTTGGTTTTCTTCTGTGTTGTGAGGAGTGTGAGAAATTAAAGAGGGATGTTGTAAGTGCATCTGTGTTCCCAGCAGACATTATTACATTTGTGGCAGCAAGAAAAACCACTGCAACAAAGAATGTACTGAATGTGCTGCACACTTGCTGCTGCTGTACAACTAATTTAATGGTCTCCAATTCAGCATTTCATGATATGTCATCATCTCGCCGGCTGAGGTGGTGTAGCCACTTAAACGGGGGCAGTCACTAATCACAGTCAAACAAAATGAATTATAATGAATGTTGACAGTCAGTACTCCAGTTTTTACTCGAGTAAATCCTTGATATTTCATAAATCTTATGGCATGAATGTTTTTAGGCTATCATCTCCCCTAAGAACACTGGGGGAATTAATAATATTATGGATTATGTATACAGTTTAAGAAAAAAAAATCTGTGTAAAACACAGATTGTACTGATGATGTAAGCTTGTTGTTGACTTTCCCAGTCTGAATGACTGAGCAAAGGATAGGGGGTGGGGTGTCATTAATCCATGGCTAGTGATGACCAGACAGGCAAAAAGGAGGTGTAGTGGGGGATGGGCGAGGACACTCTTGTTATGACTGGTGCTTGGCTGCAGGACAAACTTCTAGAGGCCTCTGCATTTTTCTCTTTTCCATCTCATTGGCCAGTCTCAGAGAGGACATGTGGATCCATTTTGCTGTGAGCATGTTAATCGGACCAGGAGCTAACATCTGATCAACGATGGAGGCCGGCTTTCAAATTTAACAAGCTACGACGTGTTGTTTGGCGCGTTTGGAAAATAGGTTAGTTGTCTATAATACAGCATTATGTCCTCGCGCCATTTGTAGAAATTTGAATTTGGTCCTGATAAATACGGATGTGTTGGCTACTATTCTTACAGAAGTTACCCACCCCTCTCTGCTGTAGTCGATAGAGAATAGGGCGGATACTCCGTCCACCGCCGTCGTCACGGGTTAATCGTTATATTGAGCTTTAGCGAGTGGCGCTTTGAAATAACAGTAGTTACAGGCAGCTCATTTTCGCATGTCAGGTCACGCCACTGTGTCGAATGTCTGAAGCCGTTGCTGGCTTCTTACCGCCTGGCTTTAGCTTTAATATTAAAACCTAACGATAGTTAATACATGTGCGAAAACGACCTGCCTTGCAATCGATTAAACAGATAACATGGTCTGAAGAACTGTGGAAGATATCGGCAATTGAAAGGTTTTATACAAGTAGGTACGAGATTATAGCAACACTGTCATTAGCTTAGCCATGCTAGTGTTAGCTAGCTTGTTAGCGGGTTTAGAGTGATAGCGACGGGCTGAAGATCTCACGGTACTTGTCAGAAATGCCTTTTTAAAAAATCTAACATCATGTTTTTGAGTCCTGTGTTGTGTACAGTAATTTAGAGTATGACAAGCCTTACAGCGTTAACTAAAGTAGTTTGGTAGCTAACTGTTGGTGACTTGATTCAAATGAACGAATTCTTAGACCGCCTTGCCCGAGTGGCATGTGTGGTGACGGGTACGGCCGCCGCCAAGGCAAAACTAATGTTATCTCGCACGTTAGCCGGGGAGCTAACGTTACGTCGCTCATTACAGTGAGCGTCAAATGAGCTTTAAATGAGATGCTGCCAATTGTATTACTTCACGGCGTAAATAAGTAGAAAACGCAATGCTGCTCGATTACTTGATTATCATTTAGAGTAAGTTACAAAGCGCTAAGCCCGCTCCTATTTTCCCCCGCACATTCACTAATGACACATGACATGTGGACAATTGTCAGTCCACCATTATATTAGTAACCTTAAAGAGTTAAATTAAATGATCGGTACATGTAAGATACCGCACTGCCGAATATTTCATCTTTCCACAGAGGAAGAGGCATTTGATTCAGGCTTGTCTGATAGTAATAAAGTGCACTTTGAGTCATTCATTGGCACCATTCATGTGCCACAAGTCTGTGGCTGCCTGCCTCAAACAGCGTGTCGGTTAACGTACACACACTGTAGTTTTTACAGCCCATTCACTCGCCACCGTGTGTGGGGGATGGGTAATGTATTTCCGCTGGTAGCTTGCCATGCCATCTTGCTAATTTAGCTACCGGCAGATTAGCATGGTGACATAACTTGCATGTGTTTAACTTGCACGAAACCAGTATGGACTGAGAAGGCCCAGCAGTCGCACAGACGACTTTCCTCTGAAATGGCGACAAATCAAAATCTGAATGACGCAGCTAAATGTAGCCACATTCAAAAATGAGTGAAACACCTGAGTCCCTGGCCCCAGTTGTTGATCCAGGTCTACAAGTGAGATGTTGGCTAAATTCATATTGTAGGCGGCAAGCGTCTCTAACATACCTTTACCGTTTTAACAGCGATATAGCTGTGTTTCATTTACTTCATACAATACATAAGCACACTTCCCCTTTAATTACAGTCCCTCGGGGATAGTTACACCATGCATAGCATAAATATCCACCGGCTGTTTTGGCTTTTTACATTGCTGACCCAGTTTCTCTTATTGTTTGGTGACACACCCCTATGTTCATAACACTTTATTCTGGCTGTCTTTTCACCCACTCTCTGACACACTGCTGCTAAAATGTCCATTCCAATTAAGGTAATTTGTCACAGCACTGATGGAAAACACTGTCTTCTGTGAATATTGTGCCGGGCCTGTGTGGTTCTTGTGCTGCTTGCTGCTACACTTGCACAAAGAGAAGGCATTACTAGGAAAATGCAGGGTAGATTGCTAAACTACAGTGTATGGTGCGGGATGGCCTTAAGTGTAAAAAACATATAGAGGAGACTGTTGAATAGGATTAGTAATTTTTATTTTTCACGTTTCTTGTCAAATTTTTTGATAGGAATACTGCAGTGAAAGATGTAGCTGTGCATAATATTGAAACCTTTACCTACATTTTGATTACAGGTTACTTTACCCTGGTGAAACTGTGTGTTCTGTATCATTTATATAGTCTAGATATGAAGTCCTCCAGTGATGTTATTTCAGTATAATTCATGAGTTTCTTTCCTCTCAGGGACTGAGAGTTCTTGCTGAAGACAACAGAGCTATGATGCGCCTCTGAGGACATCTTGATCACATGGGTAGTGTATCTCACTGTTTAATGTCACATCTTTGTTGTTATTTTTCCATGCATAGGATTTGTTTTGCCTGTCTGTCTGTAGCTGCACAATTATATTGATGTCTGGAAGATCAAATTGCTGTGGCAAATGAGTCTTATGAGGGAAGGGAATTTAGCTTTCTGTTCAACCAGTGGGAGGATGGTGTACAGGAATGACTCAGACAATCAGACAAGACCAACAGTTAATGTTTGGCATTCCCAAAAATGGCCTAGAACATGCACAATTTCCACCTTAAAATACCTAAAATAACCCAGTTGTTTACATAACTGTTGCAGTAATTGAGAACTTTAATCAGTCACCACTGCAACTGTTCACTGGCATGTAAGTGTGATGAATAGCCTGCGTGCCTCAGAGAACAGAGATACTGATAAAGACCATGCAACACTAGTGGTGTTCATTGTTGTTTTGAAATCATAAGGTTGCATTATTGATACGGTAGTTCTGCTGCTAAATTGCACAATATATGTTTTTTGTTGAAAGTATTGTTGAACATATACATATTTAAAGAAACTCCGGAAACAGTCCCTTAGAATCAAATTTAACATTGGTTAAGAGTGTGCAGTGATTTCTATTTGTTTAGAATATCTGTATTAATCTTAAAGCTGCTTTGAAACAGCAGTGTTTTATTGTCGGTCATCAGAGGCAGGTGTCCTGGATGGACTTTTTTGTCATGCCATCAGCATGACTTGTTGAAAGTCCTGTCCAGGGGTAAGTGAGGCTGAGAGAGAGGAAGGAGAAACCGGGGAAAGAGCATTGAAATCAACTAGTACCCTCGTTTACCAAGTTAAATCACACACATACATAAATACACATAAACACACACAGTGATAAACATCATTCAAGTTCACTGATGAGCATGAAGAATGCAAAGCTTGATATTAATGCTCATTGCTGAGCATTAATATCATGCTGCTGGAAAAGTGAATTTGAAGTAAGTGACTTTTATAACAAGCTTCACATAAAATAAAAAGAATAATTTTGAATTTTGCCTCCGTAGCAAGATAAAAAGGCAGACTAACTTGGTGCAAGACCTATGTTGGTACAGTTCAAATGTTGTCTGGACTTCTGGTAATGTGAGACTTCATGTCAGTGAGTTTAATACTGGAATACCCTTTCATACAGTAAGCTGTCACCGTGCTTCTCACTGTCAGCAGAGCTTCCAGGTTGCAGTGTAGAGAATTACACTAAATTACATGTGTATTACTGCCTGTCCATCTGCATGCTCCCTCTCTTTATTACCCACGTGAACACCATCTCTCTCTGTGTTGGTGTGAATGCAGTATTGGTTAACAGATAGCTACTTCATAGCCTTGAGTATTTGTGAGTTACAACTGTGAACTATAAAGTTGATAAGCTTTAAAATGTGATAGCATAAACTTTCAAGTTAACTAACAGATTCTGATAACAAATTACTTGTTGCTTAGACCCATCCTCTACCTAACTAGCTGGTATTTAGGCTTCCCAATCCTTTCTTATCACTCCTCCAACTGAAAAACGTGGCAACATTCAGTCAGGTGAGCATGGGTCATTTTCATGTGTATCTCATGAGTTTAGTTAGCAGCTTGATCACTCCCCTGGAGAAAGAAGTGCAGCTGTTCATCTTCTTGAGTGGCTTAATGATGTAAATGGTGATGTGTCATTGCTCTTGATAGAGCTAATGATCAGTCCTGATGTTCATAAAACATTCAAATACTGGACACGCCATCAGCCAGATGAATTGGTCGACCTATTCTTGTAACTGAGCTCTGACCCTGTTCACTGCTCCTGCGTCACTTGCATGGTAACGACATTTTGCCGGCACCCTTTGAAAGCAGGTTAGTATCAGATAAGCACAGGTGTTATATCAACAAGACTGTAGTGCACCGTAACTATACTGAACCTTAACGAAAAGAATGGAAAAATGGCAGCCTCAGTACGGTACTGGAACAGTGGAAAAGCACATTTGCTGAGTTCTAGTGCTGCATTTCATTGTGAGAAACATTAACCATTAGGACTTTGTGACCACCTTGTTAGGGATTGCTGGAGGGCTTCTACTAGATTCCAGGCCTCTTGGTTCAGTTGGTCTTGGATCTCAGCCCTTGGGATGCAGCAGGAGACATGTTGACTTTTTCAGCGGGCTGGCATGATGGAAACAGTAGAGGTTCTGTCCCTCGTCCAGACCTCTTGTTTATTTCCACAGTCCCATTTAAACAGTGCGGGTTCTGCATGAATAAATATGGAGGCTGAACACAAGAACTGTACAATCTGTTATTGCTGAGGTTTAAAGCCCATCTATTCCAGACATTTTGGTCCAAAATACCCTGTCTGCCTCGTGAAGACGGCTAATTATTTCCAGTTGTAGGTTAATGAATGGAAGCTGGTGCGCTGCCTTCAGCCAGGAGGCTTCTGCAGCCACCAAACGCAGAGGAACGAGACATCATTATTTATCAAACGGCAGATCACAGTTAGCGTTTGCCTACTTCCCTGTTCTGAAGTTGCTAGATCTAGGTCAAGCAAGGTGATGAGTTTTATTTTAACCTCTTCCTCTTCTCTGTTTTCATCGTGTGTGCCAGTTTGGAAGTCAGCTCGTAGTGAAACACCATCCTCTGTGTGTACGTGTGACAGTTCTCTTTTACACCTGGCTCAGTGCCACTGCATGTCATCTTAACTTTTTACTATTCATGTATGTTTCTGTGGGAAGATAATGCGTGTGAGGGATAGAGATACTTTGAAGATACAAGTAAAAGCTCCTTTCAGCTCATATCTGTGATGTGTAATCACCATCATCTCTGACTCTCTGCTCTGTGGTTCACTTTTACAGGCTCCTATCCTGTGCTGACCCAATGGTTTAATCACCAGGACTAAAAATGAGCATAAGCAGTGATGAGGTCAATTTCCTGGTTTACAGATACCTGCAAGAGTCAGGTAAGCGTGACAGAGATTTTTTTAGTAAATAACTTGCTGTGAATTGCACTGGTTTCTGTACTTTAAATTATATCAAATGTAATATTTTACACTGCTGCTCTTGACTCACTGCTGTTGAACTTTGACTCCATCCTGCTTTCCAAATGTTTGTGCCTCCTCCAGGCTTCTCCCACTCAGCGTTCACCTTTGGCATAGAGAGCCACATCAGCCAGTCCAATATCAATGGAGCCCTGGTGCCCCCTGCTGCCCTCATCTCCATCATCCAGAAGGGCCTGCAGTACGTGGAGGCTGAAGTCAGCATCAATGAGGTCAGGCGCCATCTTTATACCATCAGTTACTAATTAGTGTAATCTTACAATATACTGGCAAGTGCATTGTCAGTTTTATGTTTTGATCAAGTGTGCCTGGTGGCTTATGGGGTGTGAAATATTTGTCCAATATTAACAATAAATCTCTGTTTACATCAGTAAAATGTGGTTATATAAATTGCATGTTTTGTGCGTAGGATGGGACCTTATTTGATGGGCGGCCCATCGAGTCGCTGTCCCTGATCGATGCCGTAATGCCAGATGTTGTCCAGACCAGGCAGCAGGCCTACAGGGACAAGCTGGCCCAGCAGCAGCAGCAGCAGCAGCAGGCGGCTGGCAGTGGGAGCGGCACAGGACCCCAGGGAAGCACGAAGAACGGAGAGGGAGCTGCCAACGGGGAGGAAAACGGATCCCATGCCTTAGCCAGTAAGCTAGCTCCTGGTTGTTCAGTCTCAGAATCAGCTCATTAACAAACAGCTGTATTTTCTCATGTTTGGGTGAAATAAATGGTCAGCTGCACTGCAGGATTTTCATAATCTTATGCAGGATGTTATTTTGGGCTAAATGCATTGACATCATAAGATGCTGTGTAAGCTGTTTGGGATTCACCTCTTTAACAGATTCACTGTGTATTTTCTCTCGAAAGTCTGACACTGTCAGTTAATTAAAAGGTGTAATGTTGGATAATACCACAGCAGAAAGTTGGCACATGTATATAAGTCCAAAATAATGCAGCACAACTTTGGGATTTTGTTTGGTGTAAAATATCTGTGGCTTATCTGATATTACTTAAAGCTACTCTGGTGTTTTCCTTACACCTGCATGTTTCCCCATGGTTTTGTTCAGTGTGTCTGTGTCTTCACTCACCTTTTCCTAGCGTACAATTGTTTGTTTGTCTGTTTTAGTGTAGTGGGAAGAATGTGGTCTCGTTGTTTCCCCTCAAAACCTCCTGCTTTTCCCAGTGTGTTTTAATCACAATAATACACCCGGCCTCAGAGTCAAATTATAGTCTACTGCTGAGGGCTAGATTCAGATTCTCACAGGCCAATGAGTCCAACATTAGCTCACTCTCTCTCAGTGTCTAGCATTGACTTGATAACTTGTATTTTACACTCATTGGCTACCTTTTGTACAAGCTGTGTTTGGTACAAACACTCTTGGCCTTTCAACAACAGCACAGCCTGCTCTGTAATTCCACAGCTGTCAGCTGTTCAGGCTGGTTCAGTCAGTGCAGCACCGTTTACTTGACTCTTGTCAAGAAACACTGGCATCGCCATTCTGTTTAAATTAACAGCAACAGACGATGAATACATGTGTGCTGCTGTGGGATTGGAGGTTCCCAGGAAATTAGATGATGTCAAACGTTGTTAAAATGGATCCAGCTTGCTTGTCTGGTTGTTAATATACTTTGCTGGTCTACCAGATAAAGCCTTTGTGTGGGGAAACAGTGGTCATTCATCTGAAAAGTAATAGGCTATTTTACTGGAAGCGGTGATTCATTACATCTAGTTTATTTTCCATTACCCTCCACAATTGCAGTTTCATCCTCCCAACCTTCAGAACAGTAGGACAGTAGTTTATCATTACTCACATGTGAAGCTTAAGTTAAAGGTTTATGTTTGTGCTTCTTGTTCTTTTCTGTAGATCACCACTCAGAGATGATGGAGGTGGATAGAGATGTGGAGATCCCCCAGAGTAAAGCCATGGTCCTGAGGGGCCATGAATCGGAAGTTTTTATCTGTGCCTGGAACCCAGTGAACGACCTCCTCGCTTCTGGGTCAGTATCACCACACCATCACTCTCTGTCCATGTGGTTTTCACTGCTCATGCAGCGTCAAGAATAGAATGGAAAAGTGTCATTCTTACTAAGATAGAGGGATGCTAATGAGTGGAAATTTTCCTGTCGGATAACAAACTCCTGACAACACGGATGTTATCGATTACACCAGGCATTTTACCAGAAAGGATGTGTTGGCTCAAGGCGTGGGTAGAGTAGAGGTGTTACCTCCAGATGTTGCCACCTTCATCAGATAAAGTTTACAGATTACCTCATTAATGTTATCAAGTTCCTTGTGGCACTGGGTTTAAATCCCAAATATTGCCAAATAGGCGATTTGCTTTTCACTTTGACCTCTGACATCTTGTGGGTCACTTCTCCTCTCGTCACTTAATAAGACTCTACTATTCTGTGATGTGACTCTGCTCTGCTGCTGCACAGAGCAGGCACTTTCAGTTTTTAGAATTGTAGCATCCAACTAAGTATTGATAACTAGTATTTTGCAAATTAGTTTTTCATAAGTAAGTTTTTCATTTGATGAACACAGAGGCTACAATTGATAAGTGAAAATTAACCAAATGGATTTAATTTCTATGAATGGACTGGGAAACGACAGCGGGCAAGTTAATTAATCAGTGTGTGCCTGAACACTGGTAAAACCTACTGCAGCACAACCATTAGGACACTCAAATCTCCTAATGTGTTTATTTTAATACACGTTAGTCACATTATTATCATTACACTCTTAGATTGAAGTACGTGGCCTGTTTGTGGCCTAGGGCAGCTTGAGTTGTTTAATTTTAATGATCCTCCATGAGTTAATCAAAACAAAATCTTTGTCTCTTATTGATCAGCCAGTTAATTTTCAAAACATTATTAAACATTTGTAAACATGGTTGGAAAATAATTATAATCATATAATAATTTTCAGGGAAAACATTGAATGCATGAGAAGAGAAAGATTTTTTTCTTAAATCCCAACTCATTTATCGCCACTAAAGAAAACTTTGTTGACTAGAGTCATTGTTTCTCCAGTGTCATTATCCTCTCCAGATGAAGACAGTCACGCAGAACAATCTCTGACAATGTCGTGTTTA
Organism: Lates calcarifer; assembly: GCF_001640805.2. NCBI lineage: Eukaryota > Metazoa > Chordata > Actinopteri > Centropomidae > Lates > Lates calcarifer. The sequence goes on along the minus strand of NC_066836.1, from coordinate 17,454,815 downwards.
TTAAGGAGCAAAGCATATTTCAGAATATTACTGTGAAGCTGGAAGTGTGACAGACCTTCCAGGAACAGCTAATGACTAAAGGCTTGATGCCTATAATGAAAACCAGTAAATTGAACAGTTATTGCTCAGAGCAGCCCCCACTGACTGATCAGTGGAGTAAGAGGGGGCAGCCCTAGAGTTATGTGTTGTTGAGTGCAGCCTCTTGTTCAACAGTTTGGTGGATTAATGGTGGGATTTAAGTGCTATGTGTCAAACCAAGAAGTTTGTTATAGTTTTCCCATCTTTAGCAGTCTGCATTACTTGTGTTTTTTGACAGGGTGCCTCAAGAGTAGGGTTGGGTTCTGTTAACACTATGCACTCCTCAGATATTCAGGCCAAACCACAAAGATAGCATTTTAATGTGTTCTCATTTTATATGCATGGTTTTGTTAGTCTTTAATTCAAACAAATCCCCTCATTGAATCAACTTTCTCCTTTGATGATGCTGTGCGTTTACATCTCCACCCCTTCTACCCGTTGTGGTTGTCAACATTGCTCAGGGGAGATCCCTAAATTTCTGAGCAGTTGCACGGATGAGAAAAAAGCAAAACACATGAGATCAGATAAGATGCACCAGCTGGTCTGATCACGTTCTCTGGACTAAAGATAATGAAATTCTAAACACCCATCTCAGGATAGGCTTTGTCCAACTGTAAAATGGCCCCTTACACTGAGCCGTAACATTAATTTCCTTCACAACACTGGATGAATTGATGCCTTAGTCAGTGAGGAGAAGTGATTTAACTTTACCAAACAAAACAAAAAGAAGGTTTAGAGTCATTCATCATCTTTCTAAAATAATGTTAGACACCCCAGAATAAAGGATACAGTTCAGTGCTCATCTGTAAAAGTAGCCAAAGCAACAGAGGTGAGTATTCAGCTGGATACATACACTGTATATTGACCACATTTTTGCTCCTAATCACGGGCACACCTCTGAAAATTAAACGAAAATGGAGAGAATGCAGTTATTCTGGCACAGTCCTGTAATTGAAGAGGGGCTGCAAGGAAGGAGCAAATATCCACACAAACAATGACGCCAAAGTTACTGAGTTTTGTGCTTGTAAAATTTCTTTCTCCTTTTTCCTCAACAGATGATGTGAAAAGGTTTAATAGGGTTTTAAAAAGATTTTGGATTTGATACTGGGTTCAGGTTCGATAAAATGCCTTAAAACCCCAACCCTACTCAAGAGCATCGATGGTCAGTTTCATACTATTATCAGTACTGATTTTAAAAGTCAAAGCCAAGTTATGGTGCCTAATGTTAGGTTGTCTGTGTGTGTTTATGTGTGTGTGTGTTGACTCGGGCAGGTCCGGGGACTCGACAGCACGGATCTGGAACCTGAGTGAGAACAGCACAGGCGGATCCACCCAGCTAGTTCTGAGGCACTGCATACGGGAAGGGGGCCAGGACGTACCCAGCAACAAAGACGTCACCTCACTAGACTGGAATGTGAGTGTGCGTGTGTGTGTGTGTGTGTGTGTGTGCGTGCGTGTGTGTAGTTGGAACAGTATGCTTGTGTGCGTCTGTTCCACTGAGTGCAGTTTTTAGTAATCTAATCTAGTACTGTGTATGTGCATGCCTGTGGCCACTACTTCTGCTAAAGGCATTCCTTCCAACCCAGATATATGGGGGCGAGTCACTCCCACAGGGGAACAGGCCTCTTATGCTGCTCAGCTGCAAACAGTTTTTTCCTTGAGTAGTACAAGTCAATGCACAACGCCTAATCAGCACTCATCATTCATCAGTCATTAACTAGTTATTACTCAATATGAGCCTCATGAATAATGAAAGTGGAATTTACCTGTGAAATAAGGCTCAAATATGGACCAAAATTTGCAAATGAAACTGAAGATGATTTAATGCAACTGACTTCAGACTAAAAAGATTCATGTCTGTCTCTTTCAGAGTGAGGGAACATTGCTAGCAACAGGCTCATATGATGGCTTTGCTAGAATATGGACAAAAGATGGTAAGACTCTCAGCTTCTATTACAAGGACGTGTGGATGGCGAAATGTTTTCGCTCTCTTTCTAAGTGGCGTTGGGTGTTTAATGTTTTCAGGTAACCTGGCCAGCACTTTGGGACAACATAAAGGTCCTATATTTGCACTCAAGTGGAATAAGAAAGGAAACTTCATCCTCAGTGCTGGTGTAGACAAGGTAAAGCATACTGATTTTAGCTGTAGTTTTGAATACACTGTTTAAATATTTCCTGGGTTTGTCATATTGATATCATTCAGCATGACGTACAACTACTGAAAATATCATTATCTCAGAAGTCCATCACAAATAAACATCCAGAAATCCACTTAGAAATCATAAAAAACACACTTCAGAACTTGCCTGAGAATCGTCTAATTTTTAAGCTCTCTTCAGTGTCCAGTGATAGTTTATAGTCTATACATCCGTGGGTACATTGTGAACAGGAACTGCTAATAGCATATTCTGCATACTTTTAATAGTTACAATTCACCAAAGTATAAATAAATATGGACATTATCTACTTGTAACTAATATTACAACATCACATTTAATGAGCTTTGACAGGTAGATAGACAGAAGGACAAGCAGTTCTTCTCACAGAAAACAACTAAGAGATTTTCTATTCAATATTAAAATCACTGGCCAGCGCAGGTGATTAAAGAAATAAATGCAGTCTGTATAGGACTTTACTGTGGTATATCTCTTATAGTAACAGGATGTTGAGACACGACCTAACAACAGTAAGGGCACTGTTTTTATTCAGGATGAGGATATCAGTTGACCATTTTTTCTTTTTGTCGACTTAAGCACATGATCACTGTCAAAGATGCATGCTTTTCCAAGAAATAACAGTTTCCAAGAATGTTTCATGGGTCCCTCAAGACCTTTTCTTTTGGGTCACAATTTGCTCTTGAGGATTAGAAAGTTGGGACAAGTCTAGCAGGCCAAGTAGTATTTTGATAAGGTAATGTACAAGGGAAGGCTGTATTTTGGAAATTAAGTTGTGGATTTTAGGTTGCTTTTAGTGCTGAAACATTGAGTCAGGCAATTACTTGACTTTGAGTTTTTCATGAAGCAAAAATTCCAAATTCTCTGGTTGCAGCTTCAAAAAAAGAGAATTTGCTGCTTTATGATAAATTACAATGATCCCATACAAAATGTAGTTATGGAAAGGGACAATATGGATGACACACCTGTAGACTACAGACAGGACTGTACAGATATCATGCACTGTTCTCAGTGTATAACTTCATGTCAGGGTCTGCTTTCAATTCACAAATGTGAAGGACTGACAGGTGAACACGATGCATTTCCATCAAATGTCAGATGCTCTCATTCTGTCACAAAATCACAAGAAGTTACGGACATTGTTCAGCATTGCCCTCTAGTGTGCTGAAATGTAATAAAATGCACAGTGTCACTTTTAGCATACATATGAGTGCTGTTGTCTTGCAGGTATAAAGAGGCCTAAGGTGTGTGATATATTCTATCTATACATATATATAAATAATGAAAATCTCCTCCTTCACACAGACCACAATTATATGGGACGCACACACAGGGGAAGCAAAGCAACAATTTCCTTTCCACTCGGGTGAGTGACAGGAGTCAGCTGGTTTGTTCCACATGACTTTTCTGTTTTTAGACAGATGTTACCTTTCTGTCATCAAATCTTTCTACACATTGTGACATATATTTGACTCCGCCATATTTAGCCCAACTTCTTCCAACATCTTTACACATTTTGCACAACAGCTCTGCATTGTCAGTGTTTTGTCAGCACTGTCCGCACTCAGAGTATTGTTATAGTTAATTCAGATCATCTGTGACAATAAGAAATCTATATTTAGACCATTCATATTCATTTTATCGTCTCTCATGTTCTTCTCACTGCTGCAGCAGCCCTAAGCTCTGTCTCTGCCTCCCAACAGCACCTGCTCTGGATGTAGACTGGCAGAGCAACAACACGTTTGCCTCCTGCAGCACAGACATGTGCATCCATGTGTGTAAGCTGGGTCAGGACAGACCTGTCAAGACCTTCCAGGGACACACGGTAAGACACGAGTCTTGGATGTGAGCGCTGCTTTCTCACAGGGAGGGAAATGAGAAGCCACACACAAACAAAATGTACCACTGTTAGATAATATGAGGGGTGTCAGAGGACCACTGTACTTTTTGATCAGAGTTAAGATGTTCTTAAGGAGCATTCAGACAAAGTCTAACTACGTCTGTTGAAAATCCCTGTCATTGCTGTGACAAACTATGACAAACTAAGGAACAGTTATCAGGATGCATTTAGATACTTTATATTGACGTGAGAGTATCTACATTACGTGGACATTGTTGCTAAATTAGCTGCTGCCTGTGTACATCAGTTACATTTGCTGTTTTTTGTTTTATTTCTAACCGTCATCTTTTTCACCACAGAATGAGGTCAACGCCATCAAGTGGGATCCCACTGGCAGCTTATTGGCCTCCTGTTCTGATGACATGACGCTCAAGGTCAGTCCACACAGCGTACAAAAGTGGTGAATGTCATCAAATGGCCAAGAAAAGCACAAAATTGGCCTTATTATGTTACAAGCCAATCTAACAGATGTTTTTTTTTTTATTGCCTCCTTCCTTTCTGGGATAGATCTGGAGCATGAAACAGGATTCGTGTGTCCACGACCTCCAGGCCCACAGTAAAGAGATCTACACCATCAAGTGGAGCCCCACAGGCCCCGGGACCAACAACCCCAGCGCCAACCTCATGTTGGCCAGGTAAGAGTACAAAGCAGCACCTGAACACCAGCCTTAGTTTCAGATTGCACCTCCTCCTTGTGCCATTTGACTTAACTGCTCAGTAGTAGTAGTAGTAGTAGTTTTTCTAGTTTATAAATGCTAGATGACACAAACTGTGTGTTTGCAACCCTGTGATCTGGAACTGGGAAAATACTCTATACTCTCTAAATTTAGGTGGGGGCAATGATCTCTACTCAGATAGGTTCATTACCAGTCTGCTCTGGTGTGTTGCTGACACATGCTGTGGTTATGAAGTAGAAAACGAGATCCTCACCTTGCTGGAGATTCTTGTGTTTTTTTGTTTTTTTTTTTGTTCAAGGGGCATAATGTGTGTAAAATTTTTAATAACTTGTAAAACTTGATAGAACCCCATAAATAAAATATTTGACAATGATCTCAGGGTTGAGGCTCATATAATATGCAGGTTTGACTTGCCATAATAAGTTTGGGCTGGGCTGGATACTGCCATCTAAAGAGTCAGTTCTGGTGCCTGAGTTGTGTTTTAAGCTATGGGTTGACTGTGCTGCAAGGCACCACACGGCCGCTGTGAATGATTTTCAGATGCACCTCTGAGCCTCAGTGGCTCAACAGATCCTGTGGAGATGACAGGGTCAAACAGATCAGAGTTGGATTTCTACCTCAGCAACCTGCAGTCATCAGGCAGCTGTGTGGAACTGGCAGTGCCATCTCCAGTGTATTACTCAGTGTGTCATTTTGTCCTTCCATGAAATGCACCCCTGAAATCACACATTATCTCTGCCTGGAACTATACTGTGTTACTTTTAGTTGCTTATAGGGACTTTGTATCTGAATTGGGTGACAGTTGATACAAAAATTTGATAGAGGTAAAAACAATATTTTTTACAGTGGTAAGTAATTAAATAGCTTGTTTCAGTTCATTAGTAGCTGTTGTGTCCAGTTGTTTATTTTCATGCTACTTGACTCTTACACACCTAACTCTCTTTGCTTCCCTCTCTTTCTCTCACTGCAGTGCATCATTTGACTCAACAGTGCGTCTGTGGGACGTAGAGCGTGGAGTGTGTATCCACACACTGACCCGCCATCAGGAGCCTGTCTACAGCGTGGCCTTCAGCCCCGACGGCAGGCACCTCGCCAGCGGCTCCTTCGACAAGTGTGTCCACATCTGGAACACTCAGGTCCGGGATAACAACCATTAAGCACAAATATATGAATAAACACTGTGTTAAAACTACATAAATATGATAAAAAAGTTGCTTGTCCTTACGTGTGTGTATGTGTTTCTGCAGACGGGTGCTTTAGTCCACAGCTACCGGGGGACTGGAGGGATATTTGAGGTGTGCTGGAACGCCACAGGGGACAAAGTAGGAGCCAGCGCATCAGATGGATCGGTGAGTTGTGTTGCACTGAGCACTTCGTCACACATGTAACAACCTCTCTGGTACTTTATGTTTCACCCCTGTGTACTTAAGCAATATTAGCCAAGAGGGTGTGCTTTAACGTCATTTGAACACGACAGTGATGCGGTCAAGACCGAGGCGCTTGCCCCATGTATGGAAATACATGGGGTCTGACTAACAACTGGAACACATTCGGTCACGTCAGTGGATCCTATGTGTGATGGAACTGAGTTTACCACTACGGCAAATAATCAGACCCTTAGTAATGACCTAGCAACAGAAATGATTTTCTAGTCCCAGATGAGTGAACTCTGAGCTGACGTTAATGCTTTATCAAGGTCTCTGACTTTACTGAACTAAATCAATAGCCTACTGCACAAATGAATGCTTACTTTTATCAACCACGTTATAACAAAGACTCTGCATTTATTTACTCACACAGATGTAGCTTCTGTAACCACAAACTTTTACATGAATTTGAAGTTATAGCGCCGTGTCACTGACACAGCTGATGGAGAAAGCCGAGGTGCTTTGCTCAAATGACGTGAAAGGACACCCTCGAGTGTAATATTGCGATTATACAACTATTTCCAACAAAGTAAAATGTATATTGCAGCGTAATATTTTTAGTGATGAGTAAGGCGTGCTGTCATGCTGATTTGAGCACATTTTAAACGTCTTGTTGACCAATCAGATTGCTCTAAAATGAGGTGATGGTGTCTGGGGAGAATCAGGGTTGACACTGAGGTCAGTCTGCTGCAGATAAAAGTTTAGCAGCTGACTTATGGCACAAGGCGTCCTTGTTTCAGTAATCTGGAACGTACATGTGGCTAAAAGGGCAGTCACATGAGATTGTGGACTAATGCAGGCAGTGGTGTGTTGGGGGGTGGCAACATGATCACTGGATCAGAATTTGAACACAGCTGTGGTGACTGAGGCAATTTAAACTGAGCAACAAGCCCAAAACAAAGCCTCAAAAATTAAATGTGTAACAGTTGATGTTGCAGTGCCATTAGTTAACACTAGGGAGAGCCACTGGAGCCAGAAAATACGAGTTGCTGCTCACTAAACGAACCATCTTTAGGTTGCCAGTATCTAACTAACAACCTGTGATAAACAACAGGTTTAGGAAAAACATCAGACCCCTTTACTTTTTCACAGTCTATGTTTTCTTTTCTTATTCTGAAATTACGTTAATAAATTAATACACACTGTTATTTTGGATGTATCTTTCCACATGTTAATATTCCACACTGACTAACCATATCAAGTTCTATCAAAAGTATTTTCCCAGGAATGCTTCGTAAAACCTTTGACATGGAACTGTTTTGATGCATTGACCTGCAGAATGCACCTGTACCAAACACAGTAGCCTGGCAACAAGCACTGTGATCAGGGAGGTGACTGCAACGCTCCAGCAGTCAGCAGGGTTTTCCTTGTCATTTTGCAGCTTTTAAGCTGAATGATCATAAAGAACTATGCAGAGATAGTTATTATTCAGATATTGTATTGGTTCAGATATAGTACAATATTTTTTTCTGGAAATTATTTTTGAAAAAGTGGATGTTATTTTTATATTTGAGCACAAGACAATTCTGTGTTCATTACATCAGATATTCTTTTTGAATGGAGACACTACATGTGACAAGAGTTTAGTATTATTAGTATAAACAAGTTGATAGTGTTGTTACTTCAGAAATAAACCAGAGAGAACATCTGATGAAAGAGTGAGTGAGCTGGCTAATGACTACACCCACTGACAAAGTGACGTCCAACTGAGCAGAAATTTGTCAAGCGCTGTTACACTGTCAAATGGGTACGTGAGGATGAGATAATCGCAATTCAGATCCATGAACCGTAAGCCTTGTTTTACCAGTGTGCGCCGAGCCCTCCAGAAACTGAGGGAAAACCCTGGTTGGGAGTTTCTAGTTGACCGGTTGGACAGAAGCCACTGCAGAGTTAAAGGGATACTGCAGTTTTTGCCAATTAACACTGAAAGGAATCCGGACATCATTTCACAATCTGATGTGAGAGAAATGCTTTACTTTTAAAGTTAGTTTGTTTATTTATTTGACATGCTGTTAGCAGCAGGTACTGGGAGACTGGCCAGGATAAGAGAATAATAAAGAGACCCTTTAAGAGAGCCGACAGACAAGAGACTCTGAGGTGTTTTGGGAACAAGTATCTGAAATCTTGTCATTCAGATACTTGTTCTGGTCTTGAACCCTGTTGGAAATCTTTTTGGAGACCTGGAAATCTCAGTTCATTGATGCTTTTGAGCAGGATTTGATATGAAAAATGAATGAAACAGTGTAGTTGGCTCCACACTGAAATCCTGGGGCTTCTGCAAAATACTGCATAAAGGCTCTGAATGTGTATCAGGGAATTATCCAGTCTACACATAACAAAGGGGCTGTTCAAATGTTTAACTCATTCCATACACATCCTTTGCCCCGAACAAGTCGCAGCATAAAAGATGACTCATTTTCTACTAGATTGCTGTTGTGTTTGTGTGCTTGGCCCGGCAATTTTCTGGCTTTCATTCACATTACTGAAAGAACTGAATTTGAATTTACATGTGGCTCACAGTTAGAAATTTTAAAAGTTTTTGTCCCAAAGGAACTGAAAATTTCAAAGTTGCTTCTGAGAAATGACGTGTCTTCCTGTCTGACTCAGATGCGGCCCCAGTGTGACAGAAACTGAAATTCGTGCGGCAGAGAAGAGTTTGTGCCTAACTGTCTGCTCCTTCCTGTTTTTCCAGGTTTGTGTATTAGACCTGAGGAAATGACGCTCATCTGGGAGAGCCATGGACCGACTACGAATGTGTACATAGCCAAAATGACTGACTGTCCCTGCCTGTCCACCACACTGCTGTAGTCCCATCAGATGCCATGGCCCGTAATTACAGCCAAACGAAGCGCCCTCCCACCTTCTTACGAACACACAAGGACCACACCTTCACCACACACAGTTCTTATGCACATGTGCCTGTCAGGTCTACACAGACACTGCAGACCTGCAGGAAGAAATATGTTATCTCTCAGTATAACTTTGTCGGACCCATCACACGCAAACCAAAACACCAGGATTCTTCTTGCTTTCCTCTTTTTATCCTTTGTACCAGATTTATAAAGATTTTTGTTCTCTGTTGGTGTGTGCATATTGCATATGTCAGCATTTGGTGTCCTGTGGACATTGTCGTTTTGAATTTGGATTTTACTGATCTCTGTAGGTTTTATATTACATGTGGGTTGGGAGAGAAGGGAGGCGGGGGGTGGGGGGGTCGAGAGTTGTTTGTCTTTTACAGTGGGTGTTCAAAGCCGCTCATTGGGAGATCCATTCATCTTTTCCTTGGCACTCTTCAAGGTTCAAAAATGCAGATGTATAGCTCAGAAGATGAAATGGTTTATAATTTTGTCAATTCTATTTTTAACCAATAGGTTTGTTCCATTTTTGCCATTTTTTAACCAAGTTTAAAGCGGTTAATCAAAGGGGGAACTGTCATTTGTTTTTGCAACTTTTATCCTCAGAAATGGTTTTCAGGTGTTCACAATTCATCAGGTTAATATAGAGCTCTAAAGAATTCAAAACTTCTAGGCCAAGAGATAATCTGTGTAGCTGTTGAAACACCATGTCGATCTCATGTCATAACTGCACGCCGGACAGAAAGACACCAGTTAATGTGCAGGTTCCCGTCATTCAAACTGGGCTTGCCCCGGACCTGCATCATAAGTTTACAAATAGATGGCCGTGCTTTTTGTGTTAGTAGTGAGGTAACATGGCAGTAATAGCTTGCTTTCTGGCATCAGTGCAGCTTCTTGGATCTGTGGGGAAAAAGAGAGAGAGAGAGAGAGCGATACGGGAAAACAAGCCCATAAACGCTGAATCCAAACAATAATAGTCATAATTGTGCTTGTTTCCTTGGTTAATAGCTTGTTGCTATCCAATGCTGAATGATAATCAGACTAAGTCGGTCTAATTGTGTCCTGTTTCCCCTGCTTGGTCATTAAACATCAGAACATCATCTGGAATATCACTTCCTCTGCAGGCACAGGATCATTGATCGCACCTTCGCAAACACGACTCAACATTCGCTTACATCACGACTGAAACAGAGAATTCGCGTCTCTGGATTTCATATCAGTTTGTCACGCTTAGCAGTCCCTCAAAATCTCGAGTTGACTCAAAACTTTCATTCTGTAATGTGTGCAGCTTTCATATCCAGTGTTGACCTGAGTACACACTACAGTCCTTGCTTTGGTTTGCTGTCATCAGGCAGTTGTTCCCCAGCATTAACACACACATACATACACACACACACACACTCTCTCTGGAGACGGGCTGTGTTCAGGCCTATGCACGGATAGACGGCACTTGTGTTTGTAGTGTTCAGAGTTGCCGTTTTGAGGCAAGTCTGTGCTTGTTGTTAAAAAGCTGACTCAGCATATGACTTGATGTAACATGGTATCTGCATATAATATATATATACATATATATATATATATATATATATAAATATATATCTGTGCTATCACAGGGGATTCTTTTGTATCCCACTCGTGTGCTAAGGGTGGATTTTAAAGTAACTTTTTGAAGACACTTGAAATACAGTGTGTGATGTTGCTGTGCATCACCAGGGGTCGTGACCATAAGGAATGGTTTTTTATAAAATACCATTAAACAGTCATAGCAAAAAAAAAAGAGCAGCCCTTTGAAGGTTTTTTTTCCTCTGCACTTTAGGCTAAAAATGGTGAAACAGGGAGGTGTGTTTATCCAAGCCATCGTAAACACATCTTACGTTAAAAATGCTCTTAAAGATGAATCAGAATCGATGCAGAACGTGTGCAGTGTTCCAGCGGGGAAAACAAGGGTGAACAGTGTCTTGTCTGACTCCTCTGAACCGAGCCAACTTCATGGCATTCCAGGTCTCGTCTCGTAGCCATAACTGACACCTAATGGCTCAGTAGACACACATACTCAAACCCACACATCGTCAGACATTTCAGAGGTTTTGTTCAGAATGTTACTTGTGTAAAAAAAAAAAAAAAAGAAAAAACTTTTGTACTGAAGCTAAAGACTATTTTGAAGTTTGCTTTAATACAGTCAGCAGTGATCGGACTGTACCACAAAGACACTATTTCAGATGATGTCTATGACAGTGGAATGGTATTTTATAATGGTTTGTTTTTAGATGATAAGCTTTTTACACTGCATTCAAGTGTGTTTGCTATTTTTTGTTCCTACCGAAAGTACTAATGTTAATTCTATCTTTGCTATGTCGGAGAGCCCTTGAAGGTTTTGTACTTCTCAAAACTTTTGTAATTCTGATTTATTTGTAGCTATGTACTCAAAATGAACAAAACATATAAAATTTGGATTTAATTGTTGATGTATTATAACACAAAACATGTAAATACCAATTTGCAGACTTTTTTTTCTTTTGTGTTGTCTTTGCCCTCACCTACATTGTACTCTCTTTCTCTCTCACTCACATGGTTGCAGTCTGCAGCCTCCTGATCTGGCTGTTGTAATATCACTCAGATCTCAAGGTCTAGAATAAAATCTATTTTGATAATATCAATGTGTTTGCTCCTTTGCTTTTAATTTGAACACTGCTGCGCTAACTTTCCTTTTCTCAAATAAATATAATTAGGTGTGGGAAGCATACACCAGTGTACAGTCAGTTGTAAATGAGTTCACCAATTCAACTATTTTCAGTTTTTAACCACGTTGTCAGTGTAAGTAGGTTGGCGCTCTGTGGTGCACCAACACTGGTCCCTACAGTGACTCAAAGGACCACAGTGTCAGGTTGATGCACCACTGTAGTCTATATTTGAATATCTCAACAAAACTTTGGATAGAATTTTTGTAGAGATATTTGTGGTCCCCAGCACCATCATGAGGTTCACACTAATGGTTTTAAGTGAAATGTTGTGTAGTTTTCCTAAAAATGTACACACAATCACAGCTCCCTCAAGATGAATTGAACTTGAATCTAGCGCCATCATCAGGTCAAAATTGTAATTTGTTCAACACTGGTCAAAGATGAAAAGAGGTTTCATTTAACAAACCCCAACTCCCAGCCCTCTCCTGCCAAACCATGAAGAACCTATCTGGTACAATTTCACTTCCTCATTCACACAACAAATATCAAAGCACTTAACAGAGCGTATCAAGTTGCAGAAATTTACATCAGGAGATTACCGGAATCACAGTTTCATCCTCAGCTCAGACTAAAATCTGTTCACTGTGCCTGTGGATTTAAAGATAACTGTCAGGTTTTCATACATTACTGTGATCACCGTGAATAAAGAATCATTTCTCAATCTTACACTCCTATCCAAGTTATTGAATCGCGTTGGACTTCAACAATATTTCCGAGAAAGGCCAACTGTCGCGCGGCTGAAAGGACTTACAAAGATTTACAACCATCCATGCAGCCACCCATGTGGCAGCAGTGCAATGCATAAAAACCATGCAGGTATAGGTCAGGAGCTTCACATGTAATGTTCACATTGAGTAGTGTGGGGGGAAATGTGAGCTCAGTGACTCATGGTCTCTGGTGATAGGCTGGTTTGAGTAGTTCTGAAACTGCTGGTCTAGGGGTTTTCACACACAGAAGTCTCCAGAGTTTACTTGTAAATCAAAATAAACAGTTCTATATTGAACCTTTAAGGTTTCTAGAGCTTGGTACATATTTAGCATTTAGCAATTCAGTCCATTTTCCAAACCTTTCATTGCCTTGGTTGGCATTTTTAATCATTCTTAATAACAACGATCAATTCATAATGCAATAACAAATTTAAAATAAATCAAATAATAATTGCCACTATATGAAGTTAATGTAACTACTACAATTTATTTAAATAAAATTGCCAGTAACCTTTAACCTTTACCACTACAAACCTATTGCAGATGGAAGAAAAAGAAAGAGAGGGGTGGTTTCAAACTGGATTTCTATGTAATAAAAAAACTACATACATCCAGTACGCTGCAGTTCTATGGACCATAATCTTGTTGATGAGAGAGCTCAGAGGAGAATGGTCAGACTGGTTGGAGCTGACAAGGCTACAGTGACCACTCTTTAACTGTGTTGAACAGGAGTCTCAGTATACACAACCTGTTGAACCTTGAGGTGGATGAGCTACAACAGCAGAAGACATCAGGTTCCACTCCTGTCAGCCAACAACAGAAATCTGAGGCTGCAGTGGGCAGAAAAAAGAAAGAAGAAAAAAACACAGCCTGATCTCATGAACCTGGATTTCTGCTGAGGCAGCAGATGGTAGTAATCATGAATCCATGGACCCAACTGTTGTGTCAACAGTCCAGGCTGGTGGTGGTGTAAGAGTGTGGGAATGTTTTATTGACATACTGGACCCCTAAGTCAATCATGGTTTGAATGCCGCAGCCTATCTGGGTATCATTACTGACTGTGTGCACCCATTTATGACCACAATGTGTTATCTTCTAATGGCACTTTTATCTTCCATTTCATAAAGCAAACATTATCTCAGACTGGTTTCAAGAACATGACGATGAGCTCAGTGACTTCAGTGTCCTCCCCAGATACCAGATATGAATCCAGTAGAACACCTTTGGCGTGTGATAGAACAGAAACATTGGCAACATGAATGAACAGCTGGCATGATGATGTGATGCAGTCAGAATCAAAGGAATATCAAATTCATTTTAAGACTCTTTTTGACTCTTGCTGACTGTTTTCTTAAAGATAAATGTGAATTGTCTCACAGTCTTTCTGGCTGCACTGGGTTAACATGGAGGCTGCCCTCTTTATTAACCCCTCGCCATGGTGAATCATAGTATCAGAGCTCCACTGATAGTGTCTGTTGAAGCTTTAGGCTTTACAGGTTTAGTCAACTCTGAGCTCAGGGTTAAATTTGGTGTTTGCTGAACCCACTCTCTGGAAAATCCCCCAGAGGAGGGTTCAGTATACTTACATACATACATACAAATGTATATACACAGTATACACAAATAGAAGATTCAAGTACATATTCAAAACAAGCACAATCCGATACACAATGAAAATAATAAAAATAATCAAATGCACAGCAACAAGAAAGTGTTCAGTCTGGCAAGATATTCCTAACTAATACTGCTAACAAGTTAAAGTACTTTGAATGGAATGAATAGAATGCCCTTATTGTCATTATACTCAAAGTACAACGAGATTGGAGAGCTTCTCCTTTACAGTGCAAACATAAAAATATACAGAAACAAAATATATATATATAGAAAAGATACAAAAACAGTGCAACTCTATATACAATGAGGTATAAGGTGTGAGTGTGAATGTAAAAATGTTTGTAAATGTTACCTGCTAAACATTGCATGTTAGGATTGTCATTGTGACCAAGTTAGCATACTGGTGTCAGCATTTTGTACAAACTGCTGTCATGTCTAAGTAGAGCCTCACAGAGCTGTTAGCCTCGTGTTCAAACACTGTGGAACAGGAAACCACCACAGTCTCTTCTGTTATACACTGTGATATAAACAGCTGAGCAGGTTCATCAGGCTAAAGATGCTTTCAGCAGCCTTTTTTAATGTCATTTTAATTATAAAGCACTTAGAGGAGAAATTATACAGTTTGTCTTCTATTTCCTTCTCCCCACAGGTTTCTACTTAACCTTTGCAATTACTGCTGCCGATGTTAGCTAACAAGATAGAACATTAACTATATACTGTCACTAAAGGCTTTGTGTGCATCCACATCTTTTCTTTTCCAGTCTGTGTAGTTTCATCCCTGGGGGGATACAGAGCAGGCAGGTACTATGGTTTTCACGAAGCACTGTATATTTATCATGGGAAAAAGAGAGGATGATGCACTGGGAAAAACCTCAGTGACACGCACAGTCCTGTTCGCATTTCATACATTTGCCCCACAATGCAAGATTCAAGACAATATTCAGATTAGTAAAATACTGTCTGAAGTAACACAATAACCTTATTTTCTTTTCTTTTTTCCCCTCTTCTTTCAGCTCTTCACTGAAGCTACATCATAATATATAGTAAAGAGAAATATGTATCCCGTATTCAGCCTGGTTCAGTATCTTTGGACACTGGGATCTTCATTTGAATGTGAATTACAGTTCTGAGTATTTATATAATGTTTGTCCACAGTTTGTACTGACTACTTAAATGCTACTTAAATATACGAAAAAATATCTAAAAAATATCTGAAAAGTTACTAATATCAAGATACATTTCATAAATACACAAGAGGAAACATTTCTCCAGTGTTTAACTGTCACCTTTATGTGACCTATATAAATATCAATGTGTACACACACACACACACACACTATCATTACATCTGTGTTTTTAGTCAAAACGTGTGGGGGGGGGGCAGCATGTGGGAGGTTCAACAGTTCCTGCCTTCCATATTATTGCATTATTATTACATTATTATTATATTCCATGACTAATGTTTATTTTCTGGGAAGTGTTCAGTATATATGAAGTTTGTGTAGCAGATATTGTTACCCAACATAGAGTTGTGGTCAGGTGGTCGGGTTAGTAACAATCAAAACTGTTACAGTCACAGTCACAACTTTGTTAACAACTTTGTTGTGTCATGTTTGCAGCATTGAAACTGTAACATTTTGTATGTGCCTACTGCCATCTTTCCCACCAAACTATTTCACACTCAGGAAAGACTAGGGAACTACATGCATTCAAATGTTCCAACAGTGCAGCTTGTGGAGGTCAGTTTTTATCGTTTAACTGACGAAAATGCTACCTCAACTCATAGTTGTATTTTTGTTGTGGCAAACCACTCAATCTATGCTCAGTTTATTGTAATAGCAAATAATAGTTTATTTAGTTAAAAACAAACAAAAACAAAACAAACTGAAGACCAGAATTGGTAATTAGCTAAAGTTAGCTCAGCAACTTGAGTTTAGGCTAGATTTGAAGAATATGAACTGGTGCCATCATCTTGCTGCCTTTTGCAGCTTGCCTTTTGTTGTAAATGGTTTGTTGAATTAGCTCTTGTAATGTGGTCATATATGCTGTCGACTGACAGCTAGCATTAGGCTAATGTTAGCCAGTAGCATGTCCAACAGGGTGAAATAGGGTCTCACTCTCCCTGGTTCCAGCAAAAAACAAAAAATAAATAAATAAATACAACCAATTAATGTAAAGATCAACACAGATTCTTTTTATTTACAAAATTTGGTGTAAACATATGTTTGCAGACTTTTTTCCTTAAACTCAAACTGCTATTAGCTGTACTATTAAATGTTGTCTTTGCTAGTTGCACACAAACTGGTAAAATTATAAACATAATTTTCTATACTTCATACCTAGATATAGATATAAATATAATTGGATTTGTCTATCAAAAAGACATAAAAGATTTATCAGCATAGATTGACATAATTCCTTCAAAAACATTTTAATGCCATCCTTTCAGTTAAATGGAAACTTTGATTTTATATAATTGTCAGAATCAACCTCAGACCAGAACCACACCATATATAAACTGCAACTAAAATGGTGTGTCATGGGCATAACTAACTCATAATCTCACACTTGCACCAATGTTTTTCAAGAACTGGCTTCTCTCACTTTATGGTAACTTTTATGTCCATGGTTTTTGAGGGGGATTGAATTGTACTGTATGTTAAAATTCAATTCCATACAGCTCTCTCTCTTCCACTCTCTCTCTCTCTACGATCTAACATCAGCTTCTCATGGGGATGCAAGGCCCATCAAGAAGACAGTGATAAAAGATGCATGTATGTTGTGTGTGTTTGTACCACAATAAACTATGGGTAATATGGATTTAATGCCTCCTTTTAGCCCCATTAAGCTACATTGGTAAGATAATTATATTTTATCTGGTCTAAAATGAGTTAGCGAGATCAAGATAATTCACACTGTCACACTGTGATATTTGACCATATTTAAATGTAATTATAAATTTATTTCTGATAGTTAATTATTGTAATGTTTCAATATCAAACAAATCTACATAAATTCAAAACCTAGGTGCACTTTAAAATAATGGGCTCATCAGTGTCACAATACTTAACTGCTGACTTGATCATATTTTGCTATTGTTAACAAATGACAAGACACATTGTTTTTCTTCCTCCGGAGGTGACGTTTTATTTTTAAGTATTCATATTGTAGCTACACTGGAACAAAGGTTTTGTGCTGTTTAAACCACCAAAAAAAAAAAGACTGCGAGAACAACAGAAAATGTTTATTTGGTTGCTAGAGCATTATACATCACTTGGAATTACCATGTCTGTGAAGACTCTCAGTCATCCAGGTCATGGTATTTCTAAGCGCTATGTGAAAGCAACAGGACTTGTTTGAGGTTTTCGAACTGTAATTACCAGTTTCCCTCCAGTTTCTGTCATGAGAGTGAATAGTAGATTTAGATTTTAATGGCAGCTCTGATACATCAGGATTGGCGTGAAACAATGCAAGAAAAAAGGACAAACTTGCACACCAACCACAAAATGAATTCAACAGTTTTGATCAGATCCTCATCAGGTCTAATTGCTTAAAAATGGGCACCACATGAGTATTTACAACTCACCAATAGGCTGTCAGGCTCTGTGATGACAAGTGTCTAAGTAAATAGGTAAGTTAAGTTTATTTACAAAGCACCTTTCACAGTGCCTAACATGAAGAGCAAAATAACAGTAAGTGTGGGTAACAATGTAAGCCTCAAGTCAACTAATATGTGTGTTTCTCAGATCAAAACAGCAGAGCAGCTGAAACTATGACTAGAAAGGTGTGGTCAGACAGAAAGTAAAGCAAAAATTTGGCTTGTGTCATTTGTGTGTATTTAACCATCAGACATTTTGTGTGTATTGGTGCCAAACAGCCAACTGTACAGGTGTTAGCCGCACAGCTAGCAATGAACATGAGGACCAAGTCTGTGAAATCATGTTTGTGTGTTTTTTTCCCTTCATTCTCTCTCCTCCTCCCCATGATTCTACATGTTTATTAAGCAGATTCATAAAACTCCAGGTTTGAAGTCTTCCTACCTCAACTGAAAATAAAGCTAATGTGAGGCTTCAGCAGTTAAATTTAGTAGGTCACCCTTTTCACCCCTTCACTATCTCTGTGTTGCAGCTCAGTGAGGAAACATAGTCCACAGAAGCACAAACAGGGAATTTCACACACAAAGCAGTATAACTTTATGGGGTAACCATAAGTAGTTTATTTGACTCATGTTTCTTTAGTTGAACTTTATACTGTCTGCACAGAAACAGGAATGTGGATTTTGTCCTCAATTTTTTACTTACTTAGCAGAAGGAACACATGGGCATGTAAACATTTCACAGTGCAGGTGTAAAGTTTTCATTTATGCAAAAACAGGATGAGTGCTTGATGAGCTGAAAACAAATTCTACTTTTGAAACAAAGCATGCATGCATTTTTCTTTGCATATGAGTAAGTGTGTGCACAGACCTACACATATCTGTTTTTGTACACTTTCCATGAAAAATCCCATGATGCATTAGACATGTGCACAGAAGGACCTGACTATCTTGTACTGTAGTCCTCTACATCTGTGACTTCCTGACAAGCATCTCCTCTAATCAGGTCATTTGGTATATTTTTAGATATCCATCTACTGTACCAGTCAGTTGCTAAACTCAGGTGAAATTCTGAGCAGCTGCTTTATTAACTGAGGTTTGACAGTTTGGAGGCTGCTTGTTTGTCTCAGTCTTCAGTGAATGGAAAATAAGTGTAGACAAAACTCATATTCATTTTCTGATGCAAACCTAACACCTCAGTCAATTTGTGGTGGGAACACTGTAACCTGCTTTTACAATAATAAAACATAGGCGTTTTTCAGGGTTTGTGTAAAAAAAAAAAAATACCAGTATAGTCATATTTGCTGTGTTTATCTTTGGTATGTTTGTGTGTATTCAAACACACTGAGCTAATTCAGTGTCATTGCATGCACACTGACAAACCTATAGCCACAGAGCATGCAAATATATTGACTAGATCAACTGGGTTGACCTAGTCACAGAAACACCTCACAATGAATTAGATGCAACATGATGTGTCCTTAAACCAGCAGCTGCATGCCAGGGAGGAGGGGGAAAGGATCATTTTGCGGGGGAAATGTCTTTATGTTACAAATAGGAACACACAGGAATACACTTCTAATTAGACCTACAGTTATTTTCCAGCATCACCTAAAGAGTGGATGTAAAAACAAGATGAGTCTATCGCTGTGCTAGCTGCTGAGGCCTTGCTTATGAGCTATCTGCTAACCCTGCTAACATGCTAAGATTCAGCAGGTGCAGTGTTTCTATGTGATGCACTAATTATTATATGATTTTCTGGTTCTTTCTTAAAAACTAAAAATAAATGAATGAACATTCTCTCTTTTCCCTATAACTGGGACTGATAGAGCCATAGGTAATCAACCTATGCTGTGAACAGTGTAAACACACATCTCTTTAGACTGGTGTTTTACAATAATCTGATCATGGCTGTTGTATTGTCCTAGTGGGGTAGCCCCTTCATGCTGATACAACAAGCAGTCTGAGAGGAGAGAACAGCACTGATGCTTAATTTAACAGTGAAGAGATCCATCCATCCATTATCTATACCGCTTATCCATTAAGGGGGCCTTAACGGAAGGGGGCCGTCACGGGCCTATCCCAGCTGTCATCACCAGCATACATACACATATACAACACATATACAGACAAACAACCATATTCACAGGAGAGAATGCAGGGAGAACATGCAAACCCAGGCTCGAACCGGGGCTCGAACCAGGGCTCGAACGGCGATGGTGCTAATCACTATACCACCGTGCCGCCCATGGTGAAGAGATGAGTTTGGAACTTCCCGGTAGTTGACATAGAGGTATCCATTCTCTGACAGTTTCAGAGGGTGTTCCACCACAAAACAAAACATTCAAAGTAGTGAAACAGGGGAAGATTTTAATATCTGTGCTTCTGTGGCAAAGATATTCAGCATATTCAAATGCTGATATCAAAATCCCACACATAAAGGTCAGAAAGACTTTTAAAAAAAACAGTAGCAAGAGACATATGAATCATTTCCTAGATAATCTGAACCTGAATCTGAAACAGTTCCTGACAGATCAGGAACTGTTTCAGGTCAGACAAAGATAGTGTAATGTTCTTCTGTCATTCTATTGTTCGTGTATCACTCAGAGTTAGTTCCCCTGCTATCTTAAAAATGTGAGTTAATTGAACTTAGGTTAGAGAGTTCAACATGAAGAAAAAACAGATGATTTTTTTGAAACTTGAGAAAATAAGCTCAGTTAAAATATGAAGTTAAAGTTAGAATATTAAGTTACATCTATAGTTTAGTTACACAGACAGATTTGCTTTCCTTTGACATTTTCTCAGTTTAAAGAATTCAGTTCTTTATTTGATGTGAAGAATGTACAGCTCCAGCTGTTGAGGCCATTTTGTACCAGAGTCAGTACAAACACAACATGGCTGGCTGCTCCCAATGACTTTGTGAAGTTCTAAGTGTGTAGGGGTCATGACTGAATTCAATACTACCTTCATTGTGGTTAACACTGTGAGTCTCTGAAGAGTTATAACTCTCTAACAATGCATGCTGGGAAATCTGCTAAAATGTTACCTTTGTTTCTTTAAAGTAACTGGTATTACAAGGTGCTAGCAGGTTAGCATGCTAACGTCTGTAGAGAGAAAAGATTGTTGCTGGGGACAGCTTTTAGCAAAGGTAAAGGAATTAAGACTGATGCTGAACTCACAACATTTCTTCTAGGCTAACAAATAAACTACTACTAATGCTAAAGTTGGCTGTGTAGTGATAGCAATAACTTACATAAAGGACCTTTAAAAACATAATTTAAGAGTTGACTGAATGGTTCATTCATCCAACTCATTATTTCACGTTAAAAAACTTCGGTTAGAACAACTCATGATGAGTTTATGAGTTATAAAATCGTCTGATAATTTAAACTTGTTGGATTCACAATTTACAAAACTTACATATTTACATTAAGTTAATGAGAAGAGATTGGTTGACTTAATTCCTGTATGATGTTTTACAGTGCCGGTGTGATGTTTTACAGTATGGAGTGTAGACCACCCCCACACTGAGAGGAGGAGGGAGTGAGGGAGGAAGAGAGGGAGGGGAGTGAGAGGAACCAAGGCAA
This sequence comes from Lates calcarifer, assembly GCF_001640805.2. Lineage (NCBI taxonomy): Eukaryota > Metazoa > Chordata > Actinopteri > Centropomidae > Lates > Lates calcarifer. Next base: position 17,433,460 of record NC_066836.1, on the reverse strand, counting down.
CTGGCTCATGTGCAAGCAACTTGGAGTCTACACACTGGCAGCAGAGAAAGGATCAAACAAAAACACATTCTCTCACACCTTCACAAGTATTCTCACACACGCACACACGCACACACACACACACTCCTCCTCCTCAGCGGGAGTCTGACTGTTAAACTGGACTGATACTAGCGTTTGACGAGCACTTCACGTCCTGTCATCTGAAGGAAAAGTATACTTAAAGCAGAAGAGAGGATCTGTGGAGGGGAAAAGAAGACTCAGGGAGGAAAGGAGACTGTTGCTGCCACTGTGCTGGATTCACACCAAGATATTTCAATTAGCCGGTAAGTGTTGGAGTGATCGGTTGAGTTGTGGTGTGCTCTTCCCTCCCTTGAAACCCCTGTCTGTATATTTCAAATCTATTTATAAAAATGGTGACTTTGGAAATATGTTAGTGGGGTGGTTCACGTTCACAGCACTTGTTTTAGATGCAGCTTAGACGGAAGAGTGAGGATTAACGCTTGTATTTATGCTCTGGTACAGGATCTTGGTGTTGTAGAGTGTAGGATAACACTTGAAAAAGAATGACAGCAGCAAAACCTGTTTATATGGCATGTACTGACAACACCTTCAGTAAATAATCTAAATACAATTAACTCTAAGCAAATAGAAGCAACCAGTGTGAATTGCAGCCATTAATAGAACACAGAAGCACAATAGAAAAACAATTATCAAAGGAAATTGTTTAAAAAACAACAACAACAAAAAAAAAAAAACCTGAGGCCGTACAGGCAGTCACATTGTTGGAAGATGACACCGTTCCCCTGTAACAAGAGCCCAGTCTCTGTGGACGTCATATTCACACAGTTGTATTTCGGATCTTTTGTGGTTTTCTTACAGAGCAAACAAGACAGTCCAGTCTCATACAGATTCCCTGAAAGTGAATGTGTTTCACATTTCAGGAAGTTAGCAATTCCTCCCAGAACTCTATGTTTTCATTCTTATCATATGCACTGGTTTTCTATAAGGTGGAACATGTGATAAATCATAGAAAATACATTTAGTTAGATGTTCTACTATTCTAGAAGCCAGAATGATTTAAGAATGATTACATGTATATAAGAGGCAAAAGAAGGTATATTATGTGGCTGAACACCTAGACCTAGACATCTCATCTACATTGCAAAAAAGTATCTCATTGAACTGTAGTTGTATCTGTCTATGCTGCTGGTTTTATTTAAGATTTCTACCTCTGCTCCAACACAGTAGAGGTGAATGGAACTTTTGCTGCTCCAAGAATTTTCAGAGAAATGTAAAAAAAAAAAAAAAAAACAAGAAAGAAAGAAGAAAAAAGAAAAGAAAAAAAAAGTCTAGGAACTTGTTTTTCTAGAATCAATGTCTTTGTTACTACTTGTGGACAGTTTTCATTGTGAGTACTTTCTAGCTCAGAAACAGACCCTATTAAAACCATTTAGAATGTTTTCTGTTGGAACATTTAAAAAAAATTTAGTTTTTCAATGCTGTTAACACAACATTGTGTTGGGGAAGAAGCAGATATATCAAAGCATGCGCATAACAAAACGTGTCGGTCACAGTGTAGTTGGTATGTGAGCTTATCTCTGTGTTTCCCAGTAAAACCTCATCAATCCATGTCCTATAGCTCATAGGAACAAGCATTTATTGTTGACATATGTTTTATGACAAGCTGTAAAATGGGGTGTGGACAAATGGATTTATGTGACTATTTTTTTCTGTGTAAGAGGAGATGGCAGATGTGAGCCAGAGGTGAGGCAGAGGTGAGGCAGAGCTTCTCATTATCAGGCGGAGAGAAAAGAAAACCATTTATGAGCCAGTGACCCCATTAGGCACAGGCCATCCAGCGATGTTTAAAAAGCTCTCGGGGTGCGGTGGGAGTCCCAGGCCCCGGGCCCATCATGATCCCCCCTTGGTTTTAGCCCAGGCCCGGGCGGAAGCGGGCTATTCTTGTACCGCTTTGTGCTGCAGAGCTATTCTGACGGTGCCCATTGTGTCCGAGTGCTTTCCATGACTCTCAGCGATTTCTGTGGACCTGTGCCTTAAACCCCTCCATTATGGACGAGCTTGTATTGCAACATTTGCTGTGTAGGCTTTTGCATTCAGTTGCCCCCACAACCCCACCCCAACCCCCGACCTACCCAGTAACGTTTGGCTTTTCAGCTAATGTTACTACTCTTTCCACAGAAACACTGGTGCAGCCAAATGCAAAGGTCAGATCTAACCACAACAAAAGCTTCTGTTCAACGTAGTTTATGTTGTGTGTCTACTGAAAAAACACAGTTAAAATGATCTGAGCGCGTGTTTTCTCTTTCTGAGAAATACGGTACAAGTGTGGTCCTAGTTTACAGTGAGAAACTTGTTTAATTTAATGAATAAATTGTCTATGTTTGTCAGTGACATCCTGAGGTGATTAATAGCTAAGTTGACAGCAGATGATCTATTTATGACCATAAATAAATGCTGCACGTCACAACAAATTACGAAACGAACACGTGCTTGTTAAATCATAACCTAACATGACAGAGGAGAAAAACTCCAACATCTGTCAGACTTCGCTTCCTAATAGGGAAGATATTGGTCAAACAGACATTGTGAAAATGTGGTATGTTTCCATTTCCACTTCCTGCTGTTGAAAGAAAAAAAAAGCAGTGGTTTCAATTGTGTGTTCAAAAAAAGCATTTGTTGAACTCTGCCACCCTTTAAATCATGTTCTCCCTTCTCAGATCTTTCAGACGACAGCTTAATGGGTGAAAGATGAATTGCCATCTCCTGGGCGACTGTGACTTTGTGAGTTACTCTGCCTGCAATGGAGGATGTTTCCTAACAGATCCAGTGACTCCCACCGCTGCCTGCACCTCTTTCTGAATGTGGAAGGCCTAGGATGGAAGACCCACCACGTGCTGCTCTGAGGCACTGGAACAACACTCTCAACCTCCACATCCTCAGCCTTTTTGTCTCCTACGCACACACTGACGCAACCAGCTGCTTCGCCACCGTCACCAACCAGACAGGGACCACCGCCACGGGGTGACAAGATTCCAGGATGTTTTTGAAATTCCGCCGAATACGAAGATGCCAGTGCATGCAGCTGATGACCACCTGCCTGGTGTTGTCAGTGGTGATGGTTTGCTGGGAGCAACTGGACAACAGCGTCGTCAGCCACGTCAAATCCTACTCCTACCGCTACCTAGTCAACCGCTTCATCTACATCAACAAGAGCCTCACCATCCCACGCGAGCAGGCAAGAAGCTTCAGCAACTTTCAATATCTGCTGGACCACCCAGATAAGTGTGCCGGAAAGGACGTCCTCCTCCTCCTCTTTGTCAAAACGTCCCCAGAGAACATTGAGAGACGGAATGCCATCAGATCGACCTGGGGTAATGAGACCTACATCCAAAACACCCTGGGAGTGACAGTTAAGGTGGTGTTTGCCTTAGGAGTGCCTCAGACCAAGAAGGAGGAGCCCTCATGGAGTAAGAGGAGTGGAATCGGCTTCCAGGAACAACTCGTCCACGAGGACAGTCTCCACGGTGATTTGATCCAACAAGACTTCTTAGACTCCTTCCACAACCTGACCCTGAAGCTCATCCTGCAGTTCCACTGGATGCACAGCCGCTGCGCACACGCCCGCTTCCTCATGACCGCTGACGACGACATCTTCGTCCACATGCCCAACCTGGTGAGTTACCTGCAGGACATGAGCAGCAGGGGCGTCACAGACTTCTGGATTGGTCGAGTGCACAGAGGGGCGCCACCCATCCGCAGCAAAGACAGCAAGTACTACGTGCCCTTTGAGATGTACCAGTGGTTGGCGTATCCTGACTACACGGCTGGAGCTGGGTATGTTGTCTCCGGCGATGTAGCGGACAAAGTCTATCAAGCTACACTGACCCTGAACGCCTCTATTTACATAGATGATGTGTTCATGGGCATCTGCGCTAACGCCATTGGTGTGACCCCACAAGAGCACGTCTATTTCTCAGGGGAGGGCAAAGCGCCTTACCACCCTTGTATCTATGACCAGATGATGACCTCTCATGGTCACGTGGAGGATATCTATGACCTGTGGAAGGCGGCAACACACCCACAGGTGAAACAGAGGACCTCTGGACTCATGGGCAGGCTGTACTGCACCGCAGTGAAAATGGCGCTACTCTGTAAACCTTACTATTTTAACACATATCCCTGCAAAGCAGCCTTTTTTTAGTATTATTCAGGTTTGAGTGTGAGTCACCGTGTGACAGAGAGAGGAAGAGTGCGTCATACTGTGGATCATAATGAAATGAGGATCATTGCTGCGAATATTACCTCAGTCCTTTCAGTTGGACACCCATGTCTGTCAAAAGACTGAAGCATATGGTCTGTGTTGCAATGGGAAACAAAATCACATAATTTATCTGTTACTGTTGAGTCTTGTTGGTGCATTAATGCAATAATGCTTGTATCAGACTGACAGCAGAATGTGTTGAAAAACTAGGTCCTAAAAAGATGTTCACATGCAATCCCAAACCAAATCTCCAATAACACATCTCTTAACACAACGTTAACCAATTTCATTACCTCCGGAATGAAGGAAATACACATTTAAAAGCTTCCACAAACCACTGATGGCCCCTTATGGAAGCCTGTGTTTCTAAAATCACACCACGAAGGAGAGGTAACACCTTTGGGTGGTCATGTGATTCAGTGTGTGTGATAGACAGGCCAGTGTTGTGTCAGCTCTAAAAATGTTTCTGTGTCATGAAGTGCAAGATTCCTCACAGTGAAGTAGAATAGATGTGTAATTGGAAATAGTTCACAAACCTTTGTTTCCTCTTTTTTTTTTTAAATTACATTTGTGAAAATGTGTTTTTTAATGAAATAAAATCTACAGTTTTAGTTTTCAAATATTGTCAAAGTACTTTACTAGATAAGATGAAAATTCTCCATTTACTATTAGTTATAGAAGTACAGTACAGTTTGTTGGGCCAGAAACATGAGATCATGAACCATGTAAAGCATGAGGAAACACTAGAATGGCCAATTACTTCATTGCTTTGACTGCATCAACTCTTTTAACTGTTTCATTACAACTTTAAGGGGAAAAGTATGTCTCAAATCAGCAATGTTATTACTTAAAAAAAGGACTTAATCAAACAGTTCAATTGGTCATTTGTGCTTGAGTATGACACAGTTCCATTCTGTCTGTTTCTACGAGTATAGTCATGAATTAATAGTGAAAACTCTTGTCCTAGTGGCACTTTGACTCAGCAGAGTGGAAAAGATCATTTTTACACCCTGCCCTTTCTTTGAAGAGTTTGCATGGGGTTTTTTTCCCCCCACACACCAACAGAGCGTAACCCTCAGACATTTTTAGTCTGTTAAAGAAGCAGTTTAAGTGATGGGGAGTATTAATATTCTCTTTTTTTGTTGCTAAGCCAAAGTCTAAAAACAAGTTGAAGTTTGTTGAAGTTATGTGCTGCACCATTTCTCCCCACAAAACTACAGCTTGTTGTTTTTACACAACCTGCTTCTAGAAATTATGTTTATATATTATAACTAATTTACAACTGTAAATACATTTTCAAGGAATCATAATGTATTCACTTTTCTATTAATGTAATGAGGTTATGTTGTTAATTTACATATTTGAAAGACTGCATGTTGACACTGAACATATCAGTAAAATGTTCGCAGTTCAAAGTATTTGTTTCCTAAACCTAACCACAGAACTATATGAATGTCATTTCCAAGAGTCTGGGTTATTTTACATTTTTACCACTTTTATGTCTTTTTTGCCAGCTGCTTAGCTTAGATTAGCATACAAACTGGAAAGAAGGAAGCAGTTAGCCTGGCTCAGTCAAAAGGTAACAAAATTTTCCTGCCAGTGCCTCTAAATTACTTAATTTACCATATTATTTCTTCTTTGTTTAATTGGTACAAATATATAGGTGTAAAATGACACCACACATTTGAAAGTCCTTTAATCTATATATATATATATATATATATATATTTTTTTTTTTTTTTTTTTTTGCAAATTTCAAGGTTCAAGCTTTTGTTTTCAGTAGCTTGTCTCAGTTTGTTTTGCAGGGAAAGTCATAGACCAGGTAAAAACTTTAAAAAATAATAGAGGTACAGGAAGACAGATATAATATTATCATGAGTATCATAAAAAGTGCCTCTCCAAAATGTCATTACATTTTTTAGAAGTCAGGATAGAACTACTATTTTGTGTAAAAGTTGTCCTTAAAAGTGCTTCCTTAAGTTAAGTGTGGCATTATATTAATATGAAACCAATGTGTATCTTTAAAAAAAAAAAAAACTAACCTATTATGAAGTATCAGCTAACACCGTTAGGCAGCAAAGATATTTTCATAAATCAAGTCTGTTTTTTTTTTTTTTACAGTTAAACCACCTGAGTTCAGACAGGAAGCGTTCAACCATATGCTTGCAGTGTAGCCTACAAACTGCTTATAGAGCATGCACACCATTTGGTTGTAAGATGTCAATTACTTTTCAAACCAACTATGCACTTGCTCTCCATAGCAACAGCAGAGCGGGTGTAGGTGCCGCAGTAGCCTCATTAGAGTGGAGCTGCAAAAATCTTGCCTGAAAGCACTCCACCATTTACTACCCAAGCACCTTTTTATATGTGAAGGAATGGACTCATGAGCGTGTATGGAGCTCACTGTGAAAGCTGCTTTCCATCTGACATGTGATATGTGAAGCCAAAAATATCAGGCAGAAAGTGTCAGTGTCCTCAGAGTGTGTGATCCACAGAGGCATCTGGAGCACTGCTGCATATACAGTAATAACTGAGGCTGTCCCCGAGTCTGTGTTTAACAGACATGAGATCAGTATCATAACTGACAAACAAAACTGGTGGTCATTTTTCAGTTGTGTGACTGATTAAAACAGGCAATGAGGATACCCGTCCTGACTTATCATGTCGGGGCTGCAGTAAAATAGATGTTTTAATACACCACGACAGAGTTAAAACTTTCAGACTCACACATCACTGAAGGTGTGTGATGATGTAGTTATTTATCCGTTGTATTGTTTTCAGTAAAAACATTTTTTGGAATGACTTTGACTGTTCATTCCCCACAGTGTGTCACATATCCTCTTTTCTGCTGCAGGTGCAGGCAGGTTTCCTCATTGAGAATACTGAATGTTTCACTCAGTCCCATCTCACTGAATGCACATCTGTTAATATTAAAAGATGGGTATTGGTATAAAGTAAACATGTCTACATGTCTGTGTCTGCCAGTTTAAGGTCATGAAAATGTTGTCCTCTCCTCATTTAATCTTGACTCGCTGTGAATTGTCTATATGTTTATTTATGACACCTCATCCTGAAATGTGATGTTGCCTGGATTAGCTGTTCTCCAAACAGCTGCTCTGTTTCCATAGCAACGCATAAAGAAGAATAATTCACACAAAGGATTTAGAAAAGCCCTAAAAACACAACCAGCTGCCTGTATCTGGTTTGGACAAGATATTCATTCAGGATGATGAGCATTCAATTTCATTCATTTGAATTAGGAAATCTGATAACATCACATACAATATGTGAGCTATTTAGTCCTTCCCTTGGAGACAGAACTGGTCTGTTATTTTTAGCTTTACTCAACTGATCATTACTAAGAATCAGCCCATGAGAGGTCAGCTGCTGACTTATCAGAGGCTCATCAATGAATCTCATCTTTAGTCACTTCCCAAGAGGTGGCTTTGCAAAAATAATTGCGCTGACAAAGTCACTGTGCTAAATATAGCTGTAAACTGTGGTGGTCAATTTACCAGCTGAGAGCCATGGGGGAGCTATAACCATAGCTAATTAAAAAATAATTAAAAGAGATGGCCTTGGATCCTCCTGTTGGAAAATTATAAAACATAACCTGTTGTAACAAGCATCACACAGGATTTTACACATGTGGGTAAACTTGCTCAAGATGAACATGCTTAAGGTTGTTGAATCCTTCACAAATGTTGCTAAATGAGCAACTAGTTTCCCAACTCAGATAAGATGCACAAATGATCTGGCAGGGCAATAAAATTCAGACATAAATATATAAATTCCTTTAATGACTTAAAGAAGATTAGAATAACACACTTGCAACTGTTTGCTGAATATAAAACTACAACCAGGAAACAGATATGCCTGCTAACTAGCATGTCTCTGTCCAAAGGTTACAAAAATATCTACCATCTAGCTCTTTCTATTAATAGAAAAACATGGGATTTTTATTACCTTTGGACTATGGAAGGTCTATATAGTTTACTGACATAGGACCTGTTAGTTCTAAAATATATTAGAGGTTGTAAACATTTTCTTTGTTTCAAACACTGGTAACAAAGACCAAGATTTCCATTTTATATCTTGTAAATGTCAAACTATTCCTTTAAAACAAGTAGCTTGTTTCTCACCCTGCTTAAACAAACTGAGAGAGAGGTTGAACAGGCTTGTGTATGTCTTGGATGACATCACAGATGTCCTTGCAACATGCCAGGATTTAGTGTTTAGATGGTGTTTGGACCAGCTATCTGAACATTATTAAAAGGATTAATGAAGAATATTCAATGACAGACTGAAAGAGGACATCATATAGAAGATGTCAATGTACAGAAAATACTCACAGAACTGATACAAGCTACATTATGTGCTGTTATTGAGAGGCATGGTGGTCTTTAACACCTCTTCACGTATTGAATGTGAGTGATACCTTTGTACACATTTTTTAGAAAAGCTCAGACAGACATTTTGAAGAGAAGTGACAGATGAAGTTTTTATTTTAAGCAGAAATAAGTTCTGTGTGTGTGTTTCCATGGTGCCAGCACAAACCAAGAGTCACACATACAGAGCAAAAATACTGTGCTGTGGTTTTCTCTTTACCCGCTGCTCAGTTACACACGAGGGTTGAACCTCTAATTGGCTCAATGTGGTGTCTCTTCAAACAAATTCAGCTCATTTCCACAATGGTAAGACAAGGATTTTCTATACCAGTTTTCTATACCAGTTTACCAGTGTTTACTGATTTCTGTAGTTAACAAAACACTTCCTCAGCACCAAACAAGACTGATTACACAGTAACATGACAGATCAAATTTTGATTCCACTGACAGTACACAAGGTAAGCTGAATGCAAATAAGGTCTGACAAAGTATGTTTTGTCAGGGCTGATAATATCATGGCACTGAAAGCTGCAAGGCAAAGAGGACTGGGCTGACTTTACCTTTCTAGATCATGCAGGGAAATACACAATCGCGCCTGTTGTTGATGTCAAATATAAAAGCTGTGTCCTCGAATGCCCATTTTCACTGAGCCAAGTTAAGGGACTAAACAAAAGATTTGATATTGGGAGCTCTTGATTTTCTATTTCTGTGCTGCTTAAGGGGAATCGACACCAATTTCACACATTAAATTCTGTTTACAGGTCTTGTACTGCTGCATAAATGAAAAATATAATAATATAAAAATATAATATATAAAAAATATCACGCCTTTTGTGGCACCAGAGTGAGCTATGTAAACTGCCTCAAGTGATGTCACCTCATGCGAGTTTAAACCAACATGAATGCTGCAACTTTATTGTGGCTTATTGTCCATTCAAACTTACGTCAGATAGCCTTTAAATAGTGTCACTCAAGTTGCCTCTTATCACATTAGTAAAGATGTTGTCATTCAAAGGTTTTTAGTGTCAGATTAAAATAGTTCAGCACACACAACACAAATCAAGATGTCATACATTCAGCTTGACTGTGAGACATGGCAACCATCCCTACAGTTTGTATGTGAGAGAAGAGTGAAAGTGATCTCTAAATATCCAAAATAAATATGTGATTTCTTTAGTTGAGACCCTGTAAGGGTAGTTCTTCTGTAAAAAGAAAAAAAAAGAATAGATTAAAATATTTGATTGAAATGAATTCAAATTTGGTTAGTCTGAGAATAGATGGAAGTTTATTTGATTTTGCTTCCATCACAAAACTGGCACATGGTTGGATAAAATTTGTGTAAAATGTCTTTTAAATAGTGTGAATAACTTTACTGAATTTGGTATTTACTGAACTGACTTACATACTTAATTCATTTATTCAGTATCATAAAGTATGGTGTTAGAGGAAAGCATCTCCAATTCACCTAACATCTTATGAGGAAAAAAATATTTTAATGTAATTTGCATATATTGAAGTGGGACCAAAAAATACTGAACTGATTAAAATGTTCCATTAAATTCTCAAATGCCATGAATGCAGTTATAGAAAACTGGTGCATTAAGTGTCATATTTTGAGTGTTTGAGGATCCTTTGTTTTTGTAGAGGAACACATACAGTATTTCCCCATAGATTTTGTCGCAATATTCTTGTGTGTGGTGTTACTGCTGATTAGCCAGTAGGTGGGGCTGCACCACAAGTCTTCCTCACCAGCACCCACTGACTCTCCACACCTCCTGCTTCAGTGCTGCCATGTTGAGGGTGTAGGTGGCTTTTCAATTCCAGGGGTTACTTAATGAGTGTGTCCATCAGCAGCAGCTTCTTTAACATCTGTGCCAAATTACCATGTAAAGCAGTAGATAAATGACTGTCTACTTGAGTAGTGGACACCAACACTCCACAACAAAGTAAGTTTACTTACAGCAATTTCAGTTTATTAAGACATTCATACAATTCTGGGGAGGAGGAAATCTGAAAAGTAGTCAAGGGTGAGGGGTGGGGGGGTAGCAATATACTCTGGTAAGGGTAAAACCACATGTCAGCAAAATATGGCCAACCAGTGAGGAATTCTGATAGAGCAAGTGGGATAAAAAATATGATACATTTAAATTAACACATTCACAAAAGATAACAAAAAAGCAAGTGAATCTACAGTATAACATGACAGGTGCCTCTATTAAGCAGGCCCACAATACATCGCACATATGTTAGCATAACATAATTTGCAGACTTTATACAGCACTTATACCTTTTAGTCCACAAGTAAGTTACTAAATGGTGGAGAACATCGAATACACGCATCTTAATTGAACATGGAAAGAAATACCTGATAAGGACCTTAATGTTTACAGACCCCATGGCTTTGTAGCTCCAACCAGCCGACTGTCGAGGTTAGAATCTACAACTGTCCGAGAGGGACCACCGTAGAAGTCACCTCACTTTTAACACATACCAAAAATTCTGATCCAAGGTTTAGCATTGAGAAGTTTTTTCCCCCTCGAATAATATAAGCACAATGCAAGTGGACGATCGCTATCACTGCGTTAAAAAAAAAAAGAAAAACCTCGGGGCTCAAATCAGGTCGGCCACATTCATAGGCATCTCCTCCACAGTTGTATTGTAAAACGTCTCGATGTCCCGAAGAATCCTCTTGTCTTCCTCAGTGACGAAGTTGATAGCAACTCCTTTTCTGCCAAAACGGCCGCCGCGACCAATTCTGGAGAGAGTAAAGACGAGCCACGTTAGACTCATGCAGGCGACTGAGGTGCACGTTTGGTGCAATATGATTCCCACTTACCTATGAATGTAATTCTCTCGGTTTGTAGGAAGGTCATAGTTAATGACCAGAGAAACCTGCTGAACATCAATTCCACGAGCCTGAGAAAATGAAACAAAGGCATTTCAAATTATACTGAAATCTAAGAGACTGAGCGTTAGAACACAGTGAACATGTTATTGTCGCCCGCGTATAAGTAACAGATTCCTATATTAGAAGAACCCATTGTGGAGCACGAGCCGTAATCTCCCAAAAGTTTAAACTGCTTGGTCATTTAAGGACGGTTGCAGGATTGAGAACACTTTGGGTTTTGACTTCACCATTAATCGTCTGATATTTCTTATATACTGCCCCATTAACATCCCCCGCACTTACCAAAAGATCAGTTGTGATCAACACTCTGCTTGAGCCAGACCTAAACTCCCTCATAATGACGTCACGCTCCTTCTGGTCCATGTCGCCGTGCTGTGAATGGAGAATAATTTTAGTTAGGGAAAAGTGCAGCATAAAGACCAATAAACCTAGACAAGCAAATGGTGCAACAGAGTCAGTCAGGAAGAGAACAGATCGTACCAGAGCAGAGACTGTGAAGTCTCTAGCATGCATCTTCTCAGTCAACCAGTCGACTTTTCTCCTTGTGTTGAGGAAGATGACAGCCTGGGTGATGGTGAGAGTCTCATACAGATCACACAGGGTGTCCAGCTTCCACTCCTGAGGACATCCATGAAAAATGACAAGTCAGGTAGAGTAATACACAGTCAACTGAACAGAGTAAATCTGACATGGTATAACACAAGCCTGCGGGGGGGGGGCGCACCTCTTAACAAGCATCTATTTAACTCCATATTAAAAATGGGCAGCTGACATGTAACACAGGATCTTGAGGCGAAGGACACTGGACATTAAGAAAGAGGTCCCTCCGAGCCTCATTTACGATACTGTGCCTTTAATCTCCTTCCCTGGTGTACCCATGCTTACACGGCCACATGAGCTAAACCTGTGAGGTTTGGCTCCTGCAGTTTTAGCAGGGTGCTTTAGAGAGAAGGGAAATCTATGATGTTCATACAAGTATGACAACAGTCAAGAAACTGGAAGTTTTCCAAACTGTTACTGAATCAAGTGTTACCGATGAGTAAACCCACCTCTCGCTCCACATTTATGTAGAATTGCTTGATACCCTCGAGGGTAAGCTCTTCTTTCTTCACCAAGATGCGAATGGGGTCTCGCATGAACTTCTTGGTCACCTCTAGCACATCAGCTGGCATGGTAGCAGAGAGCAGGACCACCTGAGGGAAAAACACATTAAATGTTACCATGACTCAGAGTCAATCACTATGTAATAACTTGGTGCAGTGTTTCAAAAGTAATACATTTAAATGCAGATCTAACTGTGGCACTGCACCTTGAGAAAGAGGCCAATGAACATTAAGAAAGAGGTTCGACCACATCTCATTTTCAGTACAGTGCTTAACAGTCTCCTTCCACGCAATACTCTGCTAGCATTATTGCATGAAACAGAAAATCTGGATCACACAATTATAGCAGATTTCTGTTAATGCAGAAGGGCATCATACTTAACTGCTAAACAGTCTTGTGTTGTACTGGTATCCAAAAGATACTTACTTGAATGTTTGTGCTCAGTTTCTGGAAGATCTCATAGATCTGGTCTTTGAACCCTCGACTCAACATCTCATCAGCCTCATCCAGAACAAACATCTTAATCCATTTTGGGGCTGCACAAGAAATGCAGTGTTATAAGTCAAAGAATATGGTTCGTATAAAAGCTTTGCTGCTCAACAGGACAGTGATACTTACACAGATGTCTCCTGTTAAGCATGTCATACACACGTCCTGGTGTGCCCACCACTATGTGAGGGGCCTCAGCCTGGAGCTTCTGTATTTCGCTACGGAGATTGGTTCCTCCGATGCAGGCATGGCAGGTTGCTCCCATGTAGTCACCAAGAGCCAGAATTACCTTCTGGATCTAATTAAGGAATAAGGCAACAAAAAAACAAAAGCACTGGGTTGAGGATAATGTGGAACATATGGCATGGCAGGACATGCAAACTCAGAAGTGCAGAACAACTGTTCAAAGTGATCAGTAAAATAGAAGGAACTCTCCATTTCTAGAGTCAGTCCCGAAAGATGGTATGCCATCACATCACCCAGTTTTCCACAGCAACAAAAAGCACAGTCAAATGAAGCCAGATCACCTTTTAGACCAATGCAGCCACGGAGAGAGACTACACCAATCTTAGGGGGATACTTTGTTTCAAATTTGAAGAATTTTGACAAGTTTAAAAAATGGTACCTTAGCACTTGAATCAGTGTCCTCAATATGCTGCCTAGGTCTGAGACACTGATGAGGTTATCGTGAACTCAGGAACAGCATACCTGCTGAGCCAGCTCTCTGGTGGGAGCCAACACCAGAGCCTGAGTCTCCTTCTGCTCTATGTCCAGCTGCTGCAAGATAGAGATGGCAAACGTGGCCGTCTTGCCAGTGCCTGACTGGGCTTGGGCAATGACATCATAGCCTAATGGCAAGGGGACAAAGATTATTATTTGAAATAAAATCAGATTTATTCCAACTCAATCATAACACAGGATGCGAGAAATGCACAGATAATTTTTTCTAAGAAAGCTAACAGTATATCAGGGCAAGACTGATTTGAGTGATCAGTGGGAAAAAAAATTATCCCCATTATTGGGTAAGTCCCGAAAGATGGTTAAGCATCATTTCACTCAAATACAATATACCTACTTCTGAGTAAATTCAATTTCTGTACCTTTGATGCAAGGAATGATTGCCCTCTGTTGAATGGCAGATGGTTTTTCAAAACCATACGCATATATTCCCCTGAGAAGAGTCTCTTTCAGGTTCATATCATCAAAGTTGTCCGTAATCTCGTTCCAATTGCTCTGGATTAAAAAGAGAACAAGAGTTTATGAGTGAATGTAGGTACATGAGCTCAATGATGACTGTTTGAGGATGTGAAGAGGAAATTTGTGTTATTTTATTGTGTTTTTACCTCGATGACACCATCAGGCTCCATTCCATCTGGCCCCCCATGGTCTCTATCTCTTGAGCTATTAAAGGAGAAGTGACACAGATCAATTTACATTTCAAGTCAGCTTTAACTCCATAACTCCATCACAAAGATAGAAAGAGAAGTCTTGTGGGTAAATTAGTTAACACGGGTATGACGTGCGGTCACTCCTACCACGTGTCAGGGCACGAGGAGGCTGCTATTACACTTGCCAACGCTGTCAAGTCGCTTTTAAAGAAAGTCCCCCAATTTCACCTTAATTTAAAGCAAATGAGACGTAAAAACTACGTCAGATATGAGATGAGCGGGTCTATGGTGGTCCGGGTTACGCCCAGGGTGTCTCATTACAGTCCGGGTCTTTGCTGGGTGCACGTGTCAAATTCCACGAGCGTGGCTCAGTTACCTGCCCCCCCCCCCAAAAAAAAATTCCCGGTTATGTAAGCTCGACAAGGTTCCAGGCTCACACGCCCACTGGCTAATGTTAACTTGGGTATCAAAAGTGGTAAAGTCACATCTGTACGCGTTCGGCAGGTCTCAACATGGAGCTCTGCTTCGCTCCCCATTAGCCAATATGTCGGACAGTTGGGCCTGTGCTGCCAGCGGTGGCTCCTTCTGCCTGAGAACTAGGCCGAGCTGTACCCTGCCCCAGTGGATCATCGGACTTAGAAAATCGCCGGCCACGACAGCAAGTTGTTTCAAGAGTACATACCGCTCTTGACACCGTTCACATTAGCCATTACAAAAATAAATTACATTTCATCCAAATGGCTCGTAACGGAAATTTGGAACTGCGGTGTAGCTGGGCAGCTAACGTCACAGTGCTAACTGTTAGCAACCAGACCTGACAGCGGTTAGGGCCTAACTAGGTAGATGATTACTAATTCGGCAACATACAAGGTACACACTAGCGTTACGCGTTTAAATGCGCTTAAACATCGAGTATTGTTTGAAAAAGTGACCAAAATGTAGTATTTTACCTGTTGTAATCAGCAGAATCGCTAGACATGATCCGTTCCCAACTTCAGCATGCGACTGGAAAGATCGCTGATGGCGATGCCAACTGCCTTTATGCAGCCGGACTATTTTCACTGTTGAACTTAACGCTCATTTTCATTAACAGTGTCGTCTCTGTTGACTGACTTAATATTTGGATTACACTACATGTTATTCACCATTTACTATATACAACGGTGTATGTCAATAACCAATAAAAATGTGAAAATTGTTCCAGACTACATTTCTCAGCGGAAGGATATTGCAGTAATAACTGGTGCTTGGGCTGCTACAGTGTCCCTGACAGGTCAAAACTCGTCCTGACAAGGTTGTGCAACAGTACAGGAGAAGGGGGTCGGGTGAGCCCGAAACAGGAGGAGTTCGTAATAAATAAATGAAATAAAATATATAAAGATTATTAAATACCTTAAGAACCAAACTGACAGGCTGAAAAAAAGATTTAAGTCTTCATCATCATGACACCACTTGTAATTGGGAGGAAGTTAAGAAGAGGAAATACAGCAATGAATATGTGTTCTGCATTATATTTTACCTTTTGTCGCTGTATATGTATATTCACTACTAAGTGAGCCAGATATGAACCACAGCTAATCATAACTGTGGGCTGCTGAATACATTAATCCTTTCAGTGTAAAGTGGAGACAGGTTTTAAAACTTCACAATAACTCTCCACCCATATGTAACTGGTGTGTGGACCAGGTACAGAGAGCAGAGACTAAGCTACGTATATTGCACATCCTCAATAGACCTGATTAAACAGACAAACCTGTCTTACCAGTGCTTTTTCAGGTGTTGTCCAATGTCTTTGCTTCCACTTGAATAACTCCAAATTAAAGTAACTTTTTCTCTCCAGTTTTCATTCAGGCTCTCATTTTCACATTGCCCAGTATTACACTTCAAAAGAAATGTGTATTTTATGTTAGACCCTTCTTGTGTTTCTTTATGATATTAAGACCTGAAGTAAGCCCACTGTGACCAATTAACATGACCTGTTCTTTTCTGTATTGCCCTCTGTTCAAGTTCCAACCATCTGTGTCTCTGTTGGTATCATTGTTTCATATGAGTCTATTTAACCGTGGGGGTGTCTGAAGATTGCTCCCTCCGGTGTTTTTGCCTCTTTGTGGGTGAACTTCACTTTGATCCCCAAATGAACAAATCATGTGCTTAGATTTCTCTGGGATATCTGGGATTTTTTTTTTAAACTGAACTTGTATCTGAACTCTTGGTCCCTCCCCCACAGCAAAGCCAGTTTTATGATCAGTTCTGATGATCTGTATGTCCCTCTCTAAGTTTCCAGTACTAGGCCTGTTAGAGGGAGGGAAATATTCTATATTTTAGACTGCTCCACTTATTTGACAGCTTGATACTAGTTTATTTCAAGGTTAAACTTCTCATCCAAAACATAAGCACCTTTATGTAGAGTTAAACTACCCAACACTATTAGCTCCACCACCATCACAGTACACTGCATGCATGAATACATGAGCAATAACAAGAATACACGAACAATAATCCAATAGTATAACATATAGTTTTTAGTAAATAAAGGGTTATTCTGCATAATGGGTATTTTTATTTCTGGATATTTAAGTGTATTTAGCTGATAACACATTTGTATTTTTACATATCTTTTAACTTTTACCAGTAATGCAATACTTTTAGTCGAAGTATTGATACTTTTACTTGAGTAAATGATCTGAATACCTCCTCCACCACCATGTTCAGGTCTGGAATATGTGGCCTGGCCCAACTAATCTTTGATCTTTCTGTATATCCTTGCATTACCTGTCAAACTGTCAAAAAAAAAAAAACAGCAGTTTTGTTTCTTGCATATTATGATAAACCATACAAGACATATTTAACCTTTATTCCTTAAAGAGTATACAAAGAAAATATCTTTCAAAATGAGCTGTTTTGCCATTAAATACAAACAATGATAACAGTGTTGCTTGAATTTTTAAAAAATGTTAATTTTCTTCAGCTCTGACACCAAAGCAGAACAGTGGAGTGTATTTTGATAGTTGATATTTTAACGCACAATTGTGTAGTAGTTGGAGAAGAGTTCCTCCCCTGCTGTAATGTCTCTGAGTGATACAAGGACAACACAGCGCAGGG
Source organism: Lates calcarifer (assembly GCF_001640805.2). Classification (NCBI taxonomy): domain Eukaryota; kingdom Metazoa; phylum Chordata; class Actinopteri; family Centropomidae; genus Lates; species Lates calcarifer. The sequence goes on along the minus strand of NC_066836.1, from coordinate 17,415,799 downwards.
GCCTCCTTGTGTCCTGGCTGTAGTTGACATTGGGGAGATACTGGTGGAGCTCGATGGGAAACTCGTCTGGCACATCATACTCCTGGTAGCACACGTTAGCAGGCCACTCGTTAGAGCAGTTGTTCACGTACTGTCCCACAGCAAGCGGGTTCTGTGGAGTGGCTGTAAGCCAGCTGGTATCACTCATCATGAAGGGCCCTACTCTGTCCCTGCCACTGCATGACTTGAACACCATCTTGGAGATGCCTTTGTCATTTCCATCAATCAGGACACCATCAATACACCTGAATACAAAGGGGTTTCTGATGGACTGCAGGAGAATAGGCTCATAGGCTTGATACACTGTGCCGGGGTACATGGCAACTGTGGCTCCTTTGGGTACAAATCCTTTGGTAACATACACCCCGGTTCCTGCAAAGGGCAAAGTGCTGGGCTGCCGGTCAATGCAGAATCCCAGAGACTGTAACATGGCATCATGTCCACACGCTGGATTTCGCCCATACTGCTCTTCCTCACTTGTTACCTGACTGAGAAAGTGAGTCTGAGCCGCTCGGAGCTCACCGTGATCAGCCCCATGACTCCTGAGCAGGACTCTGAAGAGCTTCAGCAGGCTCTGTGAAACCTCCTCGTCTGAAACCAGTTTGTCTTTGGTGCGCTCTGTCACCTGCCGCAGAGTTTTCTCATTTTTAGACAGGTTCAGTATAATCCAAGGAACAAATCGGTGTCTGTACGATTTCCATTTGTTCTGAAATCTTTTTAGAGCAGTTCTAAACATCCAGAGCGTCGTCTGACAGGTCGGTCACGGAGGAACAGGCTTATTTTGACGATTTCTGCAGTCACTTCCGACAAGTAACTTCAAAATAAAAAAGGACGTTTGTTAACATTTTCAAGTTTGTTTCAGAAGTTTTGAACTTTGATAAATCGTTACGATAAACGGACACCATATGTTATGTAATTGATATAAAAGCTAACAATTCAACAATTTAAGGTAAGGTATCATCGAGGAGCAATTAATGTTGTACTATTATTTTGAAGAATGATACTTCAACCGGAAGAAGTTTTTACGTGACACGTAAAAACTTTACACGCATTAGCCAGCTGGATGGGAGGAGAGGGAGTCGGGCGAAGACAAACATGGTAAGAAATTACTCTTATTAATCTGATGCCGTGGCGCAAACATGAACAGCGCCCACACATTTAAACTATCACTTTGGGGTGGTTAATATAGTCAAGAAAATGCGACAATAACCACATATTCGCTTTATGTTATGAAAACAAACATAGCTCTCTTCGTTAGCTTTAGCCAACTAGCTTACGGTGAGACTAGCCAGCTCGCCTAGTTAGCTAGCTAAGATTGCTAGCATTTAAGCCAGCTGACAAAATTATAGTCCGCACTGTAACGTTAGCTGTGAATCGTTGGCGACAGGATATAGGACTAGATTGCTTGATCACTGTTACAATAATTGTAAAGATACCAGCCAGCTAACACATTCAAAGTCCCTGCTGTCAGGATCGCAGCTTATTGAGGTTACTTAGATGTGTTTCACCATGGTTCAGTGTTGCAGTCTTGAAGCTAACAACTAGCCTACCCTCCGTGGTTATTATGTGACATTTTGGATAGTAAGAGTCCTGCAGTCACATACAGGTTATTGTTTAAATATCACAACTGATTCATGTAGATATTGCAATGGAAAAACATTGTGTATGATTTTGTTAGTGCTGCTTTTAACATCAGTCTAACTGCATGTCATTGCAACAAGATTACAGTGTTGTTTAGTTTTGTATGTTATGTGTTTGTCTTTGTGTAGAACAAGCTGAAGTCCTCACAGAAGGATAAAGTTCGCCAGTTCATGATTTTCACGCAATCCAACGAGAAGACTGCACTGACCTGTCTGTCACAGAATGACTGGAAACTAGATGTTGCCACGGACAAGTTTTTCCAAAATCCAGAGCTCTATGTTTCAAATCTAAAGGGAGCCTTAGACAAGAAGAAGCTCGAGCAGCTGTACAACAGATACAGAGGTATGGAAAGCCTTTTTCCTCTGAAAGAATAAAGCACTACTACAATGGTCATAGCAATTGTCAGTAACAAATGTAATAGTAAGTAGAGAAATAAAATGCACAGTGTAAAACTGAAAATATTGAGCATCATTCATTGAAAACAGCTTTCAATTTTACTGTGAATTAATAATCGATTCAATCACTCATCGTACATTTACTCCTAGATCCTCATGACGACAACAAGATTGGCATCGACGGGATCCAGCAGTTCTGTGACGACCTGGGTTTGGATCCGGCCAGTATAAGTGTCCTCCTCATAGCCTGGAAGTTCAGGGCAGCAACACAGTGCGAGTTCTCAAAACAGGAGTTCATGGATGGCATGGCTGAACAGGGGTGAGAATGTATTTTTCAGACTGTACAAACAAGAGAGTACAAACTTTGGTGTTTTGTGAAACTGCTCCTCTGGCTTCTGTGAAGTGGGCTTATACATTATTAACTCACAGACCACATGTATGACCACATATACAGGAGCTACTTAAATTGCTGTAGAAAGTATGTCGCATAGTCATGAAAGAATTGTAGTACATCTAAAATAACCCTAAATTGTGTGGCTAAAATCAGAAGACATCATACGTGTGCTTAAGTATGCTTACTCTTTGAAACTAAAGTTTCCATAGTTCCAGTTAAACATGGTAACCCTGCTGTACTGCTGCGCATACAGCTTATTTGACTGCTGAGATACTGAAAGGAAGTTTGTTGTAACTTACCAGTGTTGAGGTTCCAGGTTTTGTCAGGTCAGGTTTTTGTCCAGTAATAAATATCAGTTTGCTTTACGTTTCCCCAGGTGTGACAGTATAGACAAGTTAAAAGCTCAGCTGCCAAAGATGGAGCAAGAGTTAAAGGACCAAGGGAAATTTAAGGACTTTTACCAGTTTACATTTAATTTTGCAAAGAATCCTGGCCAGAAAGGTTTGGGTAAGAGTCTCTTAATGCTTATCATATTAATTGTTTTTTGTTGTTGTTGTTTAATGTACATTGACTGGTTTCTGGTTTTCCTACAGATTTAGAAATGGCAATTGCATATTGGAATTTAGTACTGGCTGGAAGATTCAAGTTCCTGGACTTGTGGAACAAATTTTTAGTTGTAAGTTAATAAATCACACTCCAGACTCTAAAAATGCTAATATTCTTATTTCTCATTGTGTTTCTTCAACTTTGCTTTACACCTTTTACAGGAGCACCACAAAAGATCCATTCCTAAGGACACATGGAACCTCTTACTAGACTTCAGCACAATGATCACAGATGACATGTCAAATTATGACGAGGAAGGTATGTGCTCACGCTCAGCTGTGTGGGAACATCTTTGTTCCCTCACAGCCTTCAAATATGCTTTACACAGTATTGAAATCTCACTGTTTTCCATAATGTTGTCCTCAACCATGGTGGAGTCAGTTTATTCAATTAGTTTTGTTTGTTCAATAGGAGCATGGCCTGTCCTCATTGATGACTTTGTGGAGTTTGCTCGGCCACACATCGGGACCAAAAGCACAGCAGTTTAAGGGCTGCTCTCACTGAAGGAACATCCATGTGAGGTTTCTACAAAACAGAGAGTGCAGCGAATGGAGGACAAGGGGACCACACTGAGCTGAGAACTACGTTGCCTTTCAACCCTCAGGACTGAAATATTTTACACAGCAGAGACTTTATATATGTGTGTGTATGTACATATATAAAAAGGCATATCTCTTTGTTGGTCAACTTGTGGTGGTTTGGAACTTTTATCTAAAGTATTGGGCTTTTTGTGTGCGCTCAAGCCAACTACAGAGGAGTCACCATCTTTGCCCACGTGGTTGGGCTCCGCTCAAAAGCAGGTAGATAGATACACTTTTGAATTGTAATGTAATACAAGGGTTTGTGAGGGGATGTCATTCTTTAAATATTGAAATATTGAATTTTAACACTCTTGTGTGCATTCCTGATTTTTTTTTTTTTTTTTGTTTGTTTTGTTTTTACGATACATTTGTGTGACAAGTCAGTATAAAACGTTGATTGTAATTTTTTAAGAATAATGCTGTTTGTTTAAACACAAATGTATAAAGATAAAATAAATGTTTCAATTTGGTATCTTTAAGGTTGCCAGGCCTCTGCTTTTGTCTGTGTAAAAAATCAATAGTGTAAGGTTCAGAACTGTGAAGTCTTTCATAAATGTGAATAATGTTTTGTGTTAAATAAGGTCAAATGTCATCAAAAATGGAAGTTCTTCTCACTTAAATACAAATGTTATATTGTTAATAGTTTAGTAGAAGACATGGTTAATAATTAGCAGGTCATTTGTTTTCTTTCAGTTTGGAGAAGGCTGTGTAAGTGAACTTATAAGTCGAACGAAGACACAAAACATAAAAATAAGCCTCAAAAACGTTATAGTTAATTTGAATATATGATCATTAACTATTCAGTAATACAGCGAAATAAGCAAGATGTTTATTTACGTTTATTAAGTCCCATAAATTTTAAGAAAATCTGGTTTGGGGTGTGTCGTATTGATCGCCTCTCTTATCCATCATCTCCCGAAAGAAAACATAAATGATTAGTTTTGGTCTCTGTAAAAGTTGAGATGGCTTTCGCGTTCTTTTCAACATACACTCTTTAAACGGTATCTTTCTACACTACATGTTGAGTTACCTCCGGGTGCTGTTTCCGTTGAACAGATTCTGAAATGTTTCTGTTGAATGTTGCTCGTGTTAGACACGCTCAAGTGAGATGAAAATGACTCGTGCAGCACGAGCACACCGCTTCCAAACAGTAACGCAGCAATTTTTGTGGAGCTCGCGCCGCCTCCTTGTGGCGACAATAGTGAAGGACGCGTGCGGTTGCTAAGGGCGACTGACAACAGACAACGCCTGCAGCAGTTTTCACGGCAAACTGGAGAAACAAGCAGCGGCAGCAGTTATCACTCTGCATTATTGTTTTGTTACTTTGCAGGCTTCGTCAAGCAGAGCGGGAAAATGTCGAGCGTTCTTAATACAGTTTTAGCTGAGATAGGCTGGGATGAGCACTTCGCTATCCCCGAACCTAACGCTGAAAACAAGGCTTTGATAGAGGAGGTGAGTGTGGGAGTTTTGTATACTTATCTATGAAAAAAATGATGAGGTGGTTTATCTTACTAATGGTAATCGACTAATTGATAGTGCTGCGAATTAACCTAACGTGATCAAACTAGGTTAGCTAGAAGAAAAATTAGACGTTTCAATGCACTCAGGCAACTGACTGGTTAACTGTTAATGTCCAAAATCCAAGATGAACTGTTTACTGACAAGAACTGCTACAAATCATGTAACCAAGTCATGGAATGACCACACGTAGAATAAGTTGCCATACAAAAGTGTTTTTCCTGAGATAAGATAGGAACATAATGCAACATTATCAGAAAATTATCCAAATCATGGGAACTGCCAGATATGAGCATTCACAGTGTGTTGAGTTGTTGTGCTTTGTGGTTCCTCTATTACAGAAAGTTGAAATGTTTTTTTTAATGAACATTTGAATGGCAAAAATTCTACACTGTCAATATATTGTAATAATTACATTGTAAGCATCTAGACCCTATGGTTCCAATACAAGTGTTTACAAGTTGTAAGGTTTTGCATCAGTACATAAGGGAATTCAAACAAAGTGTCCCCAGTAAATGGTAAATCTGTCCATGTGCCATCTCAAGACAAATGTTTCTAACTGCATATAGTGAACTGACAGCATTTTGAGACAGCTCACAATAATAAACATGCTGCAGATGGTATGTCATGTATATTGTGCATGTAATCCGATGACTTCCTCAACAACAGATTCGTAAAAAAGAGAGGGAGCTGGCGCAACTGGAAGACAAGCTGGAGAAGAACAAGGAGACTAAGCGGTATATGACTGAAACACTCAAAAATGGTAAACAAGAACTGGAAAATACTGAGGTAGGTTTATTAGAATACATTGTTTACTTATTATGTGTCTCCTCTGGTAGTTGGATTATAATCACAGTGCTGGTAATTTCTCGTTTTGATTTTTCTGCTCTTAGGCTTTATGCAAGGCCAAGGACAGAGAAGTAGAGTCAGTGAAACACCTCACAGCCCTTGCAGAGAGGGAGACAGGTCGCCTGGGACAGGAGACTGCCAAGATGCAGAATGAGCTTCAATCTTTAGCAGAGAGGAGAAACATGCTAGAGGTCTATACCATTCACAACATAACTACAGAAACAACTATACTGTAGTGCCAAAATGTTACTTTAAATGTGCTAACCTTTGCTCATATCCTCAGAACCACATCTTCAAGACCAAACAGACACTTGAGGAGTTTAGGAACCAGATGAACTGGGACCAGCAGACCATGGATGCCTTTTTGGAGGAGTCAGCGCGCAAAGATGAGGACACAATGGCCATCATCAAGTATGCTCAGCAAGATGAGCAGAGGATCAAGGTAGAAGAGACAAGACTGAAATAAGTATCAAAAAGCTGTGTGTTCTGTTTTCAGCAGCCAAACCAAACTGCCTTTCACAACTCTGACTCCTCCTGAACTAACACCTTTTTAATCTCTCCTGACACAGTCACTCACTCTGACTATAGAGAAGAAGACGCTGGAGGCCAATGAAAAGCGCAAAGCAGTTGACAAGGAGTTGACAGAGACTTTATCTGCACAGGTACATTGAGAAAAAACTGCACACTGTCATTGTTTGTGTGGCTGATTCTTTCCTAGCGTCATCTGATGTAGAGACTGAAATTCTACTTTGGTGAAGGAGGAGGAAGATGAAAAGGCGGCCATTATGTCGCCTTACAACAGATTAGTTACAAAAACAACATGCTTGTCAGGCAGGTGAAAGAGGAAGTTTCAAAGTGAAATACATTCCTCAGGATGTCTGCTGACAAATTGCATTCATATATACACATCAGTCACCTTAACACCAAGCAAATGCCTGTCTTGGAACACTGACTGTGCAACACGTGTCCCAGAGCATTATTCTTACTTGTTTAAGTATAAATTTGGATCTACAGTGCACTGTGTTGTTCTTGAAAGCGTTCTTTCAGCTCCAGCGATTGACCAACCAGTGGGTAATGGGCAAGACAACAAGACAGGAATAAAATTTGAAGAAGTCTTTTATTATTTCTAACCATAACAAGTTAAATGAGTCCAGGAACAGTCACTCTAAAAGACTGAAGGAAAGATGGCTGAATGTGTGTGGCCTAGTGAGTGGCCGGGCCTCACGGCCACTAGGCTGGATTCGGCTAGTCGACTGGTATGCTGACTCAGTGTGCTACACTCTGCTGCTGGCGCCTCGTACTGTGCACTGACACCTGCTGCACTCAGCTCCGTGTGGCGGCGAGGCACTGCTGCGACTCAGCTCTTGCCGCCTTCCAGTCCGACCTGCCGTCCCAAGGATACCCCAGCCCGTGCCACACTAACCTTCTGCCGCAGAGGAGAACAAAGGGAGACTGCTTATCAAATAAAACATTCAACTTACAGTTTCAAGATGGAGAGAATTCCAAGCGCATGCACGCAGGTACCTGCCGCAGAGGAGAACAAAGGGAGACTGAAGGAGAGTGTGGGTGGTGGTAGTTAAGCTGGCTGAAAATCACATCCAGCACACCTGTTTCAGATTAGCCCACCACCATGAAATCACTCCACAAACACACCCTGCAAAGCCACACCCACACATGCGCCACAAATCCACCACTAGTGTCACACAAAATCCTATATTGATACAAGTCTACCCTGTTACAGTATTATAATTACACAGAAAAAGTCTTGTGGTTTTCTAACAGATCGCTTTGGATAAGACTACAGAGAATTTGCAGCAGGCTCACCTGGAGACACGGCAGCTCATCTACCAGTGGGAAAACACCATCAAGCAGATGAAGCAGCGTGACACTGAGATGCAGCAGTGTGCACTGGTAAAGTCTGTGACCTTGCTCCTCTGCTGATAAAAGACATGCTGACTCAGTCCAACACATATTAACTCCTGAACGATGAAAGCCATGTGTTTGTATTCCTGTCTCGTTACTTCGTCCATCCAGCAACTGGCCCAGGCCAACCAGAACATCAGGGACAGGAATACCACCATTACAGAGAGGAAGCACTTGCTGGATACTCAGAGGAACAACAACAAGGAAACTGAGAGGAAGATATCCATATCCAACCGACAGGCTGTAAAACTGCGGCAGGATTTGAAGGAGCAGGAGAGTAACTGCCGCAGGCTGCAGGATGAGGTCAGCTACTCAAAGATATTAAGCCACAGATAAACGTTACACTTAAATTCATCTGTACTCTAGGTTTAATAGGTTCTAGGTTTAATCTAGGACTAAATTGATTCTCATGTGTGTCGCAGCTGGATAGCTGCAAGGGCACACTGGACAGAGCAACCTCTGATGTGGACTCTGCAACGTCCAACATATCCAGAATGAAGAAGGATATTCAGGATAACAACAAGAAGTGAGTGAAACATTATGATATGTCTCTATCATTAAATAATCACTCTAGTGCTTTGTGCTCAAGCTCTGTCTGTGTATGTGTGCGTTCAAGACTCAAGGAGGCCAGAGCGTACAATGCTGCACTGGAGGAAAAGCTGAAAGTTGTGACTCAGACCGCCCTTAGTGAGGAGGAGAGAGCTGCTCAAATGGACCAGCTCCTCAAGGACGAGGAGCAGGCAATCAAGGTGAGCAGTCCTCCATATCAACATACTCTCTGATTATTCTTTCTGTTGATTGCTCTTGGACACTTACTTAATCAAAATATCAACCACTGTATGATGGGGTTGAACTTTAAAGCTGCATCAGTAAACCTACAACAACAAATTGTCGTAAATAGTGTCTCAGTTGTGGGGGTGGGATGCTCTGTTGTGACATGGCCCTTCTTCCTCATTTGTGCTCTTTGAAATTAAAGTGCTGCATTTTTTATTTGAATATATTCTTTAAATTGTATCTGATATGTTAACATCCTGAATTTGAAAGACATACAACCTGTGTCAAACAGTGACAGAGATGAAATAGTGACTTTTTTTTTTAACTCAAAGCAGCACCACTTGCTGTAGATATGGAGGACATACAAACCCATAATTTCCACTGGGAATTGGGGGAGGGGGCTCATTCCCTTCACTGAAATTTCTCTGAACACTGTCTTCTTACTGTCCAGCTGCCATATGAGCCAGTTGAGAGAAGCTTTGATTTGATAAAGAATGTCAATACACACCTTCATATTTTACCCCCATTGCCCATATGCCAGCAGTGTGGGTTTTGTGTATGTATTTTTCCCTGTGTTTCACCTCTCAGGCTACTTACAGGGCTCTGTACTGTGATTGGTAGATGTTGTTAGGGCTGTAGTAAGAGAAAGAATATTATCAACATCATTTCATCATGCTCTGTTTATATAAATTAATATAAATTCAGGGAAAAGTAGGATTTAAGAATGTTTTGTTTTAGGAGTTTCTGTTACAAAAGACAATGTCATTTTTGACATAACTTTGTTCTGTGATACAGTGTTGGCCTGTGCTTTGCTACAGGAGCTGGATTTTCAGCTGCATGACTGCAGAGAGGAGCTGTTTCGTCATAAAGAGCATCTGCAGACCCTGAAGACAAAGGCAAAGGATTCTGTTGTTGCCGTTTCGAGAAGCAAATCCACCATCAACAACCTGGATAGCCAGCTCAGCAAACTGGAGCAGGACTTATCAAGACAGAGGGAGACCATTAATGGGCAGGCAAGCTTACCAAACACACACACACACGCACACACACACACAAATGTAATCTGCAATCACACTACTCAGATTTACCCAGTCTAGTGTTAGACTCTGCCGTACCAACACCTGTACATATATTCAGATTTTCCTCTCACTTTCCTGCATTATAGGATCGTCAGATATGCAGCCTGGATAAGAAACTGTCACGGCTGCAAGGTAACATTCACTCAGATGAACAGCAAATACTAGACTCAAAGATTGCTGAGTTGACCAAAACTCTAGAAGAGAGGAAGAAGACAGCCACCATGCTAACCACCACGCTGAAGGAGTCTGAGGTCAGTTTGACTGCTCCTTATCTCACCGTTCTACAAGATGAATTGTTGAAATAATGACTTCATATGTGTCTCTCTCTGACAGGATGACATTCGCTTCTTGAGGAAAGAGATGGAAAAGTCCGAAGCTCAAAAGAGAGATCTGACCGAGAAGGTGGAGGAGCTCATGCTGCTCCGTAATACCAACGAAAAGGAGCTGAAGAGACTCAGACTCAGGAAACAGGTAAGTCACTGACTCACTGTCATAGCAGGTACCAGGAAATCACCTGAGCCGCTGATGTTTGGTCGCCACTTGAGGACCTCCTTTCTTCAGACATAAGAGCTTGTTTTCACTGAGTTTGATGGGAGGTCATATCTCATCCTGGATGGTCATCCTCTGTATTGCTGAAATAATTATTTGATTGACTGATAATAAATTGAAGGCTATTTTGATGATCAAAAAAATTATCAAAATGTTTTTTCTTCCTTTCATATTGTAAATTGGATAGTTTTCCATATTTTGAGTGATAGTCAGAAAAACTGAGGTATTTTTATATTTTTCTTTTGTACATAGTAATTGAGTACATAGTGATTGTTTTTATTATTGATAAATCTGTCAATTTTTTTGATTAATCAATTGATTGTTAAATGTTCTAAAAATTGTATAAATTGTCATCACAATTTGCCAGAGCCTAAGGTGACATTAGATAAAATTATGAAAGTAGCTGTTGATTAATTTTGTATCAGTAACTGAATCAATTAATCTCCTTTTCAGCACTAGAGACACAATTACATTATTGTTGACATTTTATAAACCAATGATTAGTTTAAAAATATCACTAGATAATCTGAATGATTTGACAAGAAAAATCATCACTTCAGCTTTAATTCACATTTCAGCAAATTCATGCACAGTGTGCATGCACCAATGCAACAAGATTAACACACTGTTGTTTAGCAGGTATAATGTTCACCATGCTTCTCACCTTAATTTAGCATGTTAGCATGATAATGTCTGCTAATTAGTACTAAACAAGTACCGCTGAGGCTGATGGAAAAATAAATACTTTTGCAGTTATCTGTTCATAAAACAAAGTAAATTTGATGTGATGGTGACATGAAAAGTCAGAGGATCACCAACATCAGTTAGATTATTCATCTAGGAACCATTAATGACAGTACAAAACCTCATAGCAATCCATCCAATAGTTGGTGGGACATTTCAGTCTGAACCAAAATGGCAGACCAAGCAACAGACCGATGTTGCCATCCCTGGAGTCGTGCAGGTAAAATGGCTGACAATCTACCTTTTTCTTAAGCACGTGGACGTGGATACAGACCCACAAAAAAGTTCCTGAACATTGGAGAACATTGCGTGATCCCTGGAATAGCTTATGCCTATGTAATGTAGAGCAATACTGACCTCATGTGTTCCTCATCAGGAGAACATGGTGGAGCATAACATCATGAAGATGGAGGTCAGGCGTGTTAGAGATCTGCTGTACAACAAGACGGACAGTGTGTTGTCTTTAGAGAAGAGGAGGCTAGAGCTGCAGAAAGCCATAAAAGAGAGGGAGGAAGAGATCAAGGTCTACAGAGAGATGCTCAGCCAGCAGTTCAAGATCAGTGAGCAGGACAAACAGAGACTCAGGTAAAAACACCAGCTGTTGCCTCAGATCTTATCAACTTTGCTTTCAGTTGTGTTAAAGTTGTGGTTTTGACATAACATTATGAGCCACTACAGCCTCTTTTCAGAGACCAAAAAATTTAGTGACTGATTTCGTTTCAGTACTGAACTGAATGAGAAACTGTCCAAGGTTGACATGATGAAGAAACGCTTTGAGGTCGTGACACTTTCGATGGCAGTTCCAGAAGGGGAGGAGGAGAAGTCGCAGGCTTACTACATCACAAAGGTGAGAAGTCTTCACACGCACCATCGGGTCACTATTCTGCTGAAGCTGACCAGCCAGCACTTTGAATGACTGCTGCTGTGTGCTCCTCACCAGGCTGCACAAGAGAAGGAGGAACTCAAGCGGAAGGGAGACGGTCTCGATGCGAGAATACGAAAGGTAGAGCTGGAAAATAGAGCTCTGGAGAACACCATCCACTTGTTCGACAACAGTAACTCTGCATTTCGTCAATCCCTCAACAAAGCAAATGAATCCAGTACGTATGAGGAGGTAGACTGATGCTAAACCAACAACTCACCAACAACATTCTAATCAGGGATCATCAGCAGGAAATTATGTCTGTTTTTTTCTCAAAGCAGCTATCATTGATCACAGAGTAATTTGGATCGATTTTGTTTCAGGTCCAGAATATCAGGAAAAACTGAAACTAGAGGAGCAGCTGAGTGCGGCTGAAGAGACACTGAAGTATAAGAAAAGACGGGTCCAAGAGCTCCAACAGGACTTACAGGTTATTCCTAATCATAGCCAGTGTCAAACAGACTACTTAGACAAAGTAATTAATCTCTGACTAATTAATTAGTGACAATACTGGTACAGGTAGAAAATATCTATTTATTTTGCACTTTAAATATATCTTTGGGAGTTTTCAGTTTTGCTATCTGGCTGAATTTAGCTTGTGGAGCAGCGTTAAACAAATGACTTCTCTTTCCAGAGACTGTGCCATAATTACATCATCAAACACAATGTCCTCAGTTCATTGGAGCTACTGAAGAAATAGTCCTCATAAAAACTGTTGACAGTGTTGTCACCCCACACTCAACCTCCAACCTCAGTGGATGCAGTTTAGAATGAGGTGGAAATATCTGATTATGCTGGTTTACTGGTATTCCATTATTCATGTTATGGACATTAACGTTTTGTAATATAAGGTATATTTTGTTCATTTGTGAAATGTAATGTAAAAACTTCCCAGCTTACATGATTATTATGGTCTTTACATAGCGCACCTCAACACTTTAACACTTCAAGTAGTAGTCATGGCCTACTAGCTTACTACTACAGGTAGGCTAAGTTTGAACTTATAAAGAGCTGATGCACCCTAGTTAACTAATATTGATTTAGATAAAAATCTATATTAAATAATCAATCAGATTAAAACAGGGAGAAAAATACATCAAAAGTATAATAAATCTTTAGAGCTCACATTATATTCTCAAACACTGTATAGAGTTTCAGGAAAAAATAAATAATTAGAACTGGATTCAATACAAATTCTTTATATTTATTTAAAACATTTTTGCCATACAACCCAACCCAGTTTACGGCATGAATTATTTTTTTTATCTTAGTGCTGTACTGCATGAATTTCTCTGGGAATTAATCTGAAGCATTTCATGCTTTCTTTCAATATATAATCCTCGTTTATTTTTATTTTTCATTATCTTCACTGTCTTTTTAAATCACTCTCTGTCCATTTCATTTTTGTGCTCTATTGTTCATATTGTTTTTCTCCTTCAGTATTACAGAAGTAACCTTGTTTTATTTAGTTGCATTCCTGTGAGAGTATTAGGTAAATAAAAGAAAAAAAAAAACCAAAAAAAAAAACTCAGTGACTCTATCTATCTGAGTCATCTAGTGAAATCGACCTTGCATGAATCTGTGTCTGCCTCTGTGCCTTTCTTTGTGTGTTCATGTGTGAGTGTTTTTGTGTCTCTCCATTTCCAGGACATGAATAATACCTTGGAGAGTCTGCTGCAAGAGGAGCAGGTGGAGAAGGACAAGATAGAGCACAAACAATCACTCATCAGTAAACTGAACAAAGAAATCTCTTCCCAGCAAGAGAAAATTGACAGAGCGACGAAACAGGTTTGATGTGCACCTGTACCAGTACTAACCACACACAGTGTCATCTTGGTTATTGCTACTATTAAAAGTCTCTGATGTTTAATTCTTGGAAATCAAGTTTTGTCATGTTTGAGATAAGCCAGTGTAAACTTTGTACGTGATGCACTGGGTGTAAACAGTAAACAAAGGAGGAATGTTGTGTGTACATACAGCGTTCAGGTTTCCTGGAAATAAGAACCTAATTATCTGTTACCATAATTATTTTTAGTGTTGAATTGTCCTGCTGTTTTCCAGTGCTCTAAGCTGACCAAAGAGATCCGCTCAGCGAAAAACACAAAGACTGAGACTTTTGAAGAGAAAGACATTAAACTGAGGGAGCTGAAAGAATTCAACAGGAGTATTGACAAGATGCTGAACGAGGCCATGGAGGACAAGCCTGATCTCAGATCAGTGCTGGAGAAATACTTTCTGCAGGTATCAAACTGTATAATTTTTTTTATTCAGCATTAAGTCACAATCAGCTGTGCTTTGCTTTCAGTTTTAGGGTTTAAGCTCAATTTTTTACATCTTTTAGTGGCAAAAACAAAGTTGCTTTAACATGTTTTTTCCTGCTGTGTCTCTCAGGCCAATCTGTCTCTTCCGTCTCCTTCCTCTACTCCGTCGAGCCAGCGGAGCTCCAGAACGAGCTCTGCCCGCAGCTCTGCCTCTCTCAGGTCAGACTTTATTAATAAAACCTCTTCTCCAGGGAAATCTGATGGCAGAGAAATGATAAGGGCTCTGTTCTCAGATGGTCATCTGGCTGAATTATTGGACTGCTCATTAAATTTTCATGAGAAACACTGAAGACTATTGTCAGTAGAATGTAACCAGTCCTCTGACCGTGAAGAGAGAATTCCTGAAATGTGATACTCACCTAATCTGTATGAATATCTGTTTGTACTATTCAAGCTCCTATATACTTTTTTCTTTTGCACCATAGGTCTCCCGCATCCTCAACCAGCAGCAGCCCCAGGGCCTCAGCACTTCATTCCCCAGTACTGAAGACTGTGGAACTGGGCTTGGATCTGACCGCGACCTCCCCTCCTCTCACCACCTCCAGACGCTCCAGCACCGCAAGCAGCAGCAGTAGCACCAGCAGCAGGAAGTTAAAGAACCTCTAGCTGCACAGAGTAACATTTTTTTTAAAGCTGTGTGTTAATGTGTTAATTTAAGTGTTATTCATAAGTTTGTGATTGTGTAGTCATCTAAAAAAAGAAAAGAAAAAAAGATGTGTACCCACAGTGTGTAGACCGACTCTGAACCTGTTTTTCTTTTAATAAAAAAAAAAAGAAACACAATTGTTGTTTTTTTCTTACTTTTCTGTATAAAAGTAAATAAAAAGTAGCAAAAGTTGTTGGTTGTGTGAAGATAGATAGATAGATCTGAACTAAAACTTTATTTAATGGCAAATCTCTCTCTGAAATTATTTAGCTCTTTTGTGGGAGCAGTAACAAAATCTTTTTTTTAGTTCTTCCTCAATATTCAAAAACCTGTTTGGCTGCTTAGAGGCTGGTAAACTTTTAATTTCACTGGTTAATGATAAAGAAAATCACAATCTTCGAAGGATCAGGCGTGACAGCATGTATTGTTGTATATACACCACACCCACTGAATAAGGGTGTCATTTCCTTGAACGGGACAAAAGAAGCCAGACACTCTGTGGGAGCAGGAGGCATTCTTTCCCATAACAGGTTTTTAAAATAAAGAAAGAACGAAGAATAAAGCTTCAACATGCTGCTGCTGCTGCTGATCCTGTTTTCTGGATGTTTGGCCTCATGTGCAGCACAGACAAGTGAGTACACTGGCAGAAATCACTGGAAAATTTAGAGGAATTTCATTTTATCATGTTTACTGCGAAAACATTTATAGAGCTGAAGTTTGCAGTTAATTAAGCTGTTTAGATTTCAGATGTGTCGACTTTGCTTTAATGTCTTCCCAGCGTCCTTTCCCTCCTCCATGGAAGGGATGTCACCCATGGAAACTACTCCCCTTACACAGACAATCCAGGCAACAACAGTTCTTCCCTTGTCTGAATCTGTAAACAATGGTAAGTGCGTTTTACACTTTCTGAATATGATTCACCTTGAAGTCTAAAATGATTCTGATGGTTCTGAATCTTTGTGTTTGTCCCACAGTTGTGGCAATCCTTCAGACAGCTGTTAAGTCCAGTCGCGAGCTGAATGAAACGACTGTCGCTCCACTCTTAATCAAGGTAACTCACTGACCTGGTTCTCAAAATGACTTTCATATCCACACAGAGATTAACATCCAATTCTGTCTTTTATTTCTGTAATAAAACTTCATAAAAGTAATTCAGCACAGACTGTGCAGTGCATGGTCTAATATTAACTGTGCGGTGAACCAGCACCTGAATATAATGAATTTAAAGTGATTTGTTGTCTTTCAGCTCCACGATATTATCCAGCAGCTCCGACCAGGTCTGGACTTCGGTCTGACTGTAAAGAAGATCACTCAAGTCTGAACCCTTCTCATCTCACAGTTTTCTGTGTTTGGTCACTTTTGAAGATACCCCAGTAAAAGTAACATTTGTTTATTTTTTTTTTGTCAAAGATGCAAATTGCTTTCAAAGTTATAATATTACACTTACTATATTTGCTTTAAATTAAGAGTAAAAAATGTTTATGCTGCAGCTTGTTGGTTGTATAATATAATCCAAATGACACAAAGGTTCTGTATCATTCAACACAGAATATTTTTCTATAATTTTTTAATTTTATAATTATAAAACTCAGAAGAGAAAAACAGTTGTGTGTGGATCTTAGAAGAAGATGAATTGCAAATAGAAACCCAATATTTTCTGTCAATGAGAAACACATAAAAATGTAATTACTGTAGTTCCAGTGATGACATCCTTAATCAATTTTAATCAATCAATTTAATTTTAACTGTCGACAGTTATGACATTTTACAGTACCATTTTCACCAGAGACATATGAGTGAACTGCCATTTTGTTTCACTTGATTATTAATGCTTTAATGATTTGGAGATGTGTAAAAAATGTTAAACCCAGCAATGAAATCAATCAAGAAATCATCTAAATTAAAAGCCTTTTAGTGTTTTTTTTATTAAGTCAGATTTGTTTCTCTTTCAATTTAGTAACAATGAGGAAATTAACTCTGTATCTTATTCTGCTCTCTGTATGTACGCAGTATGTTCATCTTGTCATGTATCCTGACTAATTAAAGACATTAAGTGAAACTCATAGCAGGAAGAAAACATCAGAACAACAACATTCACTTTCAGATACAAGAATGTTGTAAGAAGTAACCTATGTGTTTTATTTAAAGGGCGGAGACGTCATGTCAGATTTCTGGAGGAAGACTAACTTTACAAACCAAAGGTTGTCATTAGTGACGGTACAACCTGTCTGAGCGGCAGCAAGTTGCAGAACAGAGTGTCCTGAGTGTGATCTCCAGTCCAGTAGATCACAGCAGAAAATGAAAACGTATGTTTTCAATGCTTTTTTTTCAATCTGCATTCAAACATTTGTCATTTAGATTCGGTACCAGGAAATGAACGACAGTGAAACTGCAGTTAAAGAAAAGGGGAGAATTAGTCAAGATAAGGTCACAGTCTGCTAACAAAGGACAGCTCACAGGACCCAAGGGAGGATAATGTTACAGATAACAAGATGGACAATAAGAAGGACGAACAACAAAAACAGATCTGTGTGATAATAACAGGAGACAAACTGTGTGTGTGTCTGTGTGTGTGTGTGTTGCTTAACTACATTTTCTGAGAAAAATGTGTAGCAGGAAATATCTTCATACATTTCTTGTTCTGAGAATAAATGACTGTGAAGTTCAGTCCATTGACATGTTCTTGATGCAGTTCTGCTTTTAGCCACTAGAGGGCAATGCAGACTAATGTTTAAGCCTTTGAGATGGGACCCAACTCCCCCTTCTAACAAAACTGCTCATCTTCATCCTGCTATCATGACACTTTTTCACAATGCAACACCTAAAACAAAGAATTTAGTTTGATCCTTCGTCTTTCCTTTAGTTCTTAACACGGCACCTCTTAAAAATCTCTTCACTTCAAAGAGTCAAAAGGAAATATTTTCTTCTGAACACCCTCAGCAGCCTGTCATGCTCCATGACAACTGCTGTTTGAATTATGCTGAATCAATGTCATGGTATTAGATCAACAACATAAACTGATTGTGAGTGTGTGGTTTTCTTTGAAGGCTCCACTGCTCCACTGTTTGAGACATCCCACTGTCCCAGCTGAAGACTATGTTTCTATTTCTGGTTCAGTCTTTCAGCTCAGAGCTTTTGTTCCGGTGCTTGAGTTAGATAGCCCACACCCTCCAGCTTCTAATCTAACACACAGCAACCTGAAAATCCAAGTGTCCAAAAGAGACGTATCATATCAGTTCCTCACAGTTCAATTGATTGGATGTTGGTCACTGATACCGTAACAGCAAAAACTGAACATTTGTCACGGTAAAGACTTCTTTAAGAATACTGATTCTACTCATGTCATCATCAGGGTCATCTCTGGGAAACAGAGCCAAATAATTTAGATTTAAGCCGTCTGAGAACTTGGTTTCAAATCTTAAAGCTTCTATGATAGGGAACATATTCAGCCTGGAACAATGTATTCAGTGACTGTGTGTCTGAGAAAAAAAAAAGTATAAATAAATGCTCTCAGCTCCATGGAGTGATTTTAGCATCTTTCAGCTCATTGTTTTGGTTCTACAGCCACAACTTCACTGTACTGGTTCATTCGCACCGCTCACATAGAGTTTCTTGTCTGCAGCAGGAAATCACACATCACAAAAAAGCTCTAAAAGAGTTAGTACCTAACAGGTGAACGTATCATTTAACAATTAACAGCTCTTTACTATTTACAGATATTTCCCTCAGGAGTTGATGTAGGGTGAAGCAGAGCTAAAAGCAGTGGGAATATTGTACTTAAATATGACCACACGTGACAAATGACTATGAGTGTTGCTCAGTGTCTGCTGGATGGGTTTACTAACACATTTACTGATTAAATGTCAGAGGCTGAACAGCATTATAATAACACAACGACCACCATGTTTTGAATCCTGATTGGTGCATGGAGGAGTGCGACCTCAGCTTTTTCAGACAGACACAGAAATCACTGAAATGACCAAAACTGTGGTGGAAACTTTGGTGGAAATTTTCGTTTACGTCACTCACAGCAAGAAAATTGATTGAAAATATGGGTTGGTGGGGTTTTCAGTTTACATGAGCAACATAACTGTGCATCAAAATGACAGATACAGAGAAAACATTGTTCTTCCCATTGTCCTTCAGTGGAAACAAGGTCTACTTTCAGCTGTGGGTTGTTTGACAGAGACTAGAAAGACATGAAATCCAAAACAGTCATGAATAAATAAAACCAGGGCAATCATGGCCAGATGCCACTGTGGTAGGTGGGTAAGAAAATATGTGTTGAATTATTTCAATTACATTCCTTGTCTGTTTTTATTTTTAAACTGTCCTAAACGGCAGCAGGGTTTAAAATCAGTCTAAAAACATCTGTGTGTCTGAGATCTTAGGCCGCTTTCCTGCAGACTCTTTCTCTCCCATGCTGTCGTCCGTGTTAATCGATGTTGCACTGTCCTGTTTTTAGAGTTTCCCACATGACCTGTGTTTTCTCCTTTTAAGCCTTCGGGGCTGATCGAGTCGACATTCAGAAGACGTCCACTCACTTGAACACATACTGGACACACAGGCCTGATCTACCTGCCTTCAGTATGGACCTGAGACTCCTGTTTATATCTTCAGCTCTCATCCTGGGGGCCACGCTCACCATCTCACTGGCAGACCGCACCTCTCAGTGCAAAATCAAATGGTAATGTTGATTTTTTTTTTTTTTTTTTTGCATATTTGTGCACAGTCAGCAATGATAGAGACAGAGAAGTTATAGATTTAGTGAACCTCTGTTGAATCAAAATGTATATGAAGTGTACAGTGGGTAATCGTGTATTTTTCTAACATATAAAACTATTCTATCTATTATTATCTATTAATCAATGCAGCAACTGGCAGCATCATGTGACAGGCTAGGCATGGATAATGCTTTATGACACTATCTGGGTTGCATAAAATCCACTGCTGTCACAGCGCAAAAGGGTCAAATGCATGTTGGACAAGGTACTTATGAATTAAAAGTTCTGTACAGTCTAATTTCTCATGCTCACAAGACTCACATTAATCATATCTGATGCAGAGAAGTATAAAGTTTTACTGATTCACAGAATGTAAAGCGGTAGTCTCTTTTCTGATGCATAAAGTTCATCTTATATTAATCAGATTTCTCTCATGAATACTATATGAGTTTAACTGAACATTGCGTTAACAAATCTGACACTCTGCTCTGCTCTGCAGGTTGTTTGGCATCTCGTGCAGTGATGTTTATGACAAGCTGGTGAACCAAATCAAGGCTTGGGAGATCGGGCAAAGCTGTCAGTACACAGGGGAAAAGTGCTCGTATGAGGTCAGAAACATCTCAGTCAACTAACATATTGTTAGGTTTGAATACATAATTCATTAGGAGTCAACGAACGAGTCATTTCTGTATAAAGAATCCAAAATTTCAGCATCAATACAACTTAGTATCAGAGCGCAGGAAACAAGGGAATGGATGTAACCATGTTAGAAAAGTGATGAATATATAGAGACTATGAATTACTGATCTGCTTGTGGTGTCACTGCAACCAGGGTCTCATCTGTTGTGATTTGGGCCTGACATGACTTGACTGTTATTTTGAAAAAAAAAACAAAAAAACAACTTAAATCTCTTTCGCTTTGTGCTCGATTGCAACTCTTTACTTCTATCATTAACAAAGTGAGCTTGAAATGTGCTGCAGCTTGTGTCGACAGCTCCCTACCTGATCAAAGCCACGCACACGTCTCCCACTACAAAGAAAGTGAACGACCTTCAGTTTCTTCTGGAGCAGTCCACCATCTGCAAAATGACTGTAAGTAGGATTTTTTTCTCTGCATGACACTGATGCAGCTTCAACAGAACCTGGAGTGTATCCTTTGTTTAAACCAATCTTATCTTATGGTTCCAGCTCTGTTGCACTCACAATAACTATCACATTTCATTTCTATTTGACTTAATGTAGCAATCCTAAAAATGTTTAACTCACAGAGAGTATCAAATAGGAAGGAAGGAAAATGAAAGGGGGAAATGAGAGAGTTAATCGGCCTTGGTCACTGACATTCCTCTTTGACATACTGTTTCCCTTTTGATGCTCCATGATGTCTCTGATGTGCAGGGTGACGCAGTGTCTGAGTTTTCCAAAGATCCGGCTGACAACAGCACAAACTACTGCAGCCTCCAGAACCTGATGGACGGTAAATATTCTCTCTGTTTGGCTGAGTGAAGATCTGTGTAAACCAGTCATTTTAATCAACCTTATAACAACAGTAGTAACCATGTTAACAATGTCTGTGTGCTTCTCTCTGTTCAGGAAGTGACCTGATTAATGCTGAGGGATACAAACAGTTCAGCAATAAGTGGATCTGTCCTGGTTTTGATGCTGCAAACTGCACCTTATCTTAGGAGGAGAGTAGATCCTCGGGGCACCAGATGTCACTTCATATGTGGAATAATTAGACTTATAAGAATAATAAAACATCTCTGTAGTTTCCCATGTGCATAATCAAGGTTTTTGTGACTAATTAAAATGATTTTTATGAGATGACCAGTTGCAAACAAGGTTTGTTTTGGATAAATTCAATGAAAAAAGTGTGTGTGTGGCTCATGTGTTTTTACAATAAATGAATTAATTAAAAACAAAACACACTCTTTGGTCGTACTCCTCGAGATGAATCTTAAAAACAAAGTAGAACAAAATAATAACATCATGATATGTGATTGACTCTCCAGTACTGAGGCTCCATGAGCCTATAGAGTATGTAATGCTGTGGGTACGAGACAGTTTCAACAAAACTGGCAGTGATATTCATTCTTTAAAAACTTTATTTAACGATAATTTGTCATTGAATCTAGTTGTCTGTAAATTCATTCTGTTGAGCATAATTTTGGAAAAGAATTTACACAGTATCTTTAAAAAACTGGTTCTCAGAACACCAATCATGCAGTGAGACACACACTGGCAACGAAAATGTAAAAACAAAATGTGAAAAATCTTGGCAATTTAATCACAATACAAAAGGTTAAAGAGACATAGAACACATGAGAGAGAGAGAGATGAACAGGAAAATATGAGAGTCAAAAAATCATTTACAAGCAATGTATCACTTCAACATGTGAAAACAGTAAAGACAGTCTGTTTTAAATACACTGACAGTTCAAGTACTTTGAACAGCTGCTTATTATATACTGTATTCATGCACTGTTGATTCAAAGTTTGGCTGGTTGCAAGTTATTGTGTAACTGTCTTATACTCACTGCTTCACTATTATGTGGCAGTTTAAACAGGATCACACAACCCTTTAACATGAAACTTTTCAGTCCAGCCTGTGCCATCTACAGATAAGAAATGCAACAGCAGCAGTTTAGTTCTGCACCCATGTTTCCTTCCTTTCCTGTAGGTGTCGCAGGTCAGCATGAGTTGAACTGGGCAATGACAGAACAGCTCCCCCTTGTGGAGAAGCTGCAGTTTGCTACAGGTGAATCACTGAGTTTGTGAGTGAGTTTGCCTCCATTTTGCTGTCATGACAGCTTGGTGCAAATGTAGCATGAGTCAGGGACATCTGCAGCTTAAACCACAGACTGCTCAGTTCAGTCAGATAATCCTCTTAAATCACTGAGTGATTATGAAGTTATATTTATTAAACACAATATGTGAACATTCAAAGTGACAGAATGACAAGGCACTTAACTGGCTGCTCAGGACCTAATCATCAACACTGGTTGCAATTTACAACGTGCAACAGCATTTTACATTTGCAGTTATGTACATATGATAATATATGTGATAAAACATGCTCCTGCTAATTAATCAATAATTAATTAATAAAGGACTATCACATGATTTAATTCTTGCTGCAGAATCATTATTTGATTTAAGACAGAGTATATTTTTTATACTATATTTTTTATTTTAAACAGATGAATCATCTTACATCTTCACACAAAAACAAAATGTGAACTTGAACTACATAGTTTTTTCATAGTTTTATTAAATCCTGATAGAAAATATTCCTCGATCTCTGTAGAAAAGTATATCACATTTACAGAAGAAAACAACAGTTTGCAGTCTCTCCAGTGCCTGCTCCTTCGAGGCAAGTCATTTGAGATGTCAGGCCTTTTTTTAACTTGACCTGGCAAAGGTAATCCTCACAAATGTTGTGATTCTACGCCTTGTTGCGCTGTTCATGCTGGGCCTTGTTTTTCAAGACTGTGGCCTCAGGCAGGAGGCTGCCTGACGAACAGCAGAGTTTGCCTGCAGCTCATTGCGTTTTAGTGCCTGCTTTTGTTTCTGTTTCTGTGTCAAATTCAGTCAGGCAGCAGTAGAGCAGCGTCTGGGTGTATCTGGTAGCAAAGGCTGGAGGAGGAGAAGAGGGAAGGTGTGGGAAGGATGGGAAAAGACAGAGGGAGTGGAGAGGTCAGTTCCAGCAGACACTGATAATCCAAGATGATTAATGCTGTCACTGAAAGTAATAGAGTCATAAGAGACAGACTGTGTAAAGGATGTAAGATTTTCTAATATTAACTTAAATTCATATTCCCTTAAAGCCTAAAATAAAGGTCAGTATCTCAGTGGGGAAGTGTCTTCCTTTTGTCACTTCCTCTTTGAATGTTTGAGATGGCTATTCCTCAAAATAAAATGAAAACTAATCCTACTGTTCTGAAATACTACATTTTATGTACATACACAATTGAGTCCAAATCTTACCGTTTAATTTGCGTATGCATTTGGGCCTCTTCTCCTCAGGCAGGTAAATGGCCACATAGTAGACTGGCACCCCAGAGAGCGCAATACCAATTCCTATGAGAGAATTGATGGTGTCTCCGTACAGTGGGATGATGACTAAGAACAGGCTGCACAGACAGTATATGAAGGGGAAGAACAAGGTCAGCTGTGGAGAGAAGAAGACACATGTTTCCAGTTAGTTTGTGAAATGGTGGCTTGGTTCTATGGTTGGTATCTGTGTGTCTAAAAATGTTTGTTTACATGTACAATAATGGCTAAAAGACAATATTTGAAATTGAAATTGTCAGTGCATTAATCTGGCAAATTTAATGGCAATATGTTTGTAAAGTAAGCCCAACAAACACATGAGATATCCTCCCTGGTGTCAATTTCTTTCTTTCTTTCTTTAAAAGCAGGGGGCACAGTGGTTGAAGTGTACGAGAAGGGCAAAAAGCAAAGTCAATTTAAAGAGGGTATTTGTAAGTTTTCCCTGCCACCAAACATGGTTTCTAGCTGGGAGCAGATAGCGGTGATCGCTCCAAAGACCTTCAGGGATTGTTATATTTATAAGAGATTAGAATACGCCCTCTGACCAGCACTACTTCCTCAGAACAACCTGGATGTTACTGTGAGTCACTATCAGAAAATTATGAGACAGGCTGGCCCGGGGCTAGCTGGTTAGCATGCTAACTTCAGCAGAAGAAAACCAGTGATAGAACTAGATACAAAACACAAACACAAAAGTTTGATGCTGAACTCACTAACATTGGCTATGTGGCAATAGCAAAAACTTAGAAATAGCTAATTTAAGAGAAGAAATATAACTGACTGTAAATGTAGCTACAAGTGATAAATATGAGGGCTTGAAATGAACAGTGGTAGAAGAAGAAGTACTGTAATTTACTTCAGTGAATGCTGCAATACAACACAGTAAAAATACTCAATTAGAAGTAAAATTCTACATTAAAAATCTTACTCCAGTAAAGTACAGAAATATTATCAACTAAATGTTCTTGAAGTATCAAAAGTAAACACACAAATTTTATTACTTTAGTATATTTTAGCTAATTCCAGCTACTTCATATTGTATTTTGTAAAGTGACCATATGTTTCAATATGTTTTTTACATTTTTGGTGAGTAACTACAGCTGTCAGATAAACACAAGGGAGTAAACAGTACAATATTTCCCTCTGAAATAAAGTAGGTGTCAAACAAAGAAGTGGCATAAAAGAGAAATACTCAAGTACAGTAACTGATTAACTGTATTTAATTACTCTCTACCACTGGAAATTATAGCAAAAATTGACACTTAACATCCCATGTGTGTACTGTATATATTTATTTACTGTATGCATGTAAACATTTTCACTAAGAGTCTGAACATGACCTGTGTGTGTGTTTGTGTGTGTACAGCACCTTGACAGGCCTGTGTCTGTCTGGCTGAGTGATGCGGAGGTAGATGAGGCCGGCCACAGACAGACCCACATAGAGCCAGTAACTGAAGCTGAAGTAATTGATGAGCTGGAACACGTCCTCCACACACAGAAAGATCAGTCCCATTAACCCCTGCAGCCACACAGCACAATGAAAAGGTACTTATTATTCTAGCAGTTGTTCTTTGAGGTGGCACGTACACACATACATTTGAAGAATTAGTTTTTTCTGTAATGCTCCTCACATTGAACAGCAGTGCAGGTATGGGTGTGTAGCGCTCCAGGTGGATCAGACTCAGACTGTCAGGGAGGTGGCCCTCTCTGGCTCCAACAAAAAACAACCTGCATGATAAATGAAGATGTAAAGTTAATTTCAAAATACTCCTCATGATATGCGCCTAAAGTCAGTGCCTGATCAGTGTTTTGTGATTACCGTGAGGCAGCAATGATAGAGGCATTGAGTCCTCCATAGCAGGACATGGCCACTGAGACAGGGATGATCCACTTGAATGGCCCCAAGACTGCATTCCCAAATGTCTGTGGGATCAGATTCACATGCGCTATTAGGTCAACAAATCTCATCAATACCTCAGAGCACTGTATCATCCGATATTCACTGATAATTCACTGCCAGCTGCTTCCTCTTTAATTTCTGCAGCCTTGTTGTAGAGCTAAATGCCTCAGGTCAACCATTTCTATGCAGAACTGGACTATATTTAGCAACAGAGGGAATCGTCTCTCTCTCAGGTGACTGTTTGTGTCTTACCACGGCAACAGCGTCACTGGCCAGCAGAGATGGCATGTCTAGAACCACGTAGTATGCCACATTGGTCAGCAGGTAGATGATGGTCACTATGGGCATGGAAATGGCGATGGCCAGGGGCAGATTCCTATGACAAGTACACACTGTGGTTAAATGACTCACTGAAATCTGCAGTAAGCAAATTACAGCATGTTGATGTAGTGACAAGCAAACAAATTTGACTGAAGCTGCAATTCACAACATGGCAATCCATTTTCCTTTTACACATTTTACAGGATTAGATCCCAACTCATGGAATTTAAATTCTGTACTTTTGCACACCACAATAAACAATAAAAAAAATAATTGTAAAGCATGGCATGCCTTGTAAAAGTAATCTGCACCTGCATTTAATAGTTTCTTTTCTTTTTGGCAGTAGAAACAAGCTGTAAACAGCTCTTACATTTTATCAGTTGATACGATAAACTTGCTAATAGCTAATAGCTGCTTATTTACACATCCAGCAGTTCTGGGGCAACATTACACTACATTCATCTGGAATCATGCATCTGTTGACCTGATGAATGTCAGGCCAATATTCACTCTCTTTTCAGCTTTGTTTTGGGTCTTTAGTTGCTTCTTTTCCTGAACAGCTGCCTGTTGTGTCTGGAGGAAACAACGCTGATGAGAGCCATGAGAGTGAACCCAAACAAAGCCACAGGCTAAAACAAAACCAAAACAATGAGCTGAAAAAGTCTGGTGGGAATTTCAGTCATATGATTCATCACAAAGAGCAATGTTTTTAATGAATAACTAGTGATTTGATCCATTGTTAATATAGAAACATTGATTATAGCAGGTTTAAAGGACCAGCGTGCAGACTGCAGCTAACTGAATACCCCTTCCATCACCTCTCCCTTTCCAAGTGTATAGGAAAACCTATGGTGGCCTTCAGCTAATGTAAAAATGCAGAAGAAGAAAGACCTTCTCCAAAGCCAGTGATTGGTTTGACCATTCTGCCTCTGACTTATCAGAGTTGCACTGAAATGAACTGTGAGCAGTTAACCCATAAACAGGAAGTGAGTCAAATGTGTCCATTTGCATGTCTCTGAGTGTTTCCTTTAAAACATCTGTCTGCATTACCTTTCTGGATTCTGAATCTCCTCAGTGACAAAGTTGAGTGTGTCCCAGCCAGAGTAGGAGAACAGAGCTGAGTAGAGGGCCAAAGCTATGGCTCCGGGATCTGTAGAGGAGCCCTCAAATGGACTCTCAAAGCTCTTTGTTTCTCCTACGCAGATAGAGAAGTCAGGGTTTAACATTTATTTTCTTACATTTCCATTGATGCATTTATATTTTTTATTTTACCTTACCAGTAGATAATTTCAGGAGTCCTACAATGATGATGAGGAAGAGTGCCATGAGTTTGGCGTAGGTGAAGACGTCCTGGACCAGAGTCCCCCACTTCACATAGGCACAGTTGATAAAAATGAGCATACCTGGACAAAGCAGAGGAACAAGGCAATGATTGAACCTTCCTCTGCATGACTGAGATCTTAATTTATACAAATGAGGCCTAACACAGCTTCTAGTACAGCTTCTGCTTTCTTTTTAGGGTACATTCGCACAGCAGAGGAATCATTAAGGAAACAATAGTAAACCATGTTGGTCAGTTTGTGAAATTCATTTTGGAACAGTTTTGAAAGCTGCGCCAGCCTGTGAGAAAGTGTAGCCTTCTCTCAGGCGACCACAGTAGATCACTGACCAGTTTGTCTGCATCACATGGGCCTCATTCAGTATGTGGATACAGAAACAGAAACTCACTTCTCATGACTCATATCAGTGCTGCTCTCTCACCTAAATACCATTTCTGCTAACTACATTCTTCAGAGCACAAAGCCTGGCTGTAAACCTCAGTGGTATTTTTACAGGACTGGTGGTCCAACTACAGCTGGTGCCAGTCCCACAGAGGGTTACTGAGTTTGGCACTGGCATGAATGGACATAACGCTGGTTTACACTGACAAATACATTGTGTTTCTTGTGAGTTTTTCTTGAGTTGAAAGCTTTTAATGTGAACTAGTAGCAGTAGGAAATGTAGTGTTTGCAGCAACTTAACTCAGATCTGATACTAAAGTTGAGACAGTGAGGTTGACATCAATAACAAAAAATTACCAACAGTAAACCTGGATAATGTACATGTATCAATCCCCTGTGTGAAATTAGGCCATTTAAAGTCAGTGCAGGAATGGCAGACCCTGCCACTAAAAAAAAACAAAAAACAACACAACAAAAAACTTCTACTATATAGAGAGGCATTGACTGAATGTAACTGAAGTAGTATAAAAAATATGGTTTGATTTCATGAAAACTGTAAGGACAATAACTTTTTAATATTTTGTTTCAGCCCTTCTCTGCCTGCACCACAGTGGTGGTGGCAGTAAAGTGACTCTCCTGCCTGTCTTCTTCTGCAACAGGTTGAAACAATGACACTGATGAATGCATGTATGTATGGACACATATTTAGAGTTAAAAGGCTCTAAAGCTTCATGAAATTACGCTCTCAATCACAGACTACTTTGTTCTGTGTTTTTTTCCTCTACCATAAAGACTTTGTCATCTGTTTTATCTCACACACTCATTGATACACAGGAGTGTTTCTTACAGAGGCAGGCTGCAGCAATGAGGCGGACGCCATCATATGGTGGCTGGCAGGTCGGGTAGAAAGCTTCCACCAGGTAGTTGGCAAAGGTCAGTGAAATCACAGCCTGGCTGGCCGGCTCGATCAGTAGGATGGACGTCCACAGGCGTATGAAAGCCAGGAAGCCACCAAACGACTCCAGGATGTAGGCGTAGCTGGCTCCAGACTTTGTGATGGTGGTGCCGAGCTCTGCGTAGCACAAAGCCCCAAACACTGAGAAGATGCCGCCGAGAGCCCAGATCAGCAACGACAGCCCGTAAGAGGCGCTGTGCATGAGCACGCCCTTTGGTGAGACAAAGATCCCAGAGCCAATCATGTTTCCCACGATGAGACAGATTCCATTGATGAGAGAGATTTCTCTCTTCATCTGCATTTTCTCTTCTTTCCCTCCATTTGGGGCTTTTAAATCCTCATCAGACGGAGCCCGTGAACTCGGGCATATTGTCTGTGACATGACCCCAATCTTCTCCCTGAGATCCCCCATTACTCCTGCAGTGCTGATGTGGAGACGATGACGTAAGAATTAAAGATGATTTTCCAATTTAATAACAAATCAAAACACTACATTTGTTTCATTCCTAATAAATATGATGAGTCCTCTACTTTAAACTTTCAACAACACAACTCCAGCGCCGCCCTGTCAATGTCCAGTAAACAAGAGAAGGTCATGCATGTGCTCAAATCTCCAAGGATCACTGTTAAAAATGTTTTTCTTAACGTCCACTCTTTATGGCGCCAAACGTTAACAAAACAACAATTAATGGGTACAATAATTCATAAAATAAAAGGCAAATGTGTAAAAAGAAGTAAAAGAATGTGAATTTACCTTCTTTTTGGGAAAATCTGAAGGTTTATTTGTCCCTCTGACCATGTAGAGAGTGTCTCAGGTCAGTGCTGCTCCTCTAAACCAGATGGAGAGACATTGGTGAGATCACATTGGAGAGCAACAGGAGGGTCGATGTTGCAATCGCTGCGGCCCAACACATCCACAGCCGGTGTTTTTCCAGCACCAGGGTGAGCTGCACTCTCGTGTTCCCCTCTGTGCTATTTTCAGAGACAAGCAGACCTCGTCCCTGCCCCCAGGGAGCCTTCAACAGTGAAGACAGAGGGAGCCAAGCTGCTTCTGGGTCAGCAGAGGAACAGTCAGCCAGTAGATTGTATGATGTTGTGATGTACACTGTACACTGACTGGCCCAACACTTGTTTCTCTGTCAGTAACTCAGACAGGTTGCTATACTCATGGATGGATTATGAGACAGTGGGTCACAGACATTTAACAGGCCCCTATCTACATAGGAGTAAGACACTGAGGCTAGAAGAGACGCAAACTGACTCTGTCTTTCCTTCCACTAATTTTTCAATTGTTATTTCACTGTGGTTTTGTGCCTCTTTTTAGTAACTTTGTCTATTTTTTTCCTCATTTTGCATCTCTTTGTGGTGATGTTGCGTCTCTTTGAACTTGCTTTGTGTCTCCTTAACACTGTTTATTCTGGTAATCTTGTTTCTCTGTAGTTGCTGAGGTTGTTTTTTTTGACTTTGTGGTCATCTTGCATCCCTGTCACTTTTATACTGCTTCGTGGTTGTTTTTTGTCTTTTTGAGGTCGTTTTGCGCCTCTTCATTACGTGTCTCTTTCAGTCACATTTTGTTCCAGGTAGACACGTTTTGTGTTCCATGGTTATACATAGACCCTCTTGGTTCTTGGCTTCCTAATCAATAGCCTTATATAGATGATAACATTATATGAGCTAACTGTGGTAACTGGCTAGATACTGCCCTTGGATTTAAGTTACATAAAAAGAAATCAAAAGGAAAGAAGACGAGGGCAGGCATAAGTAAAAACAGAGTACCCATTTTAATGAAGAGTTTGATACAGTATATGAAAAATCCTAGTTTCTGTTGAAACCACAGCTGCACATCAACTGAACTTTATGTAACACATGATATTACTGTTTGATAAACTGACACTGATAATAACATGGGCACTAAACTATGTCCCAAATAATGGGCCAGTACTTTGCACAAGGTAGTTGTATGGATATCAGTCAACAAACAAAAAAAAAACAACACATGAGTTTTAACAAGAGATCACAGATGAAAATATATATAAAAAAGATGAAACTATCATCTACAGTATAAAATATGTTACAACATATTTAGGCTATCAAATTTGTAGCAGTTTTACTCAACTTTGTTTGATATGTGTGTAAAAAGCTTTTGCACATTACTATATTTGAGACCAAAAGCTGAATGTGAGGCACAGTTATCAAAGACAAGGCAATACAAGTCCAGTGTTATGGAAGCATATCGACCTTGTTGGCCTGCCTGTTGTGTTGTGTGGGGTAACTTTTTTTCGTAACAGTGTCCTACTAAGAATGACCTGCTGACCCCCCATTTCCCATTTCTGCTGTTCAGTCAGTACTGAACTGCAAACAGGGAACATGTGTGTCCAACGTAACGATAAAGAGAATTTTTAAATAGAGAAATAGGAACATAACAAAGGTTACTCCATGATGAATTTATGGATATACAGACAGTAAATACCACAGTTACAACACTGGAATTTAAGCACCCAAGTGAGAAAGTGAAAGCAGTGATGAGAACAGTAAGGCCCTCAATGAGAACCTACACACAGATATGCGCACACAACATACACACTCGAGCTGAGACAGTTAGTCAAATGACAGAAAATTAATTTGTATCTGTTCTGATGATCAATTAAAGTTAACGTTAAGTAAAGCAAAAATATCTAGGTTTTTAAAAACAACTGATTCCAGGTTCTCAAATGTAAATATTTGCTTTGTGTTCTTGGTCTTCAGTGACAGTAAACTAAATATCTTTGGGTTTTGGACTGTTGTTCAGACAAATATAACACTTCTAAGCATCTTGGAAACAGTGAGCTGATTTTTTAAACCATTTTCTGACACTTTAGGTATCAAAGGATTAACTGAGAAAATAATCGACAGTGAAAATAACCAGTAATTGGAGCCCTGTTACACACGCACTCACAAACACAAATACACACAGGAGTTATGGACTGAAACTAACAACCATGTCATGGAAATATAAATCACTTGTTCCTTAACTACAATGTACTTTGGCACAAAGAATATAAACTATATGTTAGATCTATGAATGAAGTAACAGTGAATTCCAGGCCTGACAAACAGGTTTTACTCTTACAAACTGGTGCTACTGTTTTAATATAAAGATATGTATTTTCTTGAATTGAACAGATTTATGCCTTGCTGAATGTCGAGGAGAAACAGACAGAAACATATTGTAATGTGTCTCTGTCATGTAGATAAGACAGCACAGACATAGTAGTAAAAGTTGCAGGAGTAAAGAGCAATAAACTGAGCTGAGTGACAGCTTAGACTGCACCGTATAGTGCTAACATGACACTTATTTTTCAATCTTAGCTCAGAGCACGTGGAAGAACTGTAACTGTTGAAGTATGCAGATGAGTCTGAGGTGTCTGAACATTGTTAAAAGTACTAAGAGGTGAAGCCCCTGCTGAGAAAACCAACAGAAGCAGATCACCTTGGTCCATTTTTAATCTAGATGTGGACATGTGGACACTCACATCCCTCTCATTCTGGGTGTTACATTACAATCTCAACTTCCTTCCTCTTTAGTCCGTGTCCCAGTGTCTCTCTTTAGCTCAGCAGTAAAAAGAGGGGGTGGGGAAAAAAAAGCCCAGACAGGGACAAAAACTTTCCATACAGTCACATGACCGCAGTCTACTAAGATCACAACTCATGCCAACGTTTCAGCTCAGTTACGTGAAACTGTTAACACTCAAGAACATGTAGTTAGATTTCTATCATTAGCTCTGACATATTTCTTGCACAACACTTGACTATGCATTTGTTGTGTTGTTGTGTGTTTGTTTTATTACTCAGTATGTGCTTCAACAAGGGCAGACACTCATTGTTTCTTTAATACATCCCTCACTTAACTCAGGTGGTAGACATGATCAGGAGCGTTAACGCATAACTACATGATACTTTAAGGTAAGATTGCTATAATAGGAATAAACCTTCTTTTTGCAGCAGGTTTTCCAGCATGTTAACAGTCCTCCTTTCACTTACTCAGATCAACTGAGTGAATCGAGGATGTTTGCATTCTACAAATAAGGCTGCACGCACTCTACACACACTCACACGCTCACACTCACATATACAAGGCTACATAATTGATGGTAACTAAAGACAAAAAGCTTACCATACCGAAAGATATGTAACACATCCACTCAGTATGAAAAGACTATAAATAAATCACCTCATTAAATCCGTAACATTGTTAAATAAAATCACTGATTCAGTCAAAATCTTTTGATTCTGATAATACAGAATCTAATCTGTCTCTAGTTGATGAGTGGACATTACCATTCAAGCTAATAGCTTTGCTTTGTACCTGTGAGACTTCTTCATCAACCAGCTGCTCCTCAGTCTTTTGGAGGGAAAGACCGACAGGAAACATGGTGACCATCTTGATGACAGTGTGAGTAAATAGTAGTGTGAAGTTGGCACTGTCTGTAATCTGGATAGTTTCCATGGCTTGGCTGTGACTGCTGCTACATGTTCCTGGGGATATTGTAGGACATGGACAGGGGCGGCGCGCTCGGGACGAGGGCCGTGGTAGGGGAGGTGATTTCGGCCGGATACGGCTGCAGGCCCTTCTGCTTGTTGTCGTACAGCTTGCAGACGACGATGCGGCAGAAGTCTTCGTTGTGCCGGTCACAGTTGTCCAGGAGCTTGCGGACCTTGGCGGTACGCGTGGGTTGGTTTGCTACGAGTTCGTAATCCTCTCGCATCAGCATGGAGCGTGCCAGCAGGGCGTCCAGGCTCTGGTTCAGACAGGCCTCTGTCATCTGGGAGACGATCTCCTCACGCCGTGTCGTGATCCACTGGGCGATGGGGCCTTGTGAGGGAGGGGAGTGTTGCAATGGGTGTAGAGTGTAATCTGCTGCAGGGGAATAGAAAGGTGTGATTTAGATTTTGGTGGTACAGATCAGACAAAAAAATAGATATGAGCCACATGACCTTCCCTCTACCACAAAGACCAGGGAACAGGACAGACTACACAGACACACAAAAGGCAAGACATTTTGCTTTAACCTCTTGTACCTTGTTGCTGAGGCTGCGGCTTGAGAGTGAGATTGTCCAGTCGGGTCTCGCATTCGGTGACCGGCAGGCCATGTTTGATGGGATTATTCAAATCATTCAGGGGCCTGGCACTCTGGTAGTTGTTGTGATTGCTGCCAGGGTCCTTCAAAGACTCTGGAGGGTCCAGATTAGGAGCTATGAATGACGATGGAAGGCTACCTATGTGATAAAAAGCAGTGGAAGAGGTGTGATGTGAATCATCAAATGAATCAGATTTAATATAAAATGTTAAATCTGATCTCATCTGTGCTCTTACCACCTTGTCAATGGAAAACCTTGGCCTTAAATGTTGTACATTACTAGAAATACTCATATATTAAAGCTCCAGTTCACAGCAGTATAACCACTCATTAAATGATGCAAAGATGTAAACTATCAGTGTCGTTATTACCTTTAGACGGTGCAGCGTTGCTGCTGGTGAGGACGCCTGGTAGAGATATGTCTGTGTCCTGGGAGGAACAAGAACCTGAGCCTGAGCCTGAGCCTGAGGTGGAGCTCTCCTGTGGCCGAACACACAGTGATGTTTAGTCTCCACACACACAAATAGCAGTAGGTGTAGATAAGGATGAGTGATGACTGACCTGCCAGGGGCTCGGCCTGTTCTTCAGCGTATTCAGGGATGGCTCCTCACTCCTCTTTTCACACACTGGCTGAGCTGAACAACAGCTCGATCTCTGCCTCAGCTGTGGGGTGAGGAAGAGGAGGTGGATGACAAAGAGGAAGAGGGGAACGAGTCATACTGACAGGGGAAAATATGTGGAAAACAATCAAATGTTAAGAATGTGTTAAATTAAATTAGTCTTAATCAAAGATCATACTGTATATATTTAATTAGTCCAAGTAAGACATTTCATTTACTAAGCAGGTGTATTGAAACGAGTACTTGAAATACTGGACTCTGCTGCGAGAGTGATTCAGAAATGTTGTCCAAATGTAAACAAGCAACAATTGTTTCCCCTTGTTCCTCTCAACCACAGTTACCTACTGGGCCTTCATCCAACTTGAACTTACAAACAATAGTTTTCTGGAAAACTGTTTGACTGGAAATAATAGTCTCAGTCACTTACGCACACACATGCACTCCAAAAATGAATAGAGGAAGGATATGTTAAAGGGAAATTATGAAGTAAAAATTTCGACCTGTCATCCTCTATTAGTCACAGCACAATTCAAACTGTCCCAGATTTCACACAGTTCAACATGCGGGTCCTCTTCTTTGTGCAACAACATGAGATATCTGCATTAGATTGTTGTTGTTTGTAACGGGGAGATTCCATTACCCATCTATAATGACACACCAGAATTACCCAACACCCCTGAGATATGGTAGAAAAGCAAAGAGGTCTGAATTTAATGTAATAATTACTTGTTTTTTTTTAATGTTTCCATGGGCAACCAGTCGAGAAAGTGTGTGTGTGTGTAATATCTCCTGTTGCCTCATGCTCAAAGATACACAGATTTTATCTTTATCGCTCTCTAACCACTCGAGGGAGACGGCCGCCCATCCAGAGCCCGCCTCTGCTTGAGGTTTCCTCCTGTTAAAAGGGAGTTTTTCCCTCATCACTGTCGCTAACTGCTTGCTCATAAGGGAATGTTGGGTCTCTATAAATAATACTGTAAAGAGTACAGTCCTGACCAGTTCTATATGAAAAATGCCCTGAGAAAACTTCTGTCCTGACTTAATGCTATAGAAATAACACTGATTTGACTTTACAGTTACAGCTTTGACCTGCCCCATACATTACAGTCCCCGACAGGTACATTAGCATTCTGTTTGTGATCGTCAAAGGTAGGCAAACTAAAGTTTCCCTCTGGTCCATTTCCATATTCATCATCTCCACCACAGTGAATCAGAACTGTAAGAACCAATAGCTCTGGGGGTTTGAGGTTCAGACCATGAACCACAACATCCCCAGTTCGAGTCCGACCAGTGTCCTTTGGATGTTGTTCCCCAACTCTTTCTTCCCTCATTTCCTGTCGTTTCTAGACCACCTTTCTACTATATGCATACAATAACTAAGAAAAAAAAAGTACAGTGAAAAGACTGTGACTGACCTTTGACCTCTTGATCTGAAGCACGGCCTCCAAGAAGTCTATTTCATCAAAGTTTCTCACCATGGGCTCCAGCTCGATCAAACACTCTGGAATGGCAGTAAAACACAACGTAGCATTACTGTACTCTGTGCAGTCAACAGTGCAGGACAAAACTAGTTTAAACTGATATTACATTGTTTTAAAGTCATGTATCAGTTTGGACAACAGCTTCTTTAGCTGTGGAAGAGGTGAGAAACTGGTCTTTTGTTTGGGCTACTTTTATGCATAGATGAGAGAAAGCTGTACGATCATCAAAACATTTTAGAAAACAGTTGGTGGGTTAGATCCATTCAGCATTAGTCATAGAAAGGAGATGACTGAAAATGGGACATGTGCACTTTGAACCAGCGCTGGTAGAGAAAATCACAGTGTTTCAGTGAAGACAGAGACAATTTCAACAATGTGACAAGGAGCTGAAACTTAGTCACTGTTTTGTCAGGGTAAAATTTAGACCGGGACAGATTTGCCTGTTACTCAACACTAACAGTCATCCCAAACTCTAAAAAAGGTCAAACCGGTATGACAAACTGTTTACAGTAGGTGGAATTTGTAACCCTCTGCCAGAAATGAGTTCCTGCAGTTGAGTTATTTGTGTGAGCTTACGGAGGAAGGAAGGTCGTTCGTCTGGGTTAGTGGTCCAGCCACAGGTCATTAAACTGATGAGGGTCGCTCTGCTGGGGATGTCAGCGGGCAGGCTGTCCAGGCTTGTGTCAGGACGCATCCCGCGCAGCACGCTGAACATGATCTGCATGGGGTTTGTAACCTCTTACCACACAGATACAGATTAGTCTGTTAACACCGTGACTCAAAGATCAAGTAAGAAAAATGAGGGAGTGACAAAGAAAACTTGTATATATATATATATTTTAAAAAACAAATGTGATTACCTTCAAATGGTATCTGCCTGGACAACACCTCCCACATGATGATGGCATAACTATAACGTAAACATCACAGTGAGGGAAAATTAGAGCTGTGAAATCTTTTCCACCGGTTTTTCCCTTCAGTGCTGAGGGACTTTACGACAAGTTAAACAGAGAAGCCACTTTGAGGAAGAGTTGTGACTGATTTACCTGCTGCAGCAATTCAAATCTATTGCCCAAAAACTTAAGTGGGCAAAGGATTCACACTCAGCCACAAAGGAAAGTGTTTTTATTTATATATATATACACTTCCTCACTTCTGAAATGGTCACCACTCCCTCTCTCTGACAGATTCCTGAAATGTGACCATTACTGGCTGATTGTGACGGGCACGATCGACAGATTTAGTCTGGCACAATTCCCAGCACAGTGTTCTGTTGTGGTATGCCAACAATCCAGCCCCTTGTTGACACGTTGTCTCACCTTGCCAAGCAGGAAAAGCTAATTTCCCCTGCAGTGCTGATTGTGTTTGTTCACAGAGTTCATCCATTCACGAATTCTGGCAAATAGTTTGACCACTGACCATTTGAACATGAAACACATTTAGATTTAACTAATGTTAACCAAGTCATACCCAGATTACGAGAGACTGCACTTATTGTCCATTCTGGACTTGGATCTGGGATTTTTCGTCTCACCTGTACATATCATGTTTCACGTCGGCGCGACGGCTCTTGGATGGTTCGTACTCCTCAGGGGGCATGTAGATCACTGTGCCGCCCATCTCTGCTGGCTTGGACCCTGAGCCTTTACTGACGGACAGCTGCCGCCACTTTGAAAGGCCAAAGTCTGCGATCTGGACAGAACAACAGCAGAACTTAAGCATATTTTATATATTTTACATATCTTTTTACATCATTTTTCTTTATCAATTACAGACTGACCGGGGCTCCATGAACATTAGCTTTGTAGTGGGAGAACTGTCCTGTTTTATCATAACAGCAGCTACACACACTTGCTGCATCTGCACAACCTGCTTTTGTTGCAGCACCTTTCAATTTCAAATGATTACCAACATACGTTTCTGCTGAATGACTGATCGATTATTTGAGAAAACTGCTCTGAGAGAAAAGTTTTTAAAAGTTCTAAAATCATGAAATCATGAAACGCAACACAGAAATATATTTCAAAAAACAAAACAGACAGATCAAGTGGGGGAAGTCACAGATGCAGTTCATAGCATACCAAATTCTCTCACACACCTTAACATGAAATTCACCATCCAGCAGTATGTTCTGTGTCTTTAGGTCATGATGTAGGAGGGGTGGACTCATGTTGTGAAGGAAGTTAACCCCAAGAGCAATTTCATAGAGACTCCTCAGTCGCAAAGGCCAGGCAAGAACAGGGTACATGTCCTTCTGTAGGAGGAGACAACAGACCAGGTATAAAAACACAACAACACAAGTATCAGCACAGCATGTGTTTAGGTGAGTGCAGAGGGAGAGGATGTGTGAGGATGTAACAACAGAACAAAGTGATGCAACAAAAAAATGAAAGGAGGAAAATTTTACAACACTCAGACAAGAGGGAATTTCCCCAAACCATATCCTCTTTTATACAGCCTGTTCAAGGCAGGAATATGGGGCCATTATTCCATCCTCCCATCTTCATCACACAAGACAGTGGGATCTCTGTTTAAAAGGGGCTTACATTTGTCTGCTCTCCTCACTTTTCCACACCCTGCTGAGTTTCATTAGAGACTATGACTACTTCCAAGTTTCACTTTTTCTTGCTGTCTCAGTCAAGAAAGCTATGTCATACATGCACATGATGAGTGATGCATATGATAGAGAGA
This sequence comes from Lates calcarifer, assembly GCF_001640805.2. Lineage (NCBI taxonomy): Eukaryota > Metazoa > Chordata > Actinopteri > Centropomidae > Lates > Lates calcarifer. The sequence continues at coordinate 17,377,238 of NC_066836.1, read as the reverse complement.
GAGAAAGAGAGACAGAGCAGCTTGCCAAAAAACAACCAAGAGGCTCTTTCTCTCTTTCTATTCAGCAATCCTGGCAACAAAAGTGCAAAAACAAGAACTGTTCTAAGCATTTATGATGTAGGAAATTCTTTTTACTCGGTTGAAGTTAGATCAAGTTACATTTCTCTCTGATTAGTTACATATTAGTTCTTCTTTCCAGAGTGAAAGAGGAAGCTAATGTAAATGCCATATAACTACTAGTCTCATGATGTTACTGGTTGACAAATAGCTACCTCGTGGAGCAACAGGTCCAGAGAGCCATTGCTCATAAACTCTGTGACTATGCAGAAGAACTCCGGCTCATTGCAGATGCCAAAGATCTGGATGATGTAGTTGAATCTGGCTTTGTGGAGCACCTCTGCCTCCTTCAGCAGGCAGTTCCTCTCTCTGAAACAAAGCCAACAACACAGTCAGTATCTGCTCTCAAACAGTGACAAAAATTACCAAAACAGTGATGATATTTCGTAGTCTTCTGTACACAGAGATATGGATAGTTATATATGATAGAGATGTGTCAAACAAAACACTTTCATTTTGTTATTGTGTGCAGGCTGCTCTGAATCATACATGTGGTTTATAGAAATGTGAACCGCAACTGCAGGAAGGCAGCCTGTTAATTAGAAACAAACCCTGCAGCTGGTCCCAAGAGAAAGCTATATATCAGCTGATATTTACTTATTAATGTAATATTGGCAGCAGCCAATATGTAACAAGAATTAATAGTACATAAATTCCAAGATACATTCAAGGTAATGTACATACTGTCTCCACTGAATAGCGACAAACTGACTTCTTAAGTATGAAACATCCTGCTCATTAAATAGCCAGGTAATAATTCTTTACTATCAAAATTTCAGCGATTCACATCAAAACTATTGGTTATCAGTCAATATATCATCAGATTACACTCACTAACATCAACAACAGCCTCAAACATCCATCTTGAAGGAAATGAAACTTGAAAGTGGATTGTTTTCTAATCATTACACACGGGACTGAGGGGGTCATGGCACTCTCAGAATAAAAATGTAACCAGAAACAGCTTGTATGTTGTTTTTTTAAGACGTGTGTGCAGCCCATGTTAAAAAAAGTTCATTTTGAGCAAGTTGAATGGCAGGAATGCAGAGTGCTATGTCATCTAGAGACAAGCCCTGGAGCCATTTCACACACAGACCTGTGAAACAACTCTTGGGACACATCTGAATTAAATGCCTCTATTTGGTTAAAACTACCATCAGTTCAACTCTTGATGTTCTGATTTGCAGTTCTGTAGATGCTGACTTTTCTGTATAATTTTACAGGAACTATACAATATAAGTTTCTGTTGTGTGATTCATCTATAAATTTAGAGCAGTTAAATTCCCTTCCCATTTAGAGTGCATGATCTTAATTGTTACATGAGGTACCTTTCTCCAACAGGAGAGTCGAGCTTCAGGCATTTGATGGCCACAGTGGTCCTCCAGTCGGAGTGCTGCGCCTTGAACACGGTGCCGAAGCCCCCTCTGCTCAGGTAGTACAGGTCTGTCAGCTTCTGGTAGGGGATGACCGGCAAGGTGCTGGTCAGACTGCCCATGTTCACACAGCCCACAGCCGCGTGCGGCTCCATGGTAGTTAGTGAAGCTTTTACGAGAAGTCTCTGAGGATTTATCATCCACTAGGTCAGCCACTGAAAGCAGAAGTGCCTCTTAAGGTAAACGAAACGAGGAGGGTCTCATGCCATAATGTCGCTGAGCGCTAGTAGGCTAAGCTAACTTGGATGTGGCGGAGGAGGAGGACGGCTGAAAAAAGAGCAACCGATAAACGGTTCACACGTTTGCTGACGAAAAACGCCGTGCACCCAATGACCAGAATTAAATGTATGCGCTTTCACGTTGCCGTTTATTCATGATACGCTGCCGACGGCTTCCTGTAACCAGCTGTCAGTGCCCGAGCCAAAGAGCGACAACAACGAAGAGCCGCTCAGCCCCGCTGTCATTTAAGGCAGGTGGGTTTGTTGTTGCTAATGACGACACGCTTCCGGGTTTTTACCAGATGCGTTCATGTCCCCCAGGTTTTATTGGTTTCAGACAGTTGACCTGAATTTAATTTTATTGTGGGGTTGGTCATCTAAACAGCTCTCGAAGTACATACACATTCTGAATCTAAAAAACTAATTGTATGGAGAGATGAAAGCCCAAATACGTTTAGGCGCTTATGATTTGTTAACATCATCTTTTGAATTAGGCCTCAATTGCGCAGTTAGTTTCAGTTTTGCTGGGACAGCGCCTCAGAGTGTAAACGCAACTGTTAATGTCGCTTTTTTACATCATGTTGTCATTGGTTTTAACATGCAGGAATTCCCCAGCCGTGGGGCTTTCCCACCAAAATGTTGTTGAGGTTAAATCAGAATAATACATATTAGTAGAAAAACTTAGTATACTTCATTAGGTACTATACGACGACAATTAGTCTCACATCTCTAAAAGCTACTTTTAGTAGTTTAATTCAATTTAAAATTTTGGCAGAATTTTATAGATGACCACAAAACACAGACAATGTAGAATGAATTAATACAAATTAATTATGTTTCAGAAGTCCTCTCCAAACAGACAGACAGACAGACAGATAGATAGATAGATAGATAGATAGATAGATAATATGAATAAATCCTATGCAAAAAGTATTGGTTATGTATTTTGGTAAAACTATAAATCCTTATTTAAAACCTGGAATAATATGGTTATAGTAGCAGAATAAACAATTATTTATTAATAATTATTTTTTAAAAAATATTTATTTATGTATTTATGTATAATGACCTTACTGTGTACTCAACTCATTGTTATGTATCACTGTTTGCAGTGGTGTTACAAGGCCTATGTAATGTTATTTTGTATCGTTTCTTATGCATTTGTTGGTGCGGTATATAGCAACACAAGTCCAATTTAATATATTCCCAATCAAAATATTAGTCCATAATGTTAGTGTTCACATGTTTGTGTTTCATTATGATATTCTGTGGATTATCTAAAACAGAAAGTGCTTTTCCTGTCATGGGGGCTGGGACCCACAGTGAAGCACATGACAGTGTTTGCCTTTGCTTCTTGTAATCTGAACCCCCCCGTGATGCAGAGGGTGTCACCAAAACACCCACCATGTTATTGCTGCTGCTGACGTGGATCTCACACAGCGTGCCTTGTTATGTTTTTGATGATCCAGCAAGACTATCAACAAGATTTCACTGCATATCTCAGGAGCACAAAGGAACCTCAGCTCATACAGACAGGGATAATTACTGGTGTAAGTATGCTGCCACACTCTGTGTGTCCTTGTGTATTTCTCAGTTCATAATAATTAACTTTCAGTTCATAATTATTAACTCTGTGTTTGTTAACGGCATCGAAACCTCACCAGGATCACTGCAGATGGCTGCCTCCTTTGTTCCAGTCCCATTCCCCTTGGATTGGACAGGGTCGTACAGGTCCTGGATTAAGAAGATATCCCCCATTAATACAAATTCTTCATCCAACAACTGTGGTCCTTCATCTCCAGAAAGTATTCCCCAGGTGAGAGGACATGGACCCTGGGGTGCTGCAAGTGGGGCTCTTACCCCAGATGACTCCTGGAGGAGACTCAGAGGAGGTTTGTTACTTGGGTCATCCACACAGCTGGATGGCGATAGGACCCTCGAAAGCTGGGTGGAGAGACCCATCACCCCAACACTGCTGGGCTACGAGGTCCTGGAGGAGAGGGCAAAGTTCACAGTAGGTATTTAAAGAAATCTGCTGTTCCTACAGAAAGTTGGCCAAAGTTGATTATGTGTAAATAAAAAACAAAGAAGAAACTCAGATTGATGAGTTTCCAAAATGATGAAACTAACTTATGTTGTATTTTTACTTAAAACCCTTTTCAGATAGATAACAGTCTCGTGATGAATGGGCAGCGCGTAAATTTAAAAAAATAAAACACACAGAACTTTAGTGATGTCACACCGGCATCATATGACTTCCTCTCTTTATGTGGCTTACATAACTAGTGTGTGTGTGTGTGTGTGTTGACCACTGAATACTGTTGAATGAGCAAAATCAGTCACAGTCACAAGTGTCAGCGTGTCAGTACATTTTGCAACTACAGTGAAAATTCTCCATCTTCAGAGGTTACTGACCGGGCTTGTCAGAGTGAGGGAAATAGTGGAACTAAGTATTCAGGGCCCAAACCCATGGGGAGCCCTCAAAAAGCCTGAAATTACAAGTTTGCTTTCATCTGAAATTTTGAAATTTTACATAATTAATGTCATATCTAAACCATTTCTGCTGGGTGAATATATTCTGACTGACAATGGATTATGTCTAAGACAGCACGAGGGCCTCTCAGGGGCTCTCCCCTCTCTGAGAGGTGCACATAGTTTAGTTTATTCCCACATGCAGGAATAAAATGCCTCATTACCACACTAAGCAGTACAGCTGCATGTGGTTACCATCTGATTCAAGTATTTTTACAGGTGTCACAATAGATTTATCAAGGTGGAAAAATGATGCCCATTGCAGCTGCATGTGTACTTTTATCTGCTAGACTACTGATACTGACTCCTGAGATGTCACACTAAGACACAGCTTGAGTCATGTCTACATTTCTGCCTTATCTTACATTACACTGGTTGTACCCACTGTAGCATAAGCAGCAGATAAATTGTATGCAGGAGTGGAAGGAGTATTCAGACCCTTACTTGAGTAAAAGTACCAATACAGCAATGTAAATATTCTCCATGTAAAAGTCCTGCATGACCTGGGGAAAGAAAAGAAGAAAAATCAAAGTTCTGATTCACAAATCAGTTTTTAGTTTTTGGACTTTTTCTCTAATCTTTGTGACCCTGATTATACACTGCTGTTTGTCAGATGTTAGAGGCCAAAAAGGTTGGAAACCACTGGTTTAATCTTTAACAGTGTGTTGTACTTTAAAAGCTACTATGTCATTCATTGTATAAAATCGTCATCATACTTCAGAGTACTTAGTTACTCTCCACCACTGGTTGCATGTGCTCTCTGACATCACATTTCCTGCATTTGTGTCGTAGGTTTATAAGATCCTGGTGACAGGGAGTCAAGGAGACAGCTGGGTGATCTTCAGAAGATACACAGACTTCTGCAGGCTGAGCGACAAGGTGAGAACCCAGCATGCACCTCAACAGCAACATTTTAATAGTGACTTCATCAGCATGTGAAATGGCAGTTAAATATTGCACCACCAACCAGTTTAATCTTGTGGACACAGAGGAGTTATTCATTTTTCATTTTATTTTTCAGAGCACAGTGTCAGGGTCCCAGCTGGGTTACGCCAGTCTGTTGCTTCCTAGTCCAGAACACTTTATTCTTTTATTCTTGTTCTTTTTGTTTACACCTCAGTGTGAGTGCTGCGATTGTTCTTTCACTTTTGACATCATGAACTACCAAAACATTCACTTCTCACTGTTATGGTGCTATTGTCATAGTTAATTTAATTGATATCATTGATTTTCTCACCTTTTTGTTAATTACTCTGCAGCTAAAAGAGCTGTTCCCCAGCTGTTGTCCAGCCTTGCCTCCTAAGCGCTGGTTCAAAGACAACTACAATGAGGAGTTCCTAGAGGAGAGGCAGATCGGACTGCAGACGTTTCTGCAGAACATGATGTTACACAAAGACATCATCAACAGGTGAGTGTGTAATGTGACTTTTTTCAAAACATTTCTCCAGAAATTGCCCCTGAACCATGTTTGATTTTGACTTTTAAATCTTTTTGCTCCCCAGTGAAGTTGTCAGACACTTTCTGTGTTTGGTTGACCCGCCGAGTCCATTTGACAGTCTGGAGGAGAGTAGGGTGAGGTTGATCTCTTCACTTACAAGAACGTTTTCTCATGGGTTAAATGTCGAGACTGTTGTCGGGGTGGAATACACAGCAGCTGCTCTATTGTGCTCAGGCTTTTTGTGAGACACTGGAGGAGACTAACCATCGTCTTCAAACCGAACTTCTGGAAAAACAGAGAGAAGCTGACACTTTGAGGAAGACTCTGGAGAAGAGGGAGAACCACATCAGCCTGCTGGTGAAGAGAGTGAAGTAAATATGTGTTTTCTGCACCGCCCACCAAAAAAAAGAAGATTTGTTTGATCTGTAATCATAGTCACTGTCAGAAGGGACTCTGCGTGTACAGGTGCATTGTCCTGTGTGTGCTGAAACAATTTCCTCTTCCACAGATCCCTGTCATTTTCTTCTGAGAGCCTTGAGAGTCAATGTGAGAAAATGGCAGCAATAGTCACAGACGCTGACACACAGAGGAAGACAGGCACAGAAATGGATATATGCAAAAACACACTGAGGTGGATGATGGCAGGGGATACTCAATAACTGAGTCCCAGAAACAGAAACAAGGTATAACAATTCTCCTGCTACAGCTACAAAAACATGAAGTTTCATCCCCAATGTTTACATTTTAACTGTCACTCTGTCAGCTGATATTAACCCTTATTTGCAGTAGATATTGGGAAAATCTAATTGATTAATTCAGGAGAAATCAATTGATTTGAAAGACAGAATTTTATTCTTTTTTTCACTGTCACTGGAAAGTTTGATGTTCATGTTCTGTTGTGGATTTAATGACACTTACATTTGCTTTACTTTGTTGTCTCTATAGGTGAGACTCTGATGCAGCACTAAAAGGTCATGAAGGTCACTGGAGTGCAGTTGTCACCACTGATTCACCTGCTTCATTTTTATAGAGACAATTAAATTTGATACTGATACATGTTTACTGTGGATCAACCATAAATACCTCAAAATATCAAGCATTTCATGTTCTCATAAAGTACCTGAATAATGAATCTTGTTTTGAATGGTCTTGAGATGTCTTTGAGGGGGTTTGAAGGTAAGGACAATGACCACAAGGTGGCACTGTATAGCAGTGTCTAAAAGCAGTAGAGGGACTGCACCTCAATGAAAGGACAGTGGGAACATGATGTTCTGTTCTCCTCACTCTCAAGGTAATTTATCTCTAAGCCTTGAACGCAGCGCTCCTTGAGTGCAGACTGAGAGGTGTTTTTCTTGAATGAAAAGCAGAGGAGAGATGTTCTTCTCTCAAGCAGTGAATAACAGTTTTACAATCACTGAAAGAAAATGTGTGGGTGTGAGTGTGTCACAGCTTCATTCATGCCAGCCTTGTCATCAGACTGAGAGGCCTTTTAGTTTCACCGGATCCAGGCTACATTCACGCTGTTACACTGAATGCTTTTGGTCATCCGTTTATTTTGCTCCTGACGTATGATGAAAATATACAATGTGAACAAAACAACTGACTGAGAACTGCATGCATCAGAGGAAAGTCTAAGGAGGCTATTAGTGATCCCACTGTATAATCATGATAGTCAAAGGATCAAGATTGAAAATAAACACATATTTTACAAGGAAAATACAGTCACAGAGGCATACATACTGTCTGTTTTGGATTTCAATACCATTTGTTGAAAAGCTGTAAGTGGCTGATGGATTCTTGGCTTCACTGATGCTACATAAAGCTTTGTATCAGCAGAACATATGTACACTTGTTGATGATGAATGTAATCTAAGACAACTTGACCTCAGTGTCTCCATGTTTGTGGAGATTCTCAGTGGTCCAGGTCATGGCTACGCGTGGGCAACTGGACTTGGTAATAGATACTTGTGCATGTTTCATCTGACATCTAAGAGACTCCCTCAGTTCTGGCTGATTGATGGTGAGACCCAGGTGTTTAACCTCTGTGGGGCAGAGGCCACTGATGTCAATTTGTTTGTTAGTGACCCTGGCTGTTGTTGCTTCCAAGTATGTGAACAACAGCAGTGCAAATACAGTGACTTTAGATTTGACTTAACGAAAACAAAAAACGGGATGACTTGATAGTTTCCCCAATGATTCAAGACTATGTTATACCAAGTGTGCAGCAAATCTCCACATCTTGGCAACTGATACACTCAAAATTAATCTAACAGCAGCCACTGGTACTGCATGAGCAGAACCATGGTTAAGAAACCTTTTACAAGATCGGTAATACCTTTAGTCACTGCCTACTGTGGGTCTATATATCTAAACTTAGCCCCTTAGTAAGGAAATTTGTGTTTGGTAGATTATTTTTTTGTTGTAACAATGCTTCTTGGCAATAAATCTTATACTGTTGGAAAGCCTGTTTATTACCCTTTTAAATGGTGCCACAGTTGTAAGCAACATGCATTTGTGGGATGAGCAGCAGAGCTGAGTATGTGGGCTGCACGCCAAATCTTCTCTGCCAACGCCAAACAGCTTATTCTGCCATTGACTCTTGTTTGGTGTTTGGTGGATTGGATGATTGAAGTTTGAAGAAACAAGACATATTGGCAATTTAACAATTTATTCATTTAAGAAACAGGAGCCTCAGTAGTGTGAAGAACCATACAGAGCCACAACAGCCTGGCATCTCCTCCTCATGCTGGTCACCAACTTGGTCACATACTGCTGTGGGATGGCATCCCATTCTTCAACCAGCATTTGTTGCAAGTCAGCCAACGTGGTTGTGTTGGTCACTCTGGCATGAACAGCACGCCCAAGCTGATCCCACACGTGTTCAGTGGGGTTGAGGTCAGGACTGCTGGCAGGCCATTCCATCCTCTCCACTCCCAAGTTCTGGAAATAGTCTCTGACAAACCCCGCTCTGTGGGGGCGAGCATTGTCATCTTGGAGTATAGAGTTCAGTCCCACTGGTTGCAGAATCTCATTTCGAAATCTCTCTGCATTTAGATTGCCTCCAATGATGATAAGCCTCGTTTTTCCAGTGAGGGAGATGCCGCCCCACAACATCACACTGTCTCCACTAGAAGATGTTACTATCGGTGCAGCAATCAGCATAGCGTTCTCTGTGTCTTCTCCAGGCAGTCATGGCAGGCCTCCTGGCAGCCCTATGAGACCAGAAGCTCAAAACAAGAGTCAATAGCAACAGCAATATAAGCTGTTTGGTGTTGGCAGAGAAGATTTGGCAAATTTTTCATGAGAGCAGCCCACATACTCAGCTCTGCTGCTCATCTCACAAATGCATGTTGCACCATTGTGGCACCATTTAAAAGGGTAATAAACAGGCTTTCCAACAGTATAAGATTTATTGCCAAGAAGCATTGTTACAACAAAGAAATAATCTACCAAACACAAATTTTGATGATGGGTATATATTGATACTAAGTAGTGACAATATTGGAGAAGAACCGACATGTGCTGTGGCATGAGTCTGTGAAGTGAGTCCAACACTCATGATCTCAGTTACCTGTCAGTTGTTTGTTAGCATGTGAGGGGAACATCAGAGTCAAAATGATGGAACACAGTCAAGTAGATTGCCATTTTTCATCCTAAGCCTCAGTTTATCATCTCCTACAGCTATTTGTGGAATCAGCAGTTTGGCACACACACTGCGAGGAAAACATCACACTGAGGGAGTCATCCCAAAGGGATCAATAAAGTCAAGTCTAAGTCTAAGTCTAAGTCTAAAACAAACCATTAAGTACAAAGTCAGTGGGGATACGAGTACACTGACAGTGGACCACTGATAATGTCCAAATGTGTCAGAATTCTAAGACTTAAAAACAACTGAGCAAAAACTTTGAAACAGCCTTTTACAGATCACTCCACAGAGTCCCACTGATTAAGATTTACATGTGCTAGACTAAAAACAGAACTCAGTCCTGAATCGTTTGTCAACTTGACGTGAAAAGACGATTCCTAATCCATTTTCATGTATCTAAGACAGCCAGACAAATGTACAGACTGCACTGGGAAGGTTTTCAAAATGTTGTCTGACCTGTGATGTATTTGTTTTCACTATCATTAGACAAAGTGGTTTCACTCAGGACTCATGATGGAGAACCTTCTGGATCCATAAAGAAGTAAGGGGACATAAAGCACAAACCATCACTCATCAGCAACATGTGTGAGAGATTCATCTCTGTCAGCTCGGGTGTTACTTTCGAGCAGCAGTTTTAATTCATCATCCAGAACGTAACTTGTGGCTGCCAAAGTTTGCAAAGCCCCCACATCCTATAAGGTTTCACCATTAATGGTGATAAAAGCATCTGTCGTCCTGATGAACACCATTCTGGAGGTGATGTTGTTAAACTGGGTTTGCGTGATCAGATTAAACCAGTGAGAGGCCCTAAGGCAAAAATGAGCTGTGGGGCCCTGTTGGCCCACTAGTTCCTCCCATTTTGCCTTAGACATGCTTTTGCTTTTGATTATCCATCATGCAGGGTGCACACAGCAGACAACAAATAGGAGAGTCATTATATTTTTCCTTGCGCCTCATGAAAACAAGCATTGCAATTCTGGAATAATATCCTGCACCTGTTCTATCCTGCTGTGTTGAAGTTACTTTGTAGTAATTTAATTAAACATAACTTTGTTTAAGAAAATGTTGCATGTAAGCATGGAATATGATGAAATAATACAGACACTGAAATTAGATTTCGACACAGAGCAATACAGTTAGGGTTAGGGTTAGACTGTTTCCACTTACTACACTCCATTCCACCACTCAGAGAGGGCACTGTTTATGATGATGAGCCAAAAAGTCTAAATATTTTTATATGTTTACATATTCCAGAAACTCATGTCCACCCAGGACTTTACAGATGCAACAGTTTCACTCCAAAGCTTAAAGTCCATATCTCAGTGAATCAGGTTTACTGCTTGTTAAAGAGGTGTTTGTATGGAGACTGGTGCAGGAGGAGATAGAAAGAGACATCTATTTGGATTCAGGCCAGCAGAGCCACACCAGGCAACCTTACTAAACACACTGAGGATTTATAGTGAGGATATACTGGGTCTACGTTAGTACTTTGTGCGTTTCCAATATTTCACCATTACTCTTATCTTCCCATGGTTTAGTTTTCCAGCAATATTTTCTCTAATTCTGTGTATCTTTCTGGCTTCTGTCATTAGATTATTTTTTTAGCATTTGTCTTTGCACTGAAACATTGTTCATTACTGGGAGTACAGTGTTTTCTTCTCAAATAATAAAAACAAAATTCAACAGCAAAAGCAATTTTAGAATTTAAGTTTGTCAGCACACAGAACATTAACCAATCCAAACTGTCTGCCAGCATCTGCAAAAAACTGAATTATTTTCAAAGCAAATGTCAAGTAGTGTAAAATAGATATTTCTGACATGTCTGGCTCCACACTTTTGTAAAAGAGGAGAGTAGGGATATTGTCTTTGGATAATTAATCTCATAATGTTAGTCGGTTTCTCACAGAATTCTCTGATCTTCTCCCTGTTATTCCTCAAAAAATTGCTTGTGGGATGCGTGTCAGGTGTGTAGTTGTTAAATGTGTGCAATTTCACAGTCAGATAAATTCTGGTTACATAAGTGCACATGGAAGGATGAGGTACCAGCTATACACATCTATTAGTCAGACTCATATCAGAATATAAAAGATTAACTGGATGCATGTTCTTACACTTTGTACGAGACTGTGCAGGTTTTGGTAATACAGACCATCTGTAGAGAAAACATTAGTTTTGTTTTTTCAAGCCTTTGGGGAAGTGATTAGGCCCAGTTTCCATATTTTATTTTATCACCAATAGTACCTCATATTAAATAAGTAAAAGGTTTATCAGGTTCGTTTGACCTCTTCTGAGAATTGAAGCATGTTAGAAATAGAAAAGAAAGAAAATAGTTAGAATAGAGTCTCTGGATTGACAAATGCTACACAGAGCTGTATTCTTCATAAAATCTTCTGAAAACTCTCATAATGAACAGGATCCACTTTAATAATGTCCATTAGAATTCAGTATGCAGGTAATACTGAGGCTCTGTCTATCTAGGACTGTGTTATGTATAGGCCAGGTCAACAGTCACTCTGTTGTTTTCTCCATACACTGCATATGTCTCTCTTCTGTTTTTTTTCTAATGCTGCTTTATTAGCAATCAGTTGGAATACGTAGAGTTAGTATATACTGGAGTCACACTAACTCCAGCAGAGTAGGTATGTCTCCAAATGTCTACCGTAAGAAGATCTTACATCAAATGGAAAAAATGATTTTTGCATTAAAGTGAGTTATTGTATCTTCACCTTTTTCAAAGACCTATGTGAAATCACCAGCTGTGACAGACTCACCAGGGAAGAAGTCAAATATTGGATCATTATTGTTCAGACTGTAAACATAAATCTTTTTTTTTTTTTTTCATTTTTGATAGAGGGAATCTTAAACTATCGTAGACCTTTAATTCAGGTCTTCAAACACACAAAACATCTCTAGTCAGAGGGTGTTTCCTTCCAAGTATTTGCCCATCACCTGTTTCACATTTTTGAGTTCGTTTACAGTACAGCTTACATATGGTTTAACATGAACCTGAATCTGATCTCCCTTTTCATCAACATTAGAAAAATACGAGGAGCAAATTTACAAGGAAAATATGGCACAGGCCCAAGAAAAGCCCCAGGGGTTCATGTTCATTCATCCATGCTGTGGCTGTAATGGATTCTATATGAAGAGCTGTTAACTCACTGCCTATTACAAGCCACTAAATGAACCATGTAGCCAGGATGCTGTAGGCTGTTGGTGAGTTTTGATTACAAAGAAACTCACCGCTCACTCTAGCCTGATGAAAACAGATATTTTATCTCATTTTGCAGCAACACAAAATGGCTACTCAGTCTGATAGACATGTCACAGTAGGAAAGGCACATGTGTTACACTGTGAATAACACTGACAATGAGGCAGCTAAATGGAATTTGGCCATCATTACTTTTATTATTTACACCTGTGTTTTGACAAGAAATGGCCTCTGTGAAAAAGGGCCTGTCAGACTGAACTGTCATAATGTAATGCTGGAAAAGAGAGAGATGGGCATCAGATCATTCAGAGGTCTGGAACCAGGTAATACTGCATCTGCTTTAAATTCCCAATACCTGCATGGTCAACCCAAAACAGATATATTCGTTTGTTTGGCCTGATTAGTCCAAGTGTAAGGACTGTGTGGTCGTGCACAGACTGTGCTTGGGCCTCTGCCAGGGGGGCTTGGTCACCCACCCTGAGTGTGGTTCTGTTCGAGGTTTCTGCCCCTTAAAATGAAGTTTGTTCTTGCTACTGTCGCCTAGTTCTACTCACGGTGGTTATTGTTGGGTCTCTCTCTGTAAATATAGTAATATAAAGAGTACAGTTTAAACCTGCTCTACATGAAAAGCGCCTTGAGATAACTTCTGTTGTGATTCGATGCTATATAAATAAAACTGAATTGAACACAATGATACGTCCGACCCTTCAGTTAGTTTTTGTTGCACCTTGTTAGGTTCGAAGAAGTTACATCGATATCAGTCTTAAGTTTGTAGCTGTAGCTTCACCCAAGCAAGAGTAAGAGAAAACACTGGGGTGTGCTGGATATTTTTCCACCATGGGCTTTATTCAGCCATCAAGACAGTTAAATAAGTATATGCCTACGCCATCATCTAGGCATCTACATCAGTAGTCATAGTCCCTAGTCTTTGAGAGCACTCTGATCCTATTCACATGTACAGGACCCAAAAACAAGTTTAAGTAAAGCCGTGGAAACTGCAGGTAGCCATAGCAACAGCAGTGATGTCAGCCTGGTATCACTAAATGTCGTATGAATAACGTGTCAGTTCCTCAAGTCATTTCACACCATTCAGACCCTAACCCCTAACCCCACCCATCACACACACATACACATACACACACACACACACACCCTATGGGCACTTACACGCATTTTGAATTGTGGTGGGAAAAAAAGAAAAAAACAAACGATGGTACCGTTATTTATCACACCCCCATTATATCCTTTGGTTTTTTAACGTTTTATCAAAACCACTACTTGTTTAAACTACTCATACGTCATATTTCACATTTTTCTGATTTGTTGTCTGTTGCCCGGGTGACCATCGTTCATCAAACTCCGTCTCCTGCCGTGTCTCGAGCCCGTCACGTGGGGGCGGCGCATTTCGGTCTTTGTCGTTCGTCACCCACTCTGAGTTGGAGGCAGTGGTACCTCCTCACAGCCAGAAAGAAACCTGAAGCAACCAAAGTGAGGATTTACAGGAGAAGAGGTACGTGAGTCATTGACTTAAAAAACTAAAAATGAAAAAAAATAAAATAAAAAATCCGCACCAAGCTGGGATTTAGCTATTTTCTGAAGGTGATGTTTTTTTGTTTTCTTTCTCTTTTTTGTCATAAACAGATCTAATCATCATGAGGAAGATCACAGGCAAACACTTGTTGTGCCTCTTTTTGCTCGCCTTCCCGCTGTCCTGGGCAGAAGACACAAAGAAAGATGTGAGGAAGACTGAGAATAACACAGGTGAGGATTCAACCATTTGTGATGTTTATGGACACATTCAGGCTGATGTTATGTGTTGTTTTGATGTGAGCCTCTAAAAGCTCTGCACCGTGAACGGAAATGGTGCAGCTTATGATATTAAGTAACAGGATGATTGGATAAGAAATGATGTGTGGTGATTATAGACAGATGTGGGGTCTGTTTATCTCATACTGACTGCTCTTATAAAATGTATTTTAGTATTCAATTCACCGCAGCATCATCGGGCTTGTGCAATGTAGAAAATACACTTGAATAAAGAAGGAGAAACAGAGGTTACTCATACCTGCTCACTCTCAGTTTGTATGTAATATGATTTTCATGTAATATCATGAAAAAAATCTTGGCTCTCAGACCGCAGGCACTGTTGTGTCCTTAAAATACATACATTTCCCTCTGTGGTAGAAAAAGACAAGAGTGCAGTGGAGATGACATATATGCTGACAGATGTGTGTAATTCTATGTTTATATATTAACCAAAATGCATTTCTTGTCTGCTTTTAAGATGCCATGTAAGACAACAGCTGAGAGATCTCAGGCCTGTGGGGTCAAAATTAGATCTGACTCAGTGAAATATCAAAAGCAGCTTGAAAGAGACAGGGACGGGGGGTGGGGGGGGGGGGGGGGGGGGGGGGGGGGCACCTGAGGGAAATGTGCCAAAGCAAGATTAAAGAAAAAATCAGACAGTGGAGAATTAATTAATTTATTGGCCGGAAAATATTTTTAAAAAAGCACTTGGATCATCACCTAAAGCACCACCAACAGGTGGAGTCAACATCATGTTCTGGCTTCAAGGCACTCCCCAGATGCCTTGAAGCCAGAACATGATGTTGGCTCCCCTGTTGTTGTAAGTTGTATAAAGTAGATCATGCACAAGTGTTCATCTCATCTCAACTAAAAAATTTTAAAATATATCAGATCATGACTGTTTGATGTAATTTTGTTGTATTGTTTATTGCTCGTATACAGTTTTGCCTTGCCGTTATTTTGCATTTCAGAAAAAATATTTCGAATAATGTGTGTTTTTTTTTTTTACTGTCTTCAGATTAAGATGTTGATCAATTGTTATTTCCGCAGCACCCTGTCACTTCAGCTAACATTATATTTAAGATATATTTAAGATTGTGGGTTAGCTTTTTTGACATTCAATTAATTGAATTCACAAATGTATAATAATTGTAAAAAGGTATCAACTGGCAAAACTAGAAATTAAAATATTTGTATATTATTGTGGGATGGCACATGTCATACTGTTTTTAAATATTAGTCACACATTTCGATTTGGTGGAAATTATATTTGTCGGAGAAAATGACAAAAATTACCAAATTATGCTATCATGGCAGTGCTTCCTCTCTGGGACCTTAAAAGTAGACAAATTAGAAACACAGGCAGTAAAAAGTGTGACTAGAACAAGTTTTTTTCTGCAAGTTCACAAAGCCAAAAGTGCTCCCAGCAGGAGGAACCTGAAAATCAAAACTATGAAAACAATGGTTGTAAAATTCTGGGCTGGGGAAACCATTTGTTTTTGTTCCTTTAAAGAGTAACTTAACTCTGGCTTAAAGTCCTGTTCGTGCTGACCTCCAGTGGCTTGGCACAGCAGTGCAACATGACACCTTGTGAAGCTGATGTGACAGACATGCTAGCAAATGGTTGACACAGCTCCAGTAGATGTGAAGCAACATTAGCATTGATTTTTAAGTTGTGTTTCCAGTCAGTCAATGAATGAAAGTCCCATATTCACTCTTCCTTTAGCTCAGTTTTTTTTCTCCACCACTGCTGTGAGAATTATCTGTCTCTTTAGCTGCTAAACACTTAACTGTGTTCTCCAGCTGTAGGCTAACTTTATCTGCCTGCTGATTGGTGCTGGAGTCTATCGGAGTCTTTTTTTTTTTTCTTGGGTTAAAACAAATGGTGAACAGTAATGTTGTGTCTTTAAAGTAAAAACAATGAGCTGAATGATGCTAAGTCTCTCTGCAGGAATGTGGACTGTCTCGTGGATTTATTATTACAAACGACTCATTCTCCATTACACATAGTGACTCTTTTTTCCATTGTTAGGATGAAAATAATGATTTGAGGAGCTTTAACATGTTGCGATGATGTGAAGTGCACTGAGTACATAGTGACATCACTGTTGGGTCTGGTCACAAGTGCAATAGAGCACCTCTGACCACACCCACCAGTGATGCTGGGTCAGAGGTGCTGTAGACTCGAAACGCTCATGCAGAATAGCTCAGTGAAACAAAACTTTGACGTTGTGGTATTAAGCAAGTTTGAACCTTAGACTGTGATTTAGCCTTTACTTTCCTGGTTGGACCTTTTTGAAATACAGAGGGAAGGAAAAAGTACAGAAAACACAATTCAGGTAGTCAGCAAACTTTCAAGGTGTTAACATGGGGAGAACATGAGGGAAAAAGCACAAGTGTTTTGTTATAATTTGTTGAGAATACAAATGGTGGTTCCACAGAAAATGCTAGATTTCAGGTAGTAAAGCTATCTATCAAGATCAAAGATCAAAGTGTGGATTCATGCCGCTCCAGCGTCAGCAGGAGAAGCATGAAACATCACCAAGTTGAGCATGGGTAATTTCTGCACTGTAACAGATGAATGTACACATCTGGCCAAAGATTAGCCCTGAGGTGTTGGGCTGCATGGGATGAGAAGGTGCAGTGACCATCGATCAAAAGAAGGCTCAAATTTGTGATTTGTAGCTGTGGTGAACTTGCATGATATCTAGGTTATAAAAGACACATTTTGGTATAAGGGCGAGGGTGTTGAAGGTGCCAGTGTCTGAGGTAAGGGATGTTTAGATGATGATCCAATGAACATCCAGGCCAGCGGAGATGAGGTGTGGAACACTGGAACACTGACAATCTTAGCAGCTATTTCTGTCTGTAGAAAATATCACACTGGCAAAAGCCTTGGATATCAATCCAGCTCCATATGTTTGAGAACATACCAACACGCATCAAAGCAAACATCATAGTGAATTATGTCCGTCTGTACAGATCCGGCATGGTGAATTAATTTAGTTGAAAAAAAACCACACCTTATTTATTGTACTCCACATACTGTTCTCAGTGCTGTCCTTTTCAAATGTAGGAAACTGTCTTCAGGTCAAGCTGGAGATCCATCATGGAAATGCTTCTACTTAACAGCAGTTAAGGAAACAAAATCAGCTGATAATCTACTCAGCTGTTCATCAGTAAAAAAAAAAAACATTTCAAAAGACAAATAGTGTGGCTGTTTGATTTAAGAAAAAACAACTTTACACATGGTCCATTCCTTGTTGATGGAGTAGCTTAGTTGACATCACATGACCTAAAAAGTGAACTTTGGTCACTTGAATTTGTGAATTTGTCTGACTGAAGATCTGCTGATGAGGACTGTGAGATGTGAATGAAAGCTCTTGGAAACACTATTAAATGGGCTTGAATCATTTTTTTTTCTCAAACTCCCAAGGTCAAAAATGAACTTTGATCAATTATCATGGTATTTGCAGCTGATAACAAATAAAAGTCCAACAAATCTGTAATTTACATCTACCCCAATAAGTAGTTGGAAAACACAAATTTATTTCACATTTTTATTCAGATTTAAAACAACAGAAAGAGGATGTAAATTAAGAAAGCTAAAAATACAACAAATAACAAATAATACACACACACACACTAAATAAATAAATAAATAAATAATAATCACACCAGGCTAAGAGTCTATAGCCATGCTGTTAGCTCTGTGCTGTACTTATTCTCAGTGGTGCTTTGAACTAAATGCACAATTACAGTATTTATCATATTCATCATTTTAGTGTGGCATGTTGTTACTAGCACCAAACACAAATTACAGTTATAGGATGGGTTTGTTTTTCCAAGTATTTGGTCATAAAACAAAGTAATTTTTTTTCCAATAACCAAAGTTGATACCATCCTTCCATAAAAAACAAAGCTGTTTGTGTAAGCACATTATCATGACCCATGGTTCTGTTTTATTGTTAAGTGATATCTAGCTGTTGTCTGGGACAGCATCAGTCTTTTCAGCAAATACCCCAAAACAACATGTTTACATTCAAGTGACAGAAGCCCTCTAGTGGCTATAGTTATTATGATGGGAGCAAAGGGAGGACTCCTGTCTTTGTTTTAGCAGGACAAAGTCATAAAGAAGTGAAGTGGCTAGTGCTGTCGCCTCACAGCAAGAAGGTTCTGGATTTGAGCCCCGGTTCGCCTGGGGCTTTTCTGTGTGGAGTTTAGATGTTCTCCCTGTGCCTGCATGAGTCCTCCTACAGTCTAAAGACATGCAGCTTAGGTTAATTGACAACTCCAAATTGCCTGTAGGTGTGAGTGTGAATGGTTGTTTGTTTAAGTGGTATAGATAATGGATGGATGGAAGTCCTAAACTTAACCAAAGCTTTGCCATAGTAGTTTATGTTTCAATAGTAATTTTAAATGTTGATCTGTGAGATATCTCATGTTGCTTTAGGGGTGCTAAATGAGGAATATACATGAGAATATAGTTACTTAGAGTAATTGTACAATTCATACTCTGGGAACTATGGGTTTCTTCCTGGCAACTTCCCAGCAATCTATTCCATAGTTATTGAGACATTCCACTCAAAACCAAAAATATCAATCTTATGTTGGAGGTAGAGTCAGAGGATCACCAAAGACAGCTGCATTCGTCCTCTGGGGACAATGAGTATAGAAAACAACCCATCCAATAGTTGTGGAATTGTTTTAATCCAAAAGTGGCAGACCAACAGACTGACAGTCTGACATTGATATCCAAGTCATGCCATTAGTGCGGCTTAAAAGATGTTGTTTAAGTAGATGGTTGCGTAGATAGAATTTTACAGTACTACAAAACATAGAACAGATGTCAACTGGAAATGTTATCCTTTTACTGTAGTTAAAATCTCATTTGACAAGCCCCTTTGATATGAGCCAAAAAAAAAAATCCATTTAAGAAAACAAAGACTGGCACTGTCTCTCTGATTCTCACTGTTGATAATGAATTATCCAGCAAGATTGAGAGGGAGGAGATGTAGACCTCCAGCTGATCAGTAAGAAATCATCTGGCCAAAAGAATGAATAATACACAAAGGGATGATGAAGAGGGGACTCCAAAGAAAACAATAAACACATTTTGTACAAGTGTTTCTCTAGTAATATTTGATTAAGTATTAAAAACTCTTTCCAGTACTTACATAAGGATGGACCCAAGCAAAGCATTTGCAAACATCTTTTTTTCAATGGAAACAAAGACTCTTACTTACTCAGAGGAGGCCTTACAAAGGTCAACCCTCCTGATGACGGGGTAATTGTAGAATAAAGCCTCTACATGGAGGGATGCCCAATTTGTCAAGTCAGTAAGGCTGTGTATCCACTGTATACATCCACTGTAGCGCTACCAAAATCCTGTGTATGTTTATGTGTGTCAGAAAGCCAAGTTGTCAGCCATTGCCCACCAATTAGCTGGCAATGCACCAAACCTTTAACCCCATCCTTGTGGGTTTTGAGCCCACATGGTGGCAACCTCACAACATCTGATTAGGCTGAACCCAAACTGGCATCATGGGTGGTGGCCAGGCCACCAGCTCCCCACTCAAGACACTGGCTCCAGGAGGAGGTCCCAGTCTCCCATGTTTCATGTGAAGTTAACCTGCCCATTTGTGGTTGATTCACAGGGATTCTTGAATTACTTGGACATGCAAAAGCAGCAAGGAATGGAACTAGAGCTCATGCACATAAAAAATAGCCATTTGAAGTGTGGACATCTGATCAGGGTGCCTCCTGGACACCTCCTGTGGGAGGCATTCCAGGCACTTCCGACTGGAAGATGCCCTGAGGCAGACCCATAACAACCATCTGTGATATAAAGTCTGATAGTATTTAATGCATGTTTACTACTCTTCTTCTGAGGCAAATGCTGTTCACAATCAAGTGCATTGTTGTTTCCCCTTCATGCATAATAAGAATATAAGTCTCAAGGGAGTGTGATGAGGTTTTTTCTCTCTTGGCCAGAGAAACTGAATTGACCTCCACTGAAAAAATTAAATTAAATTAAAAACTATAAATTAAATAAATTATTGAGTATGTTTATTAAAAGTAACCAACCATTCTTCTATTTTTTCCAACCCTAGTTTGGAGCCAAGCGAAGACCAGACGACTATTTGCAAGGCGAAAGATTTCTCCATCACAGGAAAGTCACGTTCCTGTAAGTTTTCTTTGCTCTTCATAGACTGTCTTTGTATGCCATATGAGGCCACTGTATGATCGCTAATGTTTCAGCAAGGTGTGATGATGAATGCTTGAAATGAGAGGTGTAAGAAAAAGACTTTCTAT
Source organism: Lates calcarifer (assembly GCF_001640805.2). NCBI lineage: Eukaryota > Metazoa > Chordata > Actinopteri > Centropomidae > Lates > Lates calcarifer. Next base: position 17,356,521 of record NC_066836.1, on the reverse strand, counting down.
GTTTGAATGTAAATTGTCCTGAGTTGGCAGTGTAAGTTTTGTATTTGTTGCACATGTCACAACTGGTGCCAGTAACAAAGGAGAAAAGACCCAAATGCAGACGCCAGAGGCAGAGCGAACAGTTCACTAATTTTATTTACAAAGAGGAACAAAGGCGTACAGGATGGTGAGACAGGCAAGGGTCAAAAGCAGAGAAGGCAGTCCAAATAGGCAAACAAATCCAGAAATCCAAAGGCAGGAATGCAAAATCCAAAATGCAGTAAACATGCAAAAGGTCAAAACACAGGCAGAAACAAGGAACCAAGACACAATGCACACAGCTCTGCAGAAAGAAAACTTAGTTTTTAGGCATCAGTGTATCAGTATTCTGTGTCTGCTTGTTCCCATGTTTCATTCAAACCTTTTCATTTTTTTAAATACAATTTTGTTTTTGTTTAAAAAAAAAATAATCAAACTCTAAAACACAAACCATCACAATAATTTGATATTCCGTTCTACATGTTGTGTCTTTCTGTTTTTTGTGTGGCCAGCGCAACAGGCTGAAAACACAACAAGGAGATACTGTCGTCTTACAAACTGTATTTGGTGAAGAGTTAGTAAACTGTTGCTATTCAGCATATATCCAACAACATTAGCATTCAGTCACATCTCTGGCCAACAAACCTATGTAAGACCAATATTCCCTCTATTTTATCTCTGTTTTGGTCTCTACCAACTCTTAAGGGAAATACCTGACTATTTAATTGCTAAGTGCTTCACTGTGCTTGTCAGCTAGTGCCTAGTGCTTTCTATCTGGAGTGTCTCTGATGAGAGTGGTGAGAGTGAACCAAAACATTAAGGTTGCAGGCTGTAAAACCAAAACAATGAGCTGAAAGAAACTAAAACTCTCTGCAGAGCTGAGGGGAACTTAAGAGTAAATAAATTGCTTGTGGGCTCTCCACTATTGGTATCCCCTTTCACATGATACACAGTAATTTGATCCTTTGTGTACATAAAAAATCTGATTAGTGCAGCTTTAAAGTTTATCTCTTTGTGTTCAAACTGTGCCTTTACACAAAACATACAAAGTCATGAGTCAAAGGGGATTTTACCTACTTTCCCATGTTGTTTTGAGACATTTCCTAAAAATACTCTCTTCGTTGGTGTTGTTTCAGAAACACAAGTCAGAGGTGATACCCCCTGCACGGCGCTGCGGCCGCCTGATGGAGAGCTGCTCTGCACACGTGCCGTGCTGCGACCCCTGCGCCTCCTGCCGCTGTCGACTCTTCAACACCATTTGCCACTGCTGGAGGATGAACCCCCTGTGCTTAAAGAAGACATAAATGGAGCACATGGATGCACAGACACACACACACACACACATGCACAAACACCCACCAGCACCTGGCACCTGGACACACACATTAATAAGCATAGATTATAGGGGAATCCACCCACGGTGCCCTCTGGCCCATGAGATTACCTCCTCTTTACACAGGTGCAGTTCAGAGAATATTATCACATTTCAGAGAAAACATTTGGAAAACCATGAAACAGTTTGAGGTTAAAAGTGAAAGCTCTTTTGGTGGCTTCCACACTTTTGTTGGGGAAGGAGAGGTGTGAATGAAAGAATGAAGCCATGTGATGACAGTGTTTTTCTGTCCTCAGTCTTCTGAGGCATAAAGGTGATTAAAAAATACCCACAGACATGTTTACAGACTATCTAGATACCCAACATACAGTATGTAGGTATAACAAAGGATGACTGACATATGCTTTTTCATGTATGTATACAATCACATGTAAACTGTGTGTCGTAACTCTGGTATTTCCCGCACCATTGCTGCTTTTGATTATCTTTATCATTTCTGCTCTCCTGCCATGTTAATCTTGTCTGGACGCCAATAACTGGATTTACACTGGAATATAAATTTCTTTTTTTAAACTCACTGGCCTACAGACTAAATGTGAAAAAAAGAATCATCTGATTTGGGTTATTAATGGTTAAAAACAGACTTTTCTATTCCTGTGTAAACCATGCCTTGGAGAAGAGATGATCTGGGGTTCCAAATGAAGAATTACCAATTATTCATGTGTGGATTTATGACAAAAGTCAGTTTATATTTTTGCTATTGAATAAATATGTTGTAAGCCTATATCATCCTTGTGGCTTGTTCTTTTCCTCATTATTTTTTTTTTTCAGTGGAAAGGCCCCCAAATACTTAAATGTAGAATTATTTATGTGTGTATTTATGGGAGGAAACCATGTTTCATTTAGGAAATATGAGACACTGGATCAAAACAAAGCAAAGAAAAATAACGTAGTTATTTTAAAAATGTTTGCTGGCAGCAATCTCATGGATAAACTGGGACTAAACCAGCTTTGTATTCTTGTCCATGGTGAGTTTGTCGAAAGCAGAAAGATAATGAACATTAAGCACAAGTGAAAGGGGCCAAATGTGTATCCAGAGGAGACGTGCATAGACACATGTTGATGTTACTCCAAAATCTTATCCAGGCACTCTGTGGTGCACATACTGTATTACTTTGTCTGGGACACTGTCTGCTTTTCTTCAAGGGGAAGGTGAAGAGAGGGAAAGCTGTCTGATTGCAAAAATAGGTGCACCTGATGAAATGTAACAGTAGCCGGTTTTGATTGGAGAGCATCACATGTACTCTCAGTCAGCTGCAAACCGTAACAGTGTGTCCTCTTAGGCCATAAACATGAGGGAAGTGAAGGCAAAGAAGGGCGAAATGTTACTAAAAAGAGCCTCAGCATTTCAGCCATGTGTTCATTGTGGAGTAACTCATCTAAGTTCCTAGAGCTGAACATCTGTGCTGTGTTTGATTGTTTTTAATTTTAAGTGAAAATAGGTCATTCATACAGGGAGGTTGACACGAGGCAACATAAATTTTTCTGCAAGGAATATGATTAATTGCAAACTTGTTATCTACTTCTGCTGCCTGCTTTGGCATGGATTCACCCTCACACACAAAAAAACATATATGCTAAGATTGATTGAACATAAATATTGCGAGCAATAGATGATGAAAGAGGAGTGAGGCTGATTTTTTTTTATTGCTTCCTTATCCTCATTCCTTTGGAGATGTCCAGCCAAAGAGCATCATACTCTTATATTTCCACTGATTTTTTAAAAAGAGATACATCTTTCACTGGGAATATCAAATAAATGTAAGTAATACAACTGTATGGACAGACTTAATATATTCAACAGCAGGAAGTGAGACAGCAAACACTTTAAGGGCTGCTATGGAATTTCTTGGTGTCAAAGAGGAAGGGAAAATAACTGCATGCATGTTAGTCAGTGGGGAATATAATGCAGAAGTTGCTGTGAAAGACAAAGAGAAACACATCTAAACATCACTTGGACTGCTGCCTGGTTTGCTGATAACTCATTTAGCATCATGGCAGAGCTTAGTTTCAATGTGGATCACGGCTATCTGGAGGGTCTGGTTCGAGGGATGAAGGCTGGGATCCTGACTCAGACTGACTATCACAATCTGGCCCAGTGTGACACTCTCGAGGGTAAGAATATTGTTTGATTTTTGGACACATTTTCATTTTATAAATTAAGCTTTCCCAGAAATGTATTACACGCATACCCTCTAGCTATGCCCATCTTGATTTTAAATTCTTGTGCATGTGTGTGGGTGTCTCAAAAGTAACCTCAGTGGGGTGCTGACAGGAATCACGTTATCTACTCAGTTTCTTCATATGGATCTCATTTATTGAGGGTATCATCAAAAATTTCTTTCCAGGAAGAAGACATTCCTTTCTGAAAGATACAGAAGGAACAAGTCAGTATGGATAAATACCAATGAGACTTTAGTTTTGAGTATGGCTAAGATATGTTCACACTCCCACGCATGTGGGTGTGTCAATACTGTGTCTAATGGTTCTTGGAAAGAGCCCTTAAGACAGTTCAATGAAAAACACACTCTATACCATATGTTTTTATATGTATATGCATGGTTGTGCGTGCATTAATAGGTAGTCATTATCAGTAACCATGTGTGTATTACTGCATCATGATTCACCTCTCCCTGATTTGTCACTGCAAACTAACAGGAAGTTGTTGTGGGAAAAAACACAGATTTTAGAGCAGAAGTACCTGTGATTTACTGCAAAGGAAAAATGGAAGTTAAGGTCAAAACCCATAGGAAATATCACTCTCCTCTCATCAGACATGAAGCTGCACCTGCAGAGTACAGACTACGGTAAGCTGCTGTCTTCATCTGAAGAGGACCTGACTGTGTCTCTGGTGGACAACAAGCTGAGGGAGAACCTGGTGACTGAGTTCAGCTGCCTGCGCACCAACGCCCTGCCTCCGCTCTCTACCTTTCTTGACTACATAACGTATGCTACAACACTGCATGCAGTTTACCATGAATAATACCAAGGTCACAAGATAAGAATTTTTCCTGTAATTCTCTATCCTTTCAATATTTTTCTTGCTTTTCTAAGTAGATCAGTTTTGATTAGGCCTCTTTTTATTTTTCCACACAAACAAAAAGTGCTCCTTGAAATTAAAATCCATAAAATTCAGTCCATTCAATTCAAAGAAAATTAATTTCACAAACCTACTGTATATGCTCCCAGCTTCTCAGTATCTAAAAATAAAGGTAAACCAGAAAGCACATATGTCCCTAATAAGAGGCCTGTAATAGAAAAAAAAGATTTACAGACAAATAGAAGTACTTTCATTCACTGTGTTCTCTGTGTTGCCATAGCTACAGCTACATGATCGACAATGTGGTGTTGCTGATCACCGGGGCCCTGAAACAGAGAGATGTGGCTGAGCTGCTCCCGCGTTGTCACCCACTGGGAGCTTTTGACCAAATGGCAGCCGTGGGCATCGCCCGCACCCCAACTGAACTCTATTCAGCCATCCTGGTGGACACACCTCTGGGTAAACACATCAAATAATCTCTGTTTTATTCCCAAAGATGATAAATTTAGGTATTGGTATAGATTTAATACTCTTTCAGTAACAGAGTTATTGCAAGTCACTTGAGATAATAAACCACTTTACAGTGGAAATAGATTTTTAATGGTGGAAGTATGGAAGCTGATTTGTGCTTGAAATGAGAAAAAAAAGAGATGTGATGAAAATATAAAATACTCATGGTTAGTAAGTATTTCTCTCATTTTAGTTTTAACTTTTGAGTGGCACAAATTTGTCTGCCTAGCATTTTAGTGACATTGTAGGCCCTGTGGGTAAACTACCCTAACTGGCGAGTTAACTGCTAAACTTGCTATCTTGCAGCTAACGCTAGTCAATGACAAGCTCTCCAAGTTTCTTTGTTTTCTCTGCTTGAACCATTTACTCGCCTCTTGGCAAACAACAACCTTGTCAAATGTCAGTTAGCTACACAGCTAACAAACTCTGATAGCTTTCTCCATTTTGGACTCTGTTCCCTAAATGGTTAGCACTGTCAAGACAGCTTTGTGTGAATAACGTTAATTTGCAGGTCAAAGTTCACCACAGTTTAGGACACTTGCTGAGATCGTTTCCCCGTGTCCAAACCCACTAATTGTGGTTATTAAACAAATTAAGTTTGCTGCAACTTTGTTGTACAAAAGCTCTTTGAACAGTTGGTGAGTATTTTTATTTTATCATTCTTAACTTTTCAGTTCTTTTTTTTTTTTTTTTTTGACAGAAATGGGCTTCCACACTGATGTTCTACTACTGTCAAAAGAGTGACATATGATATAGATGACTGATCAAACTGATCGCTGTGTTGTTTGTGTAGCTCAGTTTTTCCAGGATGCTGTATCTGAGTCCAACCTGGATGAAATGGAGGCTGAGATTCTAAGAAACAAACTGTATAAGGTGATTATAGGGTGACACACAGTGGCATGACCACCATAATTCACCATGATGCCTGTGTCTGAGTATGTGTGTGAATACTAAATGTGAACTGTAGGATTTACTACTCTGTAATGTTTAACAAGCCTAGAGAGCCTACATAAAGTTTACAATGTGTGCTAAAAGCTTATATAAATTTTGATGGAGGTCAAACCCATGTTAAATCATCTGTTTTCCATGACCTGACCTTTCTGGGTTTTTTTCCAAAGGCATATTTAGAGTCTTTCCACTCTTTCTGCAAGAATATTGGCGGGGCCACGAAGGATATAATGTGTCCGGTCCTGGAGGTACTGTGACAGTCATGCACGGACTGATTAAGCTTTTCATAATGTTAAAGATTTGTTTTGTGGAAAATGCTCCATGCTTGTGTGTGTGCTGCAGTTTGAGGCAGACAGACGGGCCTTCATTATCACAGTCAACTCCTTTGGGACAGATCTCAGCGGTGCAGACAGGAGTGCTCTATATCCTTCTTGTGGCAAACTTTACCCTGAAGGGCTGCGACTTCTGGCCAAGGCAGAGGACCATGAGCAGGTCAAAGCTGTGGCCGACTGTTACCCAGTGAGTCTGAACTCATCTCTGAGGATTCCTTAATGAGAACTTATGTGTTGCTGCTGCATTTAACTTAAGTTACACATGTAGTTAACGTTTTTTTAATTTAAACCTCCCTGCAGGACTATAAAATGATTTTTGATGACCCTGAGCCGGGATCGGATTTTAAGACTCTGGAGGACAGATTCTTTGAACAAGAGGTAATAAAACTTAAATGTCCCTCAGTGAGAATATAGAGAGTGATGAACCGAGGTGGCCTCCAGATGATTTCTGTTTAACTTTTTTACAGTGCAAAGACACAGCAAATAGAAAACAGGAAAATCATATTCTTGACTTGATTTCAGTTGTAAACTTAATGTATAGAAATGTGTGTTTCTGTCTCTCTGAGTGGCATCAACTCTCATTTCCCCTCAGGTGAAGCTGAACACACTTGCCTTCCTGCAGCAGTTCCACTTTGGAGTATTTTACTCCTACATCAAACTGAAGGAGCAGGAGTGTCGCAACATTGTCTGGATCGCTGAGTGTGTCACACAGAGACAGAAGTCTAAGATACACAATTACATACCCATCTTCCAGGGAAAAAATTAACTGAGCAATGAAGAGAAATACAAACATGTATTCAACACACATAGTATACAACAATGTAATAAATGCACTTTATCAAACTGTATAAAAATATTTGTTGATCTCTTCATGATCAAAGTTTGGTTGTGAGGATTAGTTACTGTGGTTGCACTAAAGTCAGTCACACATATCTTCAGTGTTTGTACTACAGACCACAGAAAATATTTAAAAAAAGGCTTTGTGATTAATGAAAAACTACCTGCTATAGTTAGCATGTTCACATTCACATTACTGGCACAATATCTGCATGTCTAAACAAGAGAAAAGTGTGCATTACAGGAGGTATAATATTATTTATCTATATAACAGAGTACAAAATTGATGTATGCATAGAATTAATGTGGCACAACCAGTGGTATAAGAGTGTAAATGTGTCTGTTTTAGCAGCTAAGGGGGTCATAATTCACTCATCTTTGCTTTTGAAAAACTCCTCCTTCATTCATACTTTCACTGAAACAAAAAGAAAAACAAGAAAAATTTTGCATTGAGAAATGTAAAACATCTGACACATCACAGCAGCACAGTATTACACGCTGAACACAGTCTGATAATGCAAATCTTGGCTGTATAATATATGAACAAACTTACAGCACTGGACTGGGACCTCCAGTAGTATGTAGTTCTGCCGGCAGAGATGAACAAAGGCAGATGCCAATCTGCAGGGGGCTCTGGAGGAGCTTAACTCACACACTGATGAGAACTGACCAGGATCCACCTGACAATACAAACACACCGCTGTAAATATGAACTGCACAATCAATCACAAACAGAGTCAGGTATGGGACTGAAAACGGGCCAGATTTTCTTACTTAGCTGCCAGAGAGAACACATTTGTTTTCTCTGGCAGACACCAAGTCCTGAATTCAATTTCCTTAATGTCACATCTTTAAGTTAATGGTCATGGTTTTTGTTTTGAAGTATGTTTGTGTGGCAGAACTGAGAGGTGATATTTAGACCAATTCTTGTTTCATCTGTCCTTTGAGTGCATAAAGAAGGAAGTGCTTTAGGTCATGTTGATTTTACCACATGTGATTTTTTTCATTATGTCCAGCTGAAGAATGTCTGAATTGGACCATGAAATCCTTTAATGTTCAGGGAGGTCAGGGGTGTCTGCTGGGCACAGAGCCAGGTGCGTGCTCATACATGTCAGTTGTGTTGTTGTGCTCACCACCCTGAAACAGGAACTGAGTGGAGAATCAGGGGAGGAGAACAGATAGTCACAGCTCACAGGGCTTGTAGCTGCTGCAGCTGGTGATCTGATACACTCTGGTTTCATCTGGAGAAACACACAAATGGTTAAACTGCAGATGAGAACTAAATACGTCCATGTTAGTGAGGCTCCACCAAATATGAATGTGCATAAATCTGTAGATAAAAAAATGTAGGATTTGTCTGACCTGCCAACTATAGAGAAAACTGTCCAAGTTTTCAGCCTGAGACCCATCAGGCAAAGGAAAATCATTTCCTGCTTCATTGTCATTGGTCCCTAACAGACCAGTGGACGTGCCTGTGAAAAAAAACCTCAAACATGTATATGTGCCACAGTATGACGTGTGAAATAAGTGATCACAAATATCAGAACAACCACAGCTCTCCTACCATGTAACCATCCATCCAGAGTGAAACTGCACACCTCAAGCGACAGGTCACATGACACTGACGCTCCATTCTGATTGGACACCTGGACAATATTTGACCCTCTTCGGACAGCCACTCCACTGTCACTGTGAAATGTGTGTGTTACAGTGTTGCTGCAGTTGGCCTTCACCTGTGACACAAACATCATATTTTAAACATTTTTTAATCCTAAAAAAACAAACAAAATACAGATATCTTGAATTAAGCCTGTTAAATACAGAGGACCACAAGTGTCACAGTAACAGTCGCAAGCACATAAAGTTATGTTTCTAAAACAATCTTAGCACCTAAATAGTGTTGGAAAAGAAACCTGTTTGCATTGTTTTACCTCATTTTACCAGAAAAAGACCCCAAGTGTCATGGAGTGAATAAAAGGGGAATCCAGTTATGTATTTATCTTTTTGAACTGCATTTAATGTATTTTTTAATGAATTAATTAATTCAATTACCTGTCCACCATGCTGAATGTTGATGGTGCTATTATTCATTTCTATCAGGAGGAGGTTCTGTGAGTCTGAACTGAGCAGCAGTGTGAATGAGGGGTCAGTGCTGACGTCTTGGGCGAGGAGCAGCGGACATGGACCTGGCAGCTCATACAGGTGACCATCAAACGTCACTACAAACTGATCTGCCACCAGCAGAGCTTGGTCTTTTGGAGAGAGACAAAGATAAACAGAAAGAATCTTAACAGAAAATTAACACAAAATAATGGACATGTAACATACAGTGTTACCAACCCTTTTATTAAAACTTTCTTAGAAATTATTATTATTATTGTTGAAAAACTTAAGTGTGAGTTTGTTTACGTGTAAACGGGCTGTCCATGATCTTCCTCTTGAGGCGGTAAAGTTCAGCAGTGGGTCTGACGGATGCAAGCGTCTGCAGCGGCCTCAGGAGCCACTCCTCCAGAAGGATCTCCACCAGTCCGGCCTCAGCAACCCTCGACCAGGGGAGCGGAGGCAGCGGCACTGACACAGTCGCAGAACACTCACTGGAAGAACCGAGAGGATTCAGCTCAAGATATTTTACGTAGAATCATTTTCTTACATCTGTTTTCCTCAGGTTCATCATTTGGTTGTTAAACTAATTTAACAACTTAATTGGCCTACGTTTAGTTTTGTAACTTTTGCTACAAGAGCCTCTTAATGACTATATTTCATTATATTGGAGTCAACTTCACACTGAAGTTCAGTCACTGAAATACTGTTAAAACAAACAGCTATGTAACCTGTACATCTAAAAACTTTAATTACAGCTGTGTGGTTGTATGTATCTGCCAACCAGTCAAGTAGCAGGTTACATCCATATCTGTCCAGACTCATATAATATACACTACTCATCAGCCACAACATTAAAACCACTGACAGATGAAGCGAGTAACACTGATGAATCTTCTGCTGGGAAACTTGTATGGATGTTACTCTGATGTTCCACCAACTTAAATACTGTTGCAGACCAACCACAACGCGCCCATGGCAACAACACTCCTCATTTGGGGAGTGAGAATCTTTTGTATATAAACATCATCATTTTATCCTATTAGACATTTGTGTGAAAGTTGTGTAATAAAGCATATGAAACATGATTTGTGAGTTCACAGTGATCTTGACCTTTGACCACCAAATTCTTCTCAATTCATCCTTGAGTCAAAGTGAAAGTTTGAAGAAAGCCCATCAAGGCATTCCTGAGATATACAGTTCATGAGATTGGGACAGATGGACGAATATATAGGCAGAGAGGCCACCTGACAACATAACGCCTCTGGCCACGGCTGTTACTGGCACAGAGGCATACTTATTATGTTTAAATCAAATTTATCCCAGTTTTTACTCAGACATGTTTTACTACTTCTTCCTACTGGGTGGTATAGGTATACTATGACATAATGAAGAATTTATCCCCTCTCTGACTTGTTTAAGTCATTTTATGACGGGAAGGGCACAGAAAGCTTTTCTTCATGTAGGTCTCAGACATGTACAGTACCTGGGGGAGAATTTGTAGACAGAGGCCAATCGTTTCCTGACTCCAGACAGAGCTGTGGCCAACCTGGTCTCCATCCAGTAGTAGGTATGCTGCCCAGCCTGATTCACACCAAACATTAACATTTAATACACATGCAGAATGTTTACATACAAGTATCCTGGTTTTGAGTCTAATCCTGGATTTGATTATTTTTGGGATATTATTAGAAACCTGGATACTAACCCTCCTTTACATGTGAAACAAATGTGACATTAAAACAAATGTGACATTATGTTACTTTACCATAAATGGATATATATATATATATATATATATCATAGCTGGGATACTTGTGTGCATGTAAACACACTCTGACATTGTAAAAATATACAACCTGATCTAAATGACCCGAAACGACTAATATTAATACAACGATGAACAAAAATAGTAAAGGCACCATTTAGGTTCCTCACCACATCCAGGGCAACACTCAGCGTGGTGATGCCGGCCTGAGCCAGCGGCCTCAGCTGAGGGTTCCCCAGCAGAGCAGGTAAGATCTCCACCAGCCTGTCAGTCCACAGCAGAACAGCCTCCCTCCACAGGGCCTCCAGCTGTTGACCATTCACATCCTGATATATACCCGCCAGAGTGGCCAAGGGCCCTGAAGTCACAGCGCAAAACAACATCAGTGTTTGACTTATGCTTTTTCACACCTCAGGCATCCACTAAACATCAGAGCATCAGCAATAAATTTAATGTTCCACATCACTAGAGTTACAGGTCACAAATCAGCGAGGAGTGCCAAGGTTGGGGTTTCCTGGCAACACAAAAATTCTGCAATCACAATTTATGATGTGAGTAACAGAGGAGATGTTTCTCATGCTTTAGATAATTGCATAAAGGACGAGAGGATTATGATTCAGAGTTTCTTGAAAAAATTAGATTTGTGTCTATGAGGAAAGGCAGGGACTGGCTGTACCGCCCTGACTCAAAAACCAAAGCGTATGTCCATATTTACAGCATCTAACCTTACTGCGTATACACATCTACAAAATCCCATTAATACATTATAGTTTCTTCACTTATTGACCTGTCATTACATTAAATAAAAGGAAAAGTATCATATTTTATGAATGGGAATTTGTGGTGATGACCAAATATGGTAGCAGCAGAAATGCTGCTACCAAATTCCTTTCATTCTCCTTTTCCTCAGCACAAAACACGGGCCCCCATCAAACTGACATGACTGATCAGTGTTATTTCTCTGCACTCACTCCTCAGTTCCTGTTGTCCCAGCAGCGAGGCGTGCTGCAGCAGACTCAGAAGACGAGGCAGGGTATCGGTCACAGTTTGACGAAGGGGGCTGCTCTGCCACAGGGCCAACAAACCTCTGTCTCTCTGCCCAAGCAGAGCCTCAACTCGCTGGGAAACATGAAGGAGCACGATGCTCAGCTCCTGGAGCAGTTCACTGTCTCTGGACTGCAGAGAATGTTGTGAAGAGAAACAGTCACTACATTAAAAACTGCACACTTAAACCAAAGTTACATCCATTGTGCTACATTATTGGTTAAGCATAAGACACTACTGCATTTGTGTTGTGGTTACCTGTCGTCTGAATTCAGTGAGGAGATGCTGTAAAGTCTTGGTTCTCTCCAACAGCTTATTCCATAGCCGAGAGCTCAAATAGTGAATCCGTGCCTGTGAAACAACAATAACATAGATTATTTAAAAGTGTCATACTATATTGAAGCTAAAATTGAGCTACATTTTTATATTGGTGATACCTCCACAGCAGTAAGACTCTCCAAACAGCCACTTGCTCTCAGCATAAGCCTCTGATCCGCTGTTCCCACAGACACACTGCCCAGAGTTCCACATCTACCGCTGCCGTCTCTTTTCCGCACATCCAGCATCAAACTGCGATTTGTTCCCACACATGCAGCTACAGCGAGGTCTTCACTAAGGCCTGAACCTGAACATGAAGACAGTGAATTCTTTGTAATCCTAGTTTAATTTAGTTTAATCCTAGTTTAGTTTTTTTTTTTTTTTTTTTTTTTGGTATTTGTGCAGAGATTATTTTGTATTTACTGTTCGTATAACCAGCTCTGGTCTGAAGACATCGTCCCTCTAACGTCCCATTCAGCCAGATCTTCTCTCTGCGGTCCAGTCTGGCCTGCACCTGGAGACCAGAGCCTTGGGGCCAAGACAGGGCACTGCCCTCTACTTCCACACTCCAGTTACCCATCCTAGACTGTGAAGTACATACACACATGTGTCTTTGTATATTTATGAGGATCCACAGCGATAAAAAAAGAAAAAAGAAAAGAAAAAAAAGAAAAGCTTTTCTTGGCCAGGACTGACCTTATCAAATGCTGTATCTTGGCAAGAAAGCAAATAAGCATATTTCCCACAATGTCAAATTGTTTAAACTGTCGTAGCTACATGCACAACCCTGATCCTAACTCTAACTTACTTTTAACATTGACGAAGTTACAGTTAAAGTTACAGAGACATATTTATGTTAATTATTCAGCAGAGGGCTGTTTCTACCTCAGAGAACAGAGACATGTTGGAACCCTGAGCAGTGGAGGAGTTGGTCAGAGCGAGGGTGAGGCTGCAGTGGTAGGGACGTCCTGTCACCGACAGACGAGACTGTGAGTAAAACAGCTCCTCTCCTGAGTTCACTCTGTGGGATCCTGACCACGATAGAGTCTAACACACACACACACACACACACACACACACACACACACACACACACACACACACACACAGTTTATTTTGTCATTATGTTATCTTCATTGAATGTCTCATCAAATCATCCATTCAGTCCGTGACAGGACAAGCAGAGACCGACCAACATTTTTAACTTGATAACTATTTAGTATCATCAGTGTGTGAGGACTCACAGGCTGTGAGGGGCAGAGGCCCAGCAGCACTGTGTGCTCCAAGCGATCCCTGAGGTTGGTCTGGACTTTGGCCAGGAGTGTGTGAGAAGGACAGGGTGCAGGAGACACTTTGTCCAACCCAACATTAACCTGAAGATTGTGCATTCCCCATGGACCTTTCTAGAAACAACACAGAAACACAAACTGAGATTTTATTTTTTTAAAAGCACCTGCCATTCGCTACCATGTTTGATTTCAGTACAGAGCAGAGTACCTGATATTTCATGCCTTGCTTGACACTCCTGTTGTCCCATCTTAGCTCTGCATTTTGTGAATACGAGTTTCCCTCCTGACCCACTGACACACATCCTTTAACAGAAGACACTACTATCTGTGCACACAAACAAACACACACACACATACACACACACACACAAAGATGATCCATAAACATGGCCAACAATATCCATGAGGAGTTTTGAGACTGCAGGGGATCCACCAACCTGTTGTGTTGAGAACAGAGCACATGCCTGCCCCCTGCTGGAGTTGGTCTGCCACTGTTTGTTCAGGCTGAGGGTCACATTGACAGGGACTGCACTGTCCCATGACAGGTGGGTCTGCATGCATATAAAACAAAAACACACAGTTGAACATAAAACAAAAAAAGTAGTAATAGTAATAATAGTTTTGACAAACATTCTATTCAAGATTAAATGACCTGCTGAGACAGATAATTTTGCACTGTAAAAAGTGTGAACATCCTTAGCACCTGGTGGCTGCTGCGTTGTTCCCTCTGTGAGCTGTGTGACAGTGTGTGAAGGGACAGCTGGCTGAATGTGGAGGAGAACGGCTGTTTCAGCTCCAGCATGGTCTCGTTCGTCTCCTCTGACCGACTCCATGAGCTGAGAGCTCTGACCTTCAGATGAACAATCCACGGATCATGATCACAGAAAGCAAAACAGATGCTCACAATTGACATCTAATAAAGCTCAGGCAAAAGATGTGTTTAAAGCATTATAGCTGCATTCCTACCACTATAAAGTCACAACAACCTAGTAGTTTCCATTGTGGTTAAGATGTTGTTCGCAGATCAGGAGATATATTATGTTTTTTGTTTTTTTTTAAGGTCAAGTGTTTGTTACATTTTAAATCAGATTAGCTGGAAATGTTGTCTCTTCTTTTCAGGGTTTTCGGGGTCATGACACACTGCGTACAGTCTGACCTGCTCCATTCTCCCATGCCTCGTCCAGCCCAATGATAAACTGTCCAGTCGGCCCTGTAGGGAACGCTCCAGTGTCACCTCCAAACTAGTCCAGCGAGGGATGCAGTTGATCTGAACTACAATAAAGGTCAAGTGAGGAACATCAGCAGTCTGCGGCCAATTTTAATCTGAGGTGGTTAGTAGTACTTCACAGTCAAGAGCTGTTCACTGATCAACAGCTTCATGTTTTTTTATTTTTTAGTCCTGTTACCATCAGAGGATGTGATGGAAATGAACAAACACTGTTGTCCCAGTGATAGTTATATAGCTCTGCAGAGTTGGTCTGTAAAATTTTACCCTTCAGGGTCTGGTTCCCCATCTCCAGTGCTGGAGGAGCAGAGTATAGACCAGATATGCTGAACTCCTGATTGCCCCACACAGCTCCATGTTGAACTTGGTAACTCCAGTTCCTGGCTTCATACACTGTCCTCACCACTACAGCCCTGGGGAGTGGCTTCAACTACAAAACAGAAACCAGTCACTGAAATCACTGATCAAGGATTAGAGGAAACATACCCTAGGGTATGTTAGAGGCCCGAGTGTGTCAGTCACTTATCTTTTTTTCTTTGCTTATAGACAGTAGTACACATTGTGCTTGCAACACCAGAGTTACAGAGCAGTACTGCCAAATACCTGTGGGTACGAGTGTTTGAGCTCCAGAGCTTGTCTGTATCCGCTCTCGATGCCTGCCAGTTCCCCCAGAGCCAACAGCCTCCTCCTGCCTGACAACACCTCCACCAGTCCTGATACACCGGCCTGGGACTGGTTCAGCTGGAGACAGCGAGGAGAGGTAGTGACACTAGTTGTGACATGCCATGCCAATAAAACCGAGTGAATTTCAAATGCATATGAAAAAACACGACAAGTGTAATTCAAGGAGAGGATCAGGTGAGTGTGAACAGACTCTAAATCACACACAGGGTTTTGCGGAGCATGTCGCTTCATTCTCATTTAAACATGATTTAATAAAGGTGCCTGTGAGAATAAGAACCCACCTGTGAGCGGACATTGAGCTGAGAGGGCAGGTAGACCAACACCTTTGGGATATTCTGAACTACCTTCACCATCAGGTCCTTGCTGGACAAAAGAACATCTATCATTAAAGTGTGTGTATATGTATGTGTTTGCTTGACAGTATGGTCTGGGTGTGTGTGCGTGTGTGTACCTATGAGGCAGATGGTGTCCCTGGACAATGAGAGCGAGCGACGAGCTGAGTTCGGGGTTCACGACCATTGAACACCTCAGCTGTGACTCGGTGAGTCTTCCCCAGGCTTCAAGCTGTATCAACAGTCACAGAGGTGTTTAGCACAGAAGAGAAAAATAGTTGAAATTTTGAGTGCACACTATCCTCACCTGTAAAGCAGGACTAGTTTGTCCCTGAACAGTATGTTTAAGTGTAAGTCTGGCCTCCTTGGACCCACCATGTGCCCTCCAGCCTCCCATGTCCCCCACTGCTCGGACCCTCCAGTCTTGACAGCGAACATCTACTGAGGCGCTCCGCAGAGGACCTGCAGACAGGATAAGAGCTCTTTTGTTACAGGTTAAAGCCATGAAAATGAAATATCCCTGGGATATGGGAATTAAGTTTTTTAAAACAACTAAAAATAAGTGCTATTGTGCCATTGTGCTTTGGTAATTTATTAAGTTAAACAGTGACATCTGTCTGTCAGTCTTTGATATTGCATGTGTTTGGTCATTGCAAAACCTCATAATGAAACCAAGAGAGAAAATATGAAGCAAAAGTTGTGTGCTCCATAAAACTTTAATTTCAAAATAATTATAGTAATGTTGGTTATATGAATTTAGAATTTCTTCCATATGAAGAAGGGGGGACAATATCAAAAGTGGGTTAAAGCGAATACATATTACATCCAGCTGTTAATACAATCTGACCTTTAAACTGAGCAGTGAGTGCAGTGTCCAGACTGAATTGTGCCTCTGTTTGGTTCGAAGCCTGTGGAGAGTAGGAGAGCTGCAGGCCCAGACGTCCATCAGCCGCACTGACATTAAAGCCAGAGGTGAGCAGCTTGTATCCGTCCACAGTGAGCTGAGCCCTGGACTGAAGCTGAGAAAACACTCCCTGGATGGAACATAGACCCTTGGAGAGACACAAATAACACAAAAGTTGGCAAAAACAGAAAAATAACACAAAAAGCACAAGGACACATTTAAACCACAAGACTAAAACAGAAGACCTGAGACAATATATCACCAGTTCTATAAATAAATAATGTAAAGAACCAATGAAAATGAATATTTGATGGTTACACTGGGTGTTTTAGGCCATCATTCAGTTACCTCTATACTGAGTGGTAGTCCTCGGTCCTGCAGCCATGTGTAACTGTGTCGCATGCTTCCACTTATCTCTTTGGTCATGGGAAAACATTTCATCTTTAGTCTCAGTGCTGCCTGCTGACCTCCAAACTGGGACTGTAAGGTCAAGGCTTTCCCCTCAGCAGAACCAAGCTCTACCTGCTCACACAGTCATGGTGATGTTAATAATCAAAGAGATTGACTGTATACCTCTATTAGCTGAGCTGCTCTCCATTAATCAACTGTCAGTTCTTGATAACTGATTCAAACTGATAATTGACTGGTTTGAATTGATTTGAGTTTTTTACCTGAATGCTGTTGTTTCCAGGGATTCCCAGTTTCCTCAGATAGTTCACCGTGTGCCTGAAATGACTCTTCACTCTTACTGTTTCAGGCACCTTTGAAACTGTCATCTCATGAGTTAGCTGGAAGACATTCAGAATATTAATTGCAACAGATGTTACATAGAATTCATGATGGAAACACACACATTTTGAGAACCCGCTGATATCCTGAAATCCACACAAATGGAAACAGACTTTTCACCTCTGTCTGATTTTTTCCAGCCAGCAAAGATAAAAAATTATCAGCTGGGGTATGGTTATGAATACATATACATAATTATGGTCGTGGACTTTGTGCTTGTGTGGTTTGAAAGAGCATTTCACCAAACATCCCTTGAAAAACTGTTTGAATATGCTAATTACTGCTCTTACCTTTTGATTTCCTGCACTGCTGTTGAATATGTAAAAGTATGTGTTGTTGCCGTGACTCCCAGAATTCACGGTTACTGTGGCATTTGCGGGGAGACCTAGCTTCTTCATCAAGGGTACAGAGTGGTTTAGATGAAGGGATGCTTCATTTTTATCCTGCAACAACAACAAAGAATTAGAAACAGAAAAATTAAGGTAACATCTATGTTTCACAATTGAAATTTACATGTATTGCATTTTAAAGAAAATGAATGGACAAATCATAAATGTTTTTGTGTAATCCACACCTTTGTTTTCTTAAGAGCCAGTAAAGCCTGTAACTCTGTCTCATCTATCGCCATGGAAACCTGAGATTCAGCAAAAGTTGGGGAGACAACCAACAACCCAGATGCCTGCATCCTGTCTGGACTACCCCACTCCTAGAAACACAAACAGGTTGTGATATAATGAGACTATTTTGGATTTGATCTATTAATATTCTGTGAGTGTGACTTCAGTGTCATCTGTACCTGAACCATCGAGCAGTTGTTGTGATACACCACTGACCCCTGCAGGCCTGACTGTGACATCACAGCTCCACCGGCGCTAACGGCACACTCATCCATCTGAATGAGGGCTTCTGTGTCGTATCGCTGTTTTCCGGCCCTGCTGGTCACTCTCAGTCTGCTGTGTTCAGGTAAACCCCACAGAGCAGGAAGGTTTTGACTGAGCTCACCCTCTATACTCAGCCCTGGCCAGGGCCTTGCGTTAAGCCTCAGGAAACCCCTTTTACCTTCCAGATCAGCATCCACCGTGGCTGTCCAGATGCCCTCAGGGTCCCGCCACACTGACCCATTCAAATGGGCCTAGAGTGGATAAGAAGACTGTTTTCATTTTAACTAATAGTGGTAGCAAATACATACACTTGACAAATGTTGTAGAAGGTCAGAAAAAATGGTTGGTGAGAGTGAAGTATAAAAATGTATATGTGCACATACTGTATGTATACTGCACCCTTAAGTGTGCCTTTATGTGTATGTGTATGTTTATGTCTTTGAGCGTAATTAAAAATACCATCTTCCACATACAATGCAACAGTTTGTATCCAAACTAATGATGCTTTATCCCAAAACATGGTCCTTTGCTTTTCAGAGTTGAAATTGTTTCAACCTCTAGGGTGAAGCTTTGGTTTTAGTATGAGTTTGATGTAACTCAGATGAGGATTAATGATGTAATGTGATTGATGACCTGTTCAGACTGATTGATTGAGTAACTGTATTATCTCTCATCTTTTGTCTACATCAGAAGTTTAGTAATTGTCCACAAGTCCCCACCTTTAACATCAGGCACTTGGACTCCAGAGCCCAGAGCCACCGTGTCCTTCCTTTGGCCTCTATGACTCTGTTGGCTCTAATGTGACATGTCCCAGCTTTGATGAACAGAGTCCCGCTCTGCTCAGGGCCTCCTGTAGCCTCTATGGAGATCGTCTGCGGCAGACCTCGACTCCTCAGCCCGGGGAAGGAGTGAGCGAGGGTCCCAGTGAGATGCTGAGGCCTGCAGGACTGTGCCAGCTCCAGGATGAGGTCCTGGTTGTCTGCCCTCAAAGAGGAGGTCACCGTCAGCTGGCAGGGGGAGACTGATAGGAGACCCTGAAAAGCCAGGGACACTGGGAGGACCGTTACCTGTGGAAGACAGATGTACGAACATGGATTTCTCACTTGTAATAACTGTTATTTACATTAAGTTTTCCACTATGTAGCATTTGTGTCTATAGTGTTTGAGCTGTCATATACTTTATACATGTATATGGGTAGTTCTATAAGTTCCACAGATGTCATCATCAATGTGGATAAAAACTCCACATGCTGTATTTTTGGGGTTAATTCCAATGTTAATGCTTCCAGCTGTTGAGAAGGAGAGTTAGCTCTGTGCCAGCAAGTCAAATGAGAGAGCTGAAGATTTAGCATTGCAGCTGTATGATCTATGGTATTGCTTTGCCCTGCTGCTGGTGATAAATGAGCTGCCGCTTGACCTTCTCACAGGCTGGAAACTGAATTTCAAAGCAGGCTGTGTTAACATGGACAGGGGTGAATCGTGTAGGATATCCCAGTGCTTCTAACTGTGATGAAAGAAGTGACATTGTCTTGTCACAGTTAGAAGTAACAGCAATATTTACATCATAAACATATTAGTTTATTCAGGTTTCCATAAGCGGCATTAAACAGAACGTATTGGTTTTCTTACCTGTAGAGAAGGACAGTAGTTGGTCACATTGACAGCGTAAAAAGTCTGGTCCCCTCCTGTTTCTTTGGTCTTCTCCAGTTTACCCTTGAAATAACAGCGTCCCAGATCCAAGCCAACCTCCACACTAGGCAGATGTGCAGTTGAGACATTCAGAGTCACTGCTCCATGGGAGGGAAATCCCAGCATCTGTATTGCCTCTACAGAGTGCTGGACAGATGCTTTTAGGCTGAGGCTGGGATAACAAGATAGATACAGAGTAAGGCTGCCTTTCTGTTCGTCCTCAGTCTGGAAAAAAGTACTGAGATTTGTGGAGCAGCCAGAACGGGAGATGGAGATGTTGACTGAGGTCTGTGGGGGCAGGAGAGTCTGTAGGGAGTAAAATGAAAAAAAAAAAAAGACAGATTAGAGCTGGGATTATTCTTCACTCATTCAAAACAAATTAGATTCAAGAACTCACTATAGAAAGTTGATCAGTCCCTCGAGTCACGCTGCTAATGTCGCTAAAAAACTATGCAGAGGCTAGCATTCATTTCAACCATGGTCTTGTTACTACTGTTTTCATACAGTATTGGTATTAGTGAAGTGTATAATGTAATGGAAAGATAAGAGTCATCTCCAAGGTGAAGATGTTTCTTTTGCTTTCCTTCCGCTGGGAAACAAGTTTCTTGACATGTTTTCTTGTTTCCAGTCTAACCTTCAGTAAGACACATCGCTGCTGGACAAAAACACTCCAGCTGGTCCTCCTGTATCCTCCTCCCCTGTGTTGATTTGCCAGAAGAAGCACTGAGCATGCATCACTTTCCACCTTAAACTGGGCTTGACTAGCTGTGGTCGCCATGCTAACAGTGAGCTCCCCTGGTAAACCAGTAGAGGCCAGGTTTTGCTGAAGTATGACCCTGAAGGAGGCGGAGGGCTCCCAGGCAGCAGTCATGTCTATCTGAGCAGAGCGGGTGTTCAGAGATAATCGAGCACTTCCAGAGAGGGAGGTATCATGGAGCTGACTTGAACCCTGGATATCCACTCTGTTTGGGATGATGGACGCAAGAGAGGCCCAGTGGTGCTGCAGGGCCCAGCTGACATCAGCCTTTTGGTCCTTTAGCAGTACAGACAAGAGGCAATGGAGGGAGTCCTGCTGGTTTTCTAAATCCAGAGATCCTTTCAGTCCGTCTTTCCCTACTTGTCCATGTACAATTAAAGACGTTTTCCGTGCTACACCCCCCTCAATACGTCTTACCTGCACCCACACCAGCCTCCCCACCCCTTTACACCGCACAGACACCAACAGGCTGGAGCTGACTGAATCCCATGCTACGCTGACTTCTGCCCAGATGTGACAGCTTTCCAACCTCATCCGACCTGTCACCTCAGCTTTGTGTGTAACACTGCGGGTCCCATACTCGAGGAGCCCATGCCAGCCATACAGCCCAGGCCTCTCCAACCTCAGTCCCAAATTCAAGTCTGTTTTCCAAGGGCCAACCACCAGCCCGATCCCCAGGGCCCACCTCTGAGGCCCTGGCCGGAGCAGGAGCCTGAGGCCAGATTTTGTGGGTACGCCCAAATACGTCAACAGTAGCACCGAAGAATGAGTGAGGTTAGCTCTGAGCTCTTTCTGGCCATTGGAACTGTAACAGCCTTTAGCCTGAGCACTGAGGCTAATGTGAGTGAGCGACAGGCCATAGCAGAGCCTGTTGTGCGGTCTATAGGAGCGAAAGGCTCGTACCTCCACAGGGCGACCTGCCACATTTCCATAGCACTGGGCTGAGAGTCGGTCTGCAGTGGCGTCCCCTGTGCAGTTCATCTGTGAAAACAAAACCCCCTGTTGACAAAGTTTGTTTTTCAATGGAGAAACTGAGGGAGGAGATGGAAGAATTTATGAGGAATTACTGAACTTTAAACCGGCCACATAAAAATATTATGGTACGCCAGTATGCTAATTATAAACTAGCATATTATAAACAACACATATTTAATGTTGGAGCTGCTTCATTTGATGCTACTAATCATAGTGTGCTGTGGGTCAACTTTTTTAAAGGAATAATTTGGCATCAGGGGAAATACATTCATTCCCTTGGTTGCTGAGAGTTAGATTAAAAGATTAATATCACTCTCATGTCAGTAGAGTAAATATGAATCCACAACCAGCAGCCGCTTATCTTAGCTTAGCATAAAGAGTTGAAACAGGGGTGAACAGCTAGCATGGTTATCTAGAAAAAGGTAACAAAGTCTACCTACATTTTTGTACAGATTAAACAAACAGGATATATATGCAAAGCAAATAAGTATAAAAAATGTAGAAATTATCCTTTAACTGGTTCAGTTGTGAATGTGTCACAACTACATACAGTTCAATAAAGACCAACAAAGATAAATAAAGGCACAGTCAAACTTTCAACATGTGAAATCAACATGTGGTAATTGTGTAAAATGTACCTGTAGAGAGGTGGGTATGAGTCCCTGGAGTAGTTTCATCTGTTGCCACAGAGATACTGCCAATATAGCTGTGCTGTTTTTTGATCCAACATTGAAAACAATGTCAGCCATTCTCTCATCTTCTATGTGGAAGACCAAACCTGTATCCAGCCCCTCTGTTTCTAACTAACAGAGGGAAAAAATATAAAACAGGAGAAAGGAAATTGAGATCCCCAATAAAACAGAAAGTTGCCAAGGATAGAACAATATGTTGTCATCACAGTCTTTTACCTGGTAGTGTGCTTTGGCTTGTATTGAGCTTGATAAGCCTCTTTCCAGCAGGGCTTTGACTTGATGCTGCAGCCCTGAGAAGTATTCCCATCGTGGGATAAGATGGTCTGTCTTGCCGCCATTAAATTCAGCCTTCAGATATTCAGGTCCAGCCTGCAGCTCTGCCAGAAGTGACAGTCGACCGCCATCCTGGGCCCACTTCACCTGGGCATTACTGTTGGCAGGTACACCTGTAGCCAGAAGACAAAAGAGACTGAGAGACAGGGAGGGATAAAATGAATAAAACATAACCTGTTTTGTATAATGTAATGATTACCTGAGGCATTAAGCAGGTGGAGAGAGTGAGAGAGCTGGGTGTAGACCTCACCCCTTCCTGGATTCCCCAGTTGGTGGGTTAAGTTCAGACACAAATTCTCCTCCCCAGACCAAACACACAGCCAATCTCTGGACTTTTTTCCCATCATTCCTTCTTCATCTTCACTATCCAAAGCTTCTCTAGCATCCTCCTGATGTTTCAGCTCTATACTGTACAAGGTCTCCATTACTCTAACTCTCAGCTGTCCTGCAACACACACACATAGCATTACATGAGATTTAGACAGTTTAGACATACCACATGATATTAAGTAAAATAGATTCCCAGTATCCTGAATTCACAAGCTGTGAAATACATATTTTTGCTTTGTGTTAGATCAGAGGATATATTGTCTATTAACTTGATATGAGGCTACACCAGGCAGCTGGTGTAGGCTATATAAATAAAATTGAATTGAACTGAATTTGGTTAGCTTAGCTCAGCATAAACACTGAAAACAGCTAGCCTAGTTCTGTCCAAAAATAACTACAATCTGCCTACCAACAAATCTAAAAGCTCATTAATGAACATGTTATATCTAATTAGTTTAAACTGTACAAAAACTGCTCTCTCTGCGATAAAGCCAATTAGAGTGTTTCCAAAAATGTTAAACTGCAACTTTAAATTGCTATAATTAGCACTTTCATTTGAATTTCTACCTTCGATGAGAGTGTCAGACTGTCCCAGTGCCCCATCCAACCCCAGGGCTGGAGGAAGAATAGCAAGGTTGGCCATAGAGTGCCTTAGGTCCCCTGACACAGCCAACTGGAGAGCCTGGGTGTTTTTTAGAGATCCTTTAATCTGGGCTAGCAGGAGCTCATTCCCCTGCGTATAAGAGCCATGTAAAGACACACTGGGAGAGCAAGAGACAAGCAGAAAACAATCAGCATTGTTCATTAGATTATAAATGTGTTGAAAGTGTTAAAAAAAAACAGGTGGATACACACACCTGTCTGAGGACATGTTGGCAGCCATGTTTACGTGCAAGTCAGTGGCCATAGGCAGCAAGCTCTGGGAGAGGTTCATCCTCAGTCCCATGGCTCTGTGTTCCCTCTGGAGGGAGTGGGCCATCTGGGCACCCAGCTTCACCCTGTCCTTCCCATCAGCCTTCACGTGGACTGTGCTACTCCCTTTACCAGCCACTGTAGAAATGTCTGCAGTGGCCTTTACCTTAACGTGAAAAACAGCAAAATGATATGATACCAGATGCTAGTAAACAGACCAATATTTATGAAAAATACAGAACTTTTGAGATGATGAGAAGTAAATAATGAGAGATAATGTGATGAAACACAAAAGCAGCCCACCTCTAGAGTTTTGGGGATCTTTGATTTGAAGGGATGACTGAGAGACGAATACAGACCCACTCTATCTGATGATCCATTGACCTGTATAGAAAGCTAAGAAGAAAAACATCTTGGTATCAGAAACACTGCTGAGTAAAGAAGCAACAATTAAAACGCAGAGTTAGCTTTACTCACTTGGCACTCCTGTCGCTCTATTCTCAGTTTCCCTCTGGCCTGATAATCAAAGCCAGTGTTGTTTTTGGGGTTCCAATGTACATCTCCCTCCATTTTGGCAGAGGAGGGGAGCTGCAGCTGTGACAGCAATAACAGATGAACTGGTCTTAAGTTTGGCCTCTTTTACTGTAAACTATACTGCACAATGTTGGAGATGGACTTACATCACTTATTGCGCTGCTGACTGCAATCACCATACATCATATAAATCAGTCCTTTGCACAGTGGAGGTGTGGGATACTGAACTAGGTAGTGCTGTGTTATCAGTAAGACAATAGAGAGGCTGGTTTACCTGGAGCTGGTGGGTAAAGTTGGCTCTAACTTTTATCACTTGATGAGTTGGATTCAACTGAACTTGTCCAAAGAAAGTCAGTCTCTCTTTGCTGCCGACCCGTAACCTCCCCTGTATGTCCCTCTGTGTCTGAAGGAACAACAACATTTGATACATGAATGTTTACAGTGGTTCCCCTGAGTATCCACTTACATACATATTCACAGTAGACATATTAGATAACGCATGAGATCTTAAATTCAAATAGTTTTTATGTTGCTGTTGCTTTGTCTGTTTTGGTTCAGTGTTGAGAATTATGAAGGCCAGCAGTTTACCTGGTTGCTGGTTACAATCACACAGATTTCTGAGTCGGATGGGATAGTGTTAGAACTGAAGGGATGGACCAGTGCAGAACAAACCTGAACATAAACACATGAAAATCACTGAATACAGTAATAAATCACCGCCCCCAGTTTCTCTTTAAGCATTATGTGTTGAGTTAATAAATCAACCTGCGCTCGACTTACAAAAGGGCTCGGTGGTTGGTAGCCCAGAGTGAGGGTGTGGATGACCTCTCTGTTTCCATGGAAACCAGCTTTGGACTCCAAAATGTAGAGGCCTTTGAGGAGGTCAACGGTGAAAGTTTCCCTCAGGAGGAGGGTCTGCGGAAAGGTCTGGAAGGGCTGTCTGTGCGAGACGGTTGGTTTTAACAAGTCAGCAGTGTTCTCAATGCCATCTTTTTTTTATTGCGACATAGAATCATCACTGACTGATTCATTACAAGTAAATCAGACTGAGGCCCAGACCTGAGCTGGAGCACTGCTGTTTTCTGATACATCTTCTTGTCCTTCCTCAGCTCCTCCACAGCCCCCTCAAACTCCAGCTCTGTGGATGGACTCTTCGGTCTTGAGAAGGTCATCTTCAGGGTCACTTGCCTCTTTTTCAAATTCTTTTAAAAAGTCAGTAAAATCAAAAATGTCAAAAATTTAACAAATAACAACTAAAAAGAAACTTAACACACCAATCTGTGTCCCCGCCCACCTTGTCTGCAGTGTTCAGGGCAGCAGCCAGGCTGACATTTTGTTTGCCGTAGGTAGAGGCCATCTGCAGGGTGTGGCTGAATTTAGAGGCCTCCAGAGAGACATCTCCTCTCAGGGGAGGAGTCCACAGTGAGCTCAAGGAGCAGGAACCCTTCACACTTCGCTTCCCCACCACGCCCCACCCTGCTGCCTGTGGAGGGATGGTCAGATCTTATCTGGTATTGTTTTAATGCATAGATCAGTAGCAACAAATAAAGTTGCCATCATGTTAACAAACCAGAATTTTTCATTTTGAATGTTCAGATGAAGCAGCCTCTCCTCTACTTACTTGTAGGTAGGTGACAGCTGGCATGTAGAGCTCCAGACGGGCCTCCCTCTCCCTGCCCCTGTCCCGGTATAAACCCTCCAGGACAAGGTTACGGATGGTCAGCCACTTGCTGGCTGTCAGCTCCGATGTGAGCTGGAGCGTGTGGCGCTGGAGGTGACTCAGCTTGTGGGCGGTGTAGATGTACAGCCACGGTGTGTCCATGTTAAATGTGCCTGAGCAGTAATAAGACAGACATGATGCTGATCAGAGTCTCACTGCAGGTACAGACTCTGATCAACTGAATTATGTAAACAAAGCCTATCGGACATTAAAAGTAAATAACGTGATGATTAAAGGAATTTTAAACAGAACAAAAATGTTTTTACCCTCCCATTTCTTCTGCAGAGCATCTTTGGGAGGGCTTTTCCAGTGTAACCCGGCCACCAGCGGCATCAGGTTGTTGTAGTTGATTTTTAAGTGAGTGCTGCTCTCAGACCCAAGCTGTCTCAGGTGAGAGTGCAGAAGCTGAGTCCTGTAGTTTAAATTTTTCTCTGGTACCTGGAGACTGAACTGGAATACAATTTGATTTTATTTCAGACAAAATTTTACAATGTAAATACAAGGATAATCTCATAGTAAATAGTGTAAGTAATGTATTTATCGTTGGAGTAATTTGATCTAGAGACAACAGAGAATCATAGATCAAGGTCTCTTTCTTTTTACCTCCAGTGTGTAGCTGGTGTGATTTTGTGTGGACTGGTTTTTGAAGGACTGGCTCAGGAGGAGTGTGCGTTTGTTGTTAATCTCATCCCAGTGTTTGCCGTAGCTCACGTCCAGGGCTGATTTAATGTGGCTGGGGCTTTCCTCGTGTCTTAGCTGAATCTGAGAGGAACATTCAACACAGACAAACCACAGTGCTCACAATCATGGTAATACCCTCTGCTGCTGCTTAGTTACCAGTTTGGCCTCTTGGAAATCAGCAGCATGAGCATGCATGGATAGAACCAAACACCTGAACCTAATAAATATTACTCTGAGATTCACATTAACAGCTTCATGACTGTAGTCACCTTGTGGTTGATAGGAGCAGTGTTGGAGCAGTAGAACTCATGATCTGCCCTCATGATGTAGGTGGAGTTTGAGTCTCTCTCACTCTTCAGTCTCTGAGACGAGTAGCACTCCTGACGCAGGTGCCGAGCATCACCTGTAGAAGGGTCAAGACAATCTGATGATGGTGAAATATTTGTGAACTACATATTCTCCTTGAAAGGCGGCAGTTTAAACTGTAGTGTGCCATCAGAGCTTTACACAACTTGTTTTTATCTCCTACCTCTCAGACCATATTTGAGCCTGAGCGCGGAGCTCCACAGCGAGCCCTTCTGCTCCATCAGTCCCAGCATCCTGCTGCCGAAAACACCGGGTAGCAGGAGCTCCGCCTCCACAGAGTACTGCCTGCTGCTGCTGTCACGCCTGTGCTCCAGGGCCACTGAAGACAGGTGTCACTTATATGTCTACTGCTACATACAATGTCAGTGTCAATGCTAACACTAAATGTGGGTATGACGTCTAGAGCAAAGTTACAAGTAATATCTAAATGTTGAGAATAAAAAAATGGGTTTAAGAGATGATTTAAAAAGTAAAATATAGTTCAATACCTGACAGTGATGCAGTTTCTCTGAACACATTCTTCACAGTGGCAGAGAAGCTGGTCTTCCTGCCCTGTCCACGAGTAACATTAGCAGAGAGAATCATGGGATGTCCACCAGCAGCCATCTTGGCTTCAAGGTGGTAGCGTGTCCTCTGCTCTGACAGGAGGGTCTGAGTGTCAACCAAACCCTGTAGTGGACAATGTAATTATAACTGGGAAATGATCTTAAGATTAAATCCACCTAACACAAAACTTACTAAGTCATGTTCATGCACTTACCATGATATAATAATGAACACCGTCAATCGTTAACTCCAGCTTTCCCGACTTTACACTCCTCTCTTGTTCAAGTTGTCCTGAGAAAACAACACATTTTCAGCATTAAACTCTTACAGAAGGTGGTATTTTTGTTGTGGTGTTCCTGTGGGACAAACCTTGTATGTGGATGGTCTTCAGAGGATGCGTGATCCTCAGCAGCAGTCTGTGAGGATTGAAGGCCAAGTCCAGAGACATGTCCCTGGGGATGGAGGACTGAGGAGTGGCCAGGAGGAGGTGGATGGAGGCCTCTCTGGGAAGCCAGGTGCCTCTCTGAAACACAAGGGGTGACAGCCCTTTAAGCCCTCGAAGAGCTTTTCAATCATGTTATTCTCATAAAGTTCTCACACATGAAATACACAGATGTCTCTCGGAGTAAAATGAAAATCCACTGGTATATCTTCATATTTCTTTGCACCTGAGGGAGCAGTGAGTAGGCAGCCTCCAGTAGGTAGTAATGGAGTCCTCTGTCCAGCTTCAGCATCCTGAGAGAAAGATGGATGGGTCCAGCCGGGGGTAGTGACATCCCTGCAGCAGGTAATGGATAAGATGCATTGGAGCACAGCTGCCAGCCGACCATCTTGGACCCTGCAAAGAAGCAGAGAGCAGTTTTTGGTAAAGACAAAAATATATATTACACTGTGGCTAAATATGGAGCTGGCAGCCAACAACAGCTAATAATAACAATGCAGCAAAACAAATGTTAACTACCACCACATTTGGAAAGACAGAACATATGCAGTAATGTAATAATTGCAGGAATATATGAGCCTGATACAGACTCAGACTCATATATTCCATGACTTTAAAAGGCCAGTTACTAGTCTGACAAATTATGGTATGTTGTATAGTATGCTCTGAAATATTACGTCAATATCAAAGTAAATATTTCTCTTTATCATATAGATGTCATTAACTGTGTAAGAGGACTTACAAGTCTTTGGTGTGCAGGTGGTCTTCTGGACTCGACTCTTTGGCCCCTTTATCTCCTCTCTGTGGTCTCCACTGAGCTGAAACACTCTGGAGCTGGTGAACACAAAAATTACACACGCTCTTTACAATGCCATTATTCAAAACACATCTCGAATATGCAACATTATAAACACTCAAATAACAGACATGCTTTGTGTCTGTTAGGTCAGTGTAATAAGTTTAGGGTAGTATTTGATTTAACTGATTTAAGTCCTTTCACTTACCTGAGAGAGATGATGTCCATGACGTCCTCAGGTGTGTTCAGTGTGACCCTGACATCCCGGCCTTCCTGCAGCTGAACACTGCCGTCCAGACTGGTGGAGCTCCTCAGCTCGGAGACCCAGTCCACCGCAGCCTGACCAAGGGCACCGTCAACCCCCATCCTGGCTGACAGCCCCACATATGCACTGAGAACACAGACACCAGTTACACACAGTTTGTAACCAAATGCTGTAGCTCTTGTTACATGTGGTAATGTGGAAGTACTTGGGTTTGATGTATCCGGTCAGGGAAAAGTGAGAGGTATCCCTGTAGTTGACGTTGCCCTTCAGATGCAGTGAAACGAGGGAGGTCATGTTGATTCCCAGTTTGACGGGCAAACCAGACAGTGACGGTAAAAGCAGCTCCTCTGTCATCAGCACGGCCCTGTGGTTCAGCTGAACCTCATGACCCTGGAGGACAAAGAGGAAGGAAGGGAGAGTGACAAAGAAAAAACAAGTGTGTATGAAAATAAGAGACAGAGTTTAGAGACTGTGACGACAAACCTTGAGCAGTTTGACAGCCAGTCCTGCCGCGCTCAGTGACAGCTGGTTGATTTGATTGTGGAGATCTTCACATGTAAACACACTGAGCTCATTCCCAAACACCTTCACACCAGCCCAGCACTTAGGCCTGTTCTCCTCTGACCTCCTTCTCCCAAACAACTGGAACAGACGAGTGGTACAGACTTATTATCACACAATTACATTTTCTCACTGCAAAACTAGATTTTACATACATGAACAGTAATCTTAAACTCTTGATAATTTATATATTTATTCATATTCAGGTTTATGAGTAACTGGTGGAAGGTACGTGTACTGTTGGTTTCAGCTTCTCAAATGTGCGACTTTGCTGCTGTCTTTCATCAGTGGAAACTAAATATCTTTGGGTTTGGTCAAACAGAAAAAGCAATTTGAAGATTCACTTTGTGCTATATATTAATAATCAGAATAAGTTGTAGCCCTAAGCTAGGCATTTACTTCAACTATATCAGTAGTTTACATATGCAAGTCGAGATAACAATACTGACAAAAACATCTAAACTGCAGTGTAAATGGTTACAGTTGCAGTGAGGACACCTCCCAACTTGCTGCACAACAGTACTGGTCTTTGTCTGCTTGTATCCCTCATGATCAAGCTTACATGTTAAACCTGCTGCTCTAACTACTCCACTTAGATAACAGCCCAGAGGACATGACTGTCTTACAACCACCACAGTGACCTCACCATGGCCCTGGCCTGGTTCAGATAACTGCTGGTGCTGGATAAGCACTTTTCTTTTTCTCCTTTGTTGCTGTCATCTGTTTTTCTTCTTGTCCTCTTTGTCTCATGTTTTTGATTGTGAGCGGCTGACTCTCCGTCAGAGTTGTGAGTCTGGTGACTGAAAATATTCTTTAAAAGTGGTTCGGCATTTTCTACGTGAAAGTCCACCTGAGTTGGGAAACACAGTGCATGCATTTAACATCATTTTGACATATTATATCCAAATAAACTCTGTTCTCGTTAAAAGAACTGAAAGGACATAAAACTCACTTCCATAAGGTTGTGGGCTCTACCATGAAAATACACTGTGAGGTTGGCAGTGGCAGATCTTGGTAGAAATGATTTGGGAGAGAAAATCAAAGATGTTTCCAGATTTGTGATTCCCATGCCTGAGAAAAACATAAGAGCAGAAACTTGCATCATTAAGCTCTACTGTAATTAGTCGTATTCCAAATAATTCTGTTATTAGGTGTGCATATGCATGTTAGTGTCCAGTTTTATGATTATGTAAAATTGCTATTTTGCTTGATTTGAATCCAGGAGAGTGTGTCTATCATTACCTGAAGCAACAGTGTGGTCTGAATAGGAGGAGTATTTTAAAAATTCGGCTTCAAAGTCTCGGCTGATTATGTCATCAGGCAGAGACTCGACTAGGGCCTGCTTCATGGGGTCCTCGCTCCTCAGGACATTGGTCAGGTGACTCCACACAAATGAGCCCACTAGAGAAACAGAAGTGCTAAAGCTCATAATGTCAAAGAGATAGAAAAGATCTGAGGAGGAATCCTCTTTGCCTTTTTTGGCTTACTATTAATTACACTTAAATGAGGTGAAACTATAAGACCGCCTGTTTCAATAATCACTATCAATAACTCAAGAGACTCCAATTTAAATTCAATAAATATAAATTCAATTTATATTACAATACTATCTATGATTGTCTCAAAATTACCAATTCATTCAGCCTCAAGTTTGCAATCGAAATAATCTGAGATAATTCCTCCTTCATTAAGTGTTTACATTACTTCCACCCAGTTCAGTATCCTCTCATTGCCACTGCTGGGAGAAGCTGTTATGGACATCCCCTCTACAAACCACAGCGGTTTAAATCAGACCTTGGCTGGAGGTCTCGTTCCTCAGCGTCATCTTCACTACTTCGAACACGTTGTGGTCGGGGCAGCGCATGAGCTGCTGGTATGCAGCGATTCTGACCTCAGGATCCTCCTGGGAGGAGCGGTACAGCTGCAATAGCACAGACCTCTGAAGGAAGGAAACTGCTGTCAGTCACCGGTGTCGGACCCTTGCTCACCTCCTCACCTCCACCTCAACTCATCATGAATCAATTACAATGTCATTTACACATTGAGCTTTTGTGATATGAAGAGTTAACTACATGACATTTATTTTTGAGTCATTTATCTAGTAATGTACTTGACATTTCCTGATGTTGCTGTTGCAAATTATTATTTCACTACCGACAAAGATAGTGGCATCAGTATTAACTCACATCAGCTGAGCAGGGAAAGCGTCTGAAGGCTTGGATAGCAGCAAGTCTCAGCTCAAGTGCTGCTGAGTGGGCGAGCACACAGCGATTTAGCAGAGGAGTGAAGACTGGAGCAGACAGACCAGTGTTCCCCACTGCTTTCAGTGCATAAAAAACCTGCCAGGCGACAATGTTTCTGTCAGTTTTTTGTATAAAACATCCACGTTTAGCCAGACTCAGTGTCAGCACTTTACGTCTCTCACTCGAGTGGGTTCCTCTCCCTCGCAGCCGTCCCTCAGAGTTTTTTGTAGTGTCTGCATAAAGGTCTGTACATGAGGAAGATCACTGCATGGGGTTTGGGACCTCTGGCACAGCTGATAGACCAAAGACGATCCAGCCAACAAGGCCTTGGACCGCATCTCTGGGACTTCGAGCAAGGCCTACAGAGACAGGAGCAATGCAGTACACTCAGCACACAATGTTGCGTTGATGCAGCAGCTACTTATCTTACAGATTTCAATTAGAGGTCTCTGCCGAAACCAATCTGAATACTATATCTCATGAGTATGATGCTGGATGTAGGTCATCTGTAATGTCACCCAGATGTTCCTACATTGATGGAGTCGATGATCTGTGTGGATGGATGTGGGATGAGGGCTATGGTGGTGAGGAAGGAGTGAGCCTGATCCTCTTCCACCTCTTTGTTCCTCATCAGGTCAGTCAGTAGTACGATACAGCTTTCAGACCCACACGCTGGTAATGCATCTAACAACGGCTGCCTGTCCAAACAGTTCATCAGCATCAGTATCAGTCTCTGCTGTAGATAATATAAAGCTATGATATACAAGAAATTATCCATGTTCACTGTATTTTGCAGAAGTGTTCACTGAATACTGTATTTAGCAGAAATCATTCTCACATTGACTCATCAATCACAGGTGTCACGTTAAAGCAATAGTTTGACATATTGGGAAACAAAACTGAGAGTTAAATGAGGAAATTGATACCACTACCACTGACTCAGCAATAAATATGAATCTACAGCCAGCAGTCAGTTAGATTAGCTTAGCACTAACAGACTTATAATACTGGACACTGGACAAACAGCTGGCCTGACTCTGTGACTCTGTCCAAAGGTAACAAAATCTGTCTATCAGCACCTCTAAAGCTCAATAATTAACACATAATATCTTCTATCTGTTTAACCCATTCAAAAACCAAGGTGCAAAAACAGTATGTTGTGATTTTACAAGCTAAGTTATCTTAGTTAAATTAGCCATTTAACTATTTATAACTCAGACTGTGTAACATAGTCTTTCAGTTATTACTGTGAAAACTGATTTCCTTGTACTTGGGAAAGACATTTACTGCTTTCATTTACTTTTGAATTACTTTTTCAAAATGTATGTTTAACTCAAAAACTGAAAACACGGGAACAGGCTGTGTATGTCCCATGGTGTGAAAAATAATGTGCCTAATGCTAAAGCAGTTTGTTTAATTTTGTTTGTTTTGTTTTTTTTTTAATTATTTTTTTTTCAAAATGCTGTTCTTCATCTTAACACTGACTCTAATCCATTTAATTATGCCAGTAACCCATGTAGTTAACCATAACACACAATATGAGAAACTGTCACAGCTAACTGGAATATGGGCATTGTTAATTACTTATTATTATTACACCCATGTTTGTCAAAATGTCTTTTGTGATAAATGTGTATTTGCTATATTCAGTGGTAGATAATACAAAGGACTAAGGAGGGGACACTGTCTTGCTCTGGCATGTCGGGTCATCTGTGTCTCTGATGAAGTTGGCTACTGTCCCACACAGACTGCCCTTTGTTTGCTTGTTGACTTGGCCAGAAGCTGTGTATTTTTCTCATTATAGCCCATAAACAAGAGTCCTTTCAGCATTAAGTCGGTTTCCTGGTTGCTAAGCACAAGCTGTTTCATTATACTTATAATGCAGAGTGTGTAAAAGTGTAACTGAAACAGCCATGTTGGAGGCACATTGATATACGATGAAGGACCAGCCAAAAGACACTCCATTATAAAACAGTAAGGAAATACTCACCAGTCATTGCGGCACTTGAAAGACGCTTCTTGCCAAAGTGTCTTGAGTTGAGAGAGAGTCAGATCTCTCAGTTGGAAAGCCAGTTGAAGGAACTCTTGTGATACCTAAGGGCAAATGAAATGCACACATCTATGGTGTTGGTATAAAACAGATGTAATTTACACTCAAGTCTTTCAAAAACATCTGCAGAGCTGTGAACATACGTTTTCATCCCATCAGTCACCTGATCCCCAAACAGTAATTATATCACAGAGTTTCTCAGCCTCTGGCTCTGTGGGCCTCTTTTAAACACCTCCCATGTAAATAGACTATGATGAAGGTTGCCAGATTGGGTTTGACTAACCTCCTGTGTATGGGAGACATTAAAATCATTGGCTCATACATGGCAAAGCCTCAGGGGAAGTCAAACTATGACTTACAAACACAAACAAGCTAACAGTGGTCTGGCAGTGTACTGGGATACTTAAAAGTGATTCATATCCGATGCTGAAGGAGCAGCAGTACCTGAAGTGTAAGTCAGGTGAACTGAAACAAACAATGAGTATCCATTACAGATAAACACAGTTAAAAACTGACTGGAACCTCCTGGCCTACCAGTTGTGGGTCTGATGTGAGGCTACATAACTTCCTGACAGTCTGACTGGCTTGCTGTGGTGTTGATGTCCTGGATTTTCCTGGCCGTGCAGCTCCCTCCTCCTCAAACTGCAGGTCTGTTAGCACACCGTGACTTAAAGACTCTACAGGAGCAGTGAGGGGAACAGGCATCAGGATTCATTCAGTTTAGGTTAACTGAGAAATGCAACATAATTTTATAGTCCCAGAGAGGAAATAGTTCTTGACCTGCTCTTGGAGGAGTCCCTGGCTGGGCTCTGAGCAGGAGCAGCGTGGACACAGTTTGGGTTTTCACTGAACCTGCAGTCCTGGACCATGTTGCCATGGAAACAGCTTCTGTACAGTTGACCTCCTCCATCACTGTAGATCCACGGCGCTGAACACAGTGTAGTTCTGTCTGCACTGACTGGCAAAAGGTCAAGAAACAAACCATTTATTCTATAAGTGTGAATCAAATGTAACTGTTATTGTGGTGTAAAATAGTGGTGTAAAAAGGATATCCTCTTATTCAGTGGCACAGAAATCTCAAGTGACAATAAGCACCAACACCCTTTATCAACTTCCACTTTTCTAGAATTTAGGTAGCAAAAAGAAAAAAGGCGTCTACAAGCACAATCTAGAATATCGAGGGCCAAAGCTGGGATTAAATTTTTTTTAACTAATTAATTTTTTTTGTTTTTGTTTATTCTTATATATATATATTTTTAATTATAGTCTAGATGTCTGTTTCTGTTTTTGGTTTTATTTATTTGACCTAAAGTTAGTCATATTTAAATACAATGACTACTGGAATCCGCCGACAACATAATCATTGTGTGTATGTTTTTAATTGTTGAAAGTATACGCTCCTCTTCCCAGGAAAAAGTCCAAGACCTCAGTTTCCTCAATGGCAGCCATGTTTCCATTTATTTTGAACCTACATAAGGATAAACTCACTGTATCTTCAGTTAAAGCTACTGAATGAGGCCAGAAGTTTGCCAGCCTTGACTCTTGGCACTGTTTTAGGTTCCTGGTCTTCAGCAGCAGTGGTCCTCTCCTTTCATACCTGCTGGTGCACGTCCCGTACACATCCGTCTGAAACAGTCAGATAATCACACTATAATACACAATATTATGACATGATGATTTTAATAACAATTATTGTTAACAGTTTGAGTGGATGTGGTATTTGTTTGGAGAAGAAGTAGTTGTTGCAGTTGTTTTATTCTGAAGTCTATAAAAGACTCTGTTTCTGCACAGATTTA
Source organism: Lates calcarifer (assembly GCF_001640805.2). Classification (NCBI taxonomy): domain Eukaryota; kingdom Metazoa; phylum Chordata; class Actinopteri; family Centropomidae; genus Lates; species Lates calcarifer. Next base: position 17,320,421 of record NC_066836.1, on the reverse strand, counting down.
TGGGAAAAATGTCCTCACATAAAAAATGGGCATGTACTACACTGGCCCTGATCAACACTCACCTCATTTTCTAATTCCTGTTTGGCAGCCATGCGGGAGGTCTGGAGCATGCTCAGTAGAGCCCTTTTAATGTTGAGGGCCCACACCTGCTCCCCCTCCTGGAGACAAAGGGCCGTGACCTTTCCCCCCTGGAGGGAGAACTTGAGGCGCGTTCTCTCCAGTGACTCCCTGGGAAACAAAAACACCAGATGAGCCCCCTGAGACCCGACAACACAGACAAGTGGAGCGTCTGAACAGAGTATCACATTCATAGGAAAAACAGTTGTAGCATTCCAAAATGATCTGGACTTTCACTGTGAACGCCGCAGAGAGACACCACATGTGCAAAGGAACTGGGTGGATGGGTAAATCCTGCATTCACAAGCCTTTATAAAAACACACCAAATTGCATGAAATCTATTGTATAGTACCTCAGGCTTTTTAAGCGCTGCACAGAGTGCTCCTTCTGAGAGGAGAGCCGCTTTATCTGAGGATTCCTAATCTGTTGGACAAACATGTACATGACAAACATGAAACCACATCAGCATGAACTTTCTGCTGTATTCTACAATTACTTTTAATAAAGCTGACCTGCATTACTAGGTGACACTTGGAGACCACATCGATATCAACCACACAGTCCAAAGCCAGTCCATTCCTGCCAGCACTGGAGCCGTGAAGGGTGGTGGTAATTGTTGTGCTATACCTGTAAGTGTATCTCACCCCTCTCTGAAAGGACAAATCAGGGGTAGGAAGACCTGTGGACATGAAATAATAGAATCAATGATCTAGATTCCTGTCATTTAAATGTATACAAATCATTTGCTAATTACGGGTAAAAACAAAAAAAACACACATTATGGATGTATTTGCCAATGACCATGCATCACATTTGATGTGCACTACACAGAGCAACAAACTGAAATTCTCACCAGCACAACTTGAATCACAGAGATTTGGTTCCACCTGAAAGCAGTCACCTACTGCACAGAGAGTCAGGGACAAAAATCAAAAGACATGCTGCCAAAAAAAATATAACCTTTCTAAAGACAGCTTGTCAAACTGCTACACTTCTATAACACTTGGCAGTCATGTCATCATGCCACAAGTCTCTGTTTTCAATTGAAAATTAGATGACACACCAAGAATAAACATAACTCACAACAAAAGCCATAAAACTCACCATGTAGCAGGAGGAAAATCAATGTGACATGTAGACAGTGAAGCCATAATAAGGACACAGCCATAGCAACCCCAAGTCACTGCAGGTCTGGCTGCCTCCAAGCCTCCACATGTAAGTGAGATGAAAACCAAGCACTGTTCGCAGCCACTGAATGACCACACTTGTACGTGGGCTTCCACAGTGACCCATACCGCTCACAGCAACCAATCAGGAAATACCTTCCAAGCTGGAGCTACAAACATCCACTGAGCCAATCACTTGACACAGCACTGGGTCTCAGAAAAAAAGGTAAAAAAAAAAAAAAAAAAAAGGAAAGGAAAAAAAAAGAGGTTTTCTTACACTCCCATTGACTTGGATAGACATGAGACATGAGCCATATATGGAGAGAAAATTTTGTTTATTACAGGAAAATTAAACAGTTTGAAAACTGAATCCAGACTAAAACATAGCTACATAGGACAGGTGGGGTGATAATGACCTAAGTATAAACTGAGGGACAACAAGACCACCTTTCAATACAGTACAAAAAAACCCCAACAAAAACAGCACAACTAAACAAAGCCTGTAATAATTACCCATGTGTTTATGCTTTGGTGCCCCTCCTACTATGATGAAATGGATTTGTTTGGAGATGACTTGAGGATGCACACACTGCCAATATGACCATAATCAATAAACCACACAACCAATGTGGGTTCTGATCTCTTAAAAGCTGATTCATAGACTTTTCTACAAACAACTACACTTGTGAGAAGCAAGCACAAGAGAAGAGAGACATCTAGCGTCTGTGTCCTTGGGATAAAAACATATGAAAAAGTACACATTTGGGGGGCTACGAAGGCCATTTATAGAACTATTTAGACCCCATCTGTGAACAGAAAAGCCCTCCACCGCCCAGCCACGTTATCCTGCCGTTGACTAAATTATCCCACACGCTTTATCCCAACCTCCTTCCCCCATCATTACCCAGCCCAGGCTTGCCTGCCACCTACTTTCCACGATGTACCCGCCGCCGCGGTCCACGCCCGTGCTTCCGACGTCAGTCACTGCGCGCTGTTGGCTAACGCTGCGTTCAAACACATAATAAAGTAGTATTTAAGAACTCTCATTGTAAAATACCACTAGCCCAACTTTCAGGTCGTTAGATGGTGGTGGTAGTGTAGTTTGTTAAATGGATTATGTTAAATGTGTTTTGGTATGCTGTTTTAGTATGTTAAAATGCTTGTAATTTTGAGGTATTAGATAAAATACAGTTAAATGGCACAACTTGATAATAGATTTACTCATCTGGGCTTGATATTGCGATTTGTGACTCTCAGTTAAAATTATCCCTCAACGAAGGGTTGCTGGAATAATTTTAACGACAAAATAAAATACTTACATAACCTCTACAGGAATTTCAACACATAAACACCCCCAAACGATTTTTGGCCGACAGTACTTGAATGCACCTTTAGTCCGGACCAGGGGGCGTAGGTTTGACCGGCTTCTCGGAGGCTCAGACACAATGAACCGTCAGACGGTGAGGTGCACGCATGTTGGGTCCGAGGTATCGGCACGGTTTTAGCACATTATTTTTCTCCATTGTGCCTTTTCTTTGACTTTCTTAGTAATTTTCAAACTACTGATTCGCTGTATGGCGGTAACAAGGCTAAACTGGAACCGGTTGGCTCGTCGAGTTTGATGAAAACGAGGTCGGGATCAGACTACCGTTAGCCCCTCCTGGCGGATTTTTTTTTCGTTATTTTTTTTTCTAGCTAAAGCCAACTAAACAAGGAAGATAACAATGTCGTTGACTGCTTCATCTGATTATTTCGCTGCCGAGTGTCTGGTATCGATATCTAGCGGTCCTGTCCTGCACAGACCCACCCCGGTCGCCCCCGCCAGCCAGCCGGCCACGGTGGGCCTGCACCCCGGGGAGCCCGACGGTTCAAGCGAGGACAGGGAAGTGCGGGAGACTCTGAGGCTGGAGGGGGCGAACATGATGGCTGTGGCCGGTATCCTCACCGACCTGCACGGTAAGTTCCGCCCGATGTCGGCCTACTCGGAGAGCAGCAACTCGTCATGTGGTGGGGAGAGCGGTTACACCACGTTGTCCGACCCAACCACCCCTACCATGACCCCCTCAGCCACCCCGGTCCCCGGACAGCAGCTGAGGGGGGGAGGAGGAGGAGGAGGCGTGGGGGCCCCGCGGTCCCCGGTGAAGCGACATCAGTGCACTTTTGACGGATGCGACAGAGTTTACGGGAAATCGTCCCACCTGAAGGCACACATCCGGACACACACAGGTATGGAGACAACAACAGTTTACAGTTACATTAGCAGCTAACATGTTATGTACATACATAGCTAACCCCTGAATATAAACTGTGGCCACAACTTCTGCTTTGTTGGTGACGCGCACACCCAGATCTTATCAGTGGCTATTTTATATTTCATGGGAAGCTAGTAACAGCGTGGTGTTGGCAGTTTTTCCCTGATTTACCCTCGACTTTGTTCAGTAACGTGGGCAAACAAAGAGGGAAAGACAGAAAAACTCCCCTTCAGAGACTGACAAAGAAGTAAACTAACAAAAGAACTGGGCTGGACGTTAAAACCGGTGACGAAGGTCTTCCTCCCGACTGGATTTGCATATGAAATGAACGTAAGACGAAACCTTAACGTCGAAAGCAGAGAGTTCATTGTCGGACACAGCCTGTCCTGTTGATGGCAGCAGCAAGTGCTTGATGTTTGGCTCTTCAGTTCTTCTCTGGGCATCACATCCTCTTCCTGGGGTGTACTGACGAGTTAAAACCGACTCTATCTGTAATGTGTAAATGTTTAATAAAACGTTTGAGGAAGAGCTGCTAGAGGGAGGGGTCAGCCCTGCGTCTGATACGCCCCACGTTTCATCAGGTTTTGTGTGTTTGCTGGGGAACTATCACCGAATATTTTGTTGCGTCTTACTTCACAATCTGTTGTATAACTTCAGCTCTTAACCGTGTGTTGGCACAATGTTAAAATCTAGATTGAGGCGGAAACACCCGTTAGAATGATAGCGGAGCTGTAGCGTTAAGAGGTGCATGTGATTTTTTTTTCCGCAAAATGAGGGTAATTGGTACGTTCAGGGTCACTGAGCAGGCGCACACGGATTAAGGGCAGGAAACGGCTGAGAAGAAACTGTGGTGGGAACGCCCACAAAGTCCTGCAACAACAACGTGGCCCGGCTTTGTGATCTTGAAAATGGCTCCGAGCATCCTACTCGCTTATCGTGGTTTGACTCATGTTGCCTGCAGGAGATTAAGGCTAGCAGTAATTTAGGGAGACTAATCTGGAGAATCTAAATCCTAGATATGTTTTGTCACGTATTTAATTATGAGAGATTAATATATTTCTGTCTACACCATACTTCATAAAAGAAATGCAGGCTGTAGATTTATGTCTCTATCTTTGTATTTAATTTAAAACTTCAGTTTGCTCTTGGGGTACAGTCACAGACAATGTACAAATACAAAAATAATAAACTGAACAAAGTCTATAAAGCAGCTTATAGTAGTTAAAGGAACAATTTAAAACAAAACACACCATAAAATGCCTACATAATGCCTAAGACATGTTATTAAAATGTGAAAAATGTAATTGCATCAATGTAGGAACAGTTAAATACTATGTCTGCCTGTTTGTGAAGAATGAAAGATGAAATAATAAAAGGGCTGCCTAGCTCTTACATGGGCATAAGTAGCACATCTCAGAGCTGAAATGATTTGTGATTAATTGATCAGTTGGTCAATAGAAAATTCATCAGTAACCCTTAGTCCCAGTCTCAATTAATTTATTAATTAAAATAATAACACACATTTGCTTCTATTTAACCACTTTACTGCATTAGGGCATCACTGTGTTGCAGTAATGCAGTACTCCCAGCTGCTACTAACATGTTTTTTAGTCATTAAACAAATCTGTCGTGTGCTTGTGTTGGTGACAAGGTGGTTAATGCTCATCTCTGCTCTCGTCTGTCTCCATGCTGCAGGTGAGAGGCCCTTCCCATGCACCTGGCCTGACTGTGAGAAGAAGTTTGCACGCTCTGATGAGCTAGCTCGCCACACCCGCACCCACACGGGAGAAAAGCGCTTCCTGTGCCCACTGTGCGACAAGCGCTTTATGCGCAGCGACCACCTGATCAAGCACGCCCGTCGCCATCCTGACTTCCAGCCCTCCATGCTGGGACGCAACAAGGGCGCATCCACTGTTTCCAGTCAGGCTATGCACCATTAGGATGGTTTGGGTTTTGGGGGGTGGGGGTGTTCCTGTGCACTCGGGGTCAGCAGGAGCACAGAAGGTCACAGTGGTTTCAAGTTAACCAGCTACAATCAGATCCACTGACGAGGATTTAGCATTGCTGTGTTGTACTCAAAAATGTGCACATACACAAACGAACACACACACAAACAGGGCTGGAGGTGAGGGGGGAAGTAGCCTCGCCTCTCCATTCACACAGATGAGTCATGTGACCGCTATCCACCTGTGCAGCATAACAAGGGTTGGGTGTAAGAACGTTCCAAATCTGTAAGAACTGAAGATTTGTTAAGAAATTTGCTTTTCGATTCCACCTATCGTTTCCTGAGAGCAAAGTTTGGACCTACTGCACTTCTTTTTACATTTTTGCTTATATATGTGTCAAAGCACATGTATAATGTTTACAATACAGCAGAGTGGAGCTATGCTTTCAAAAGTATAGCTACACTTCATAAAAGACAGTAATGACATAGTGAAATGTAATCACTGCATGAAAAAGGAGAGGAAAGTCCATTAACATGATGACACATCTACTACAGGATAGTATAAGAATGTAGCGTTTTAATATCCTGTGTTGTGACATGGTGAAATTCAATGGTGAAACCTTTTTATTGATCGAATAACCAGATGGGAAGTGTCAGTTTTTGGTTTATCTTCTGAATTATATGTCGGACGAATCAAGGTACTTCATCACATTGATGCAAAAATTCTGTAAATCCATTTATGCCATGCAGCTGTTATTCTCAGTGATTTGCAGCATTGCCTAATACAGTATTCTTAGGCTTTTAATGCCTCACAAAATAAAAACTAAAACCATTCAACTTCTGCATGGCACAACAGAGAATATTTATTTTCTTCTTTTGACCAAAATACATCAAAAAATACCATATCATTTATGACATGTTTATGGCAGTCTAAACCGTATGAAAATAAATGTGGTTTGTGCTTTGAATGTACTTTGGTTTTCTTTCTTAATCAGGATTCGATAAGAGTCGGAATCATTAAGCAGATTTCAGTGGATAAAATAAACCCAACCCTAAACTTAACCTCATTTTCTCAAACTGAAACACTTTCACAAATTGCAGGGATTTCTCACATTTTCTGTAAAAATCTGCATATTCATCATCAGCCAAAACACCTCTGTTTTCTTGTGGTTAATTTGCTGATTGTTGTTGTGCTCTTCAGCACCATTTATTTACCATGAGTAGCACAATGTTGTGATGTTAGGTAGTGAGGCAGTGAGTAGAAGCTTTTTTAGCTTTTCTTTTTTAATAGCTTTGCTGAGTCTGTATTCTAAGTTTTAGTGGTGACACATTCCTTTTTTTATTGCATTAGTAACTATCAATGAGGTGATATATGTCAATATTTTTTCTTGTATACTGAATTAACAATAGATCAAATATTAATTTTGCCAGAAAGTGGATCAAATCTCACTGTAGAGGAGCTGTTTGCACGCCATTCTTAAGTCTAGATCAGTTATCACTCATGAAATGCTGACACATAATACACAGTAGTATTATGTCTTATAGTGATGCAAATGTATATAAGCTTTAAGCTTTTAATCTAGAAACATGGTAATGCTACTAGCAGCAGAATTAATACGTGATGACTTGTAGTCCTTATATTAGGGTTAACAGTATATGCTTGATAAGATGGCATTGCCTGTGAGTGTCAGTGTTTTTTTTAATTTACATTTTTGTTAGTGACAGAACTGGGAAAAGTATGCGGTGGGATCAAAATATTTAGGGGGAAAAAAGACGACATGAGTTGAGCTTGGTTCTCAGCCTGCTCCCTTCAAAGTAAAAGCGTTCACTCATCATTGTTGGGGAGTTACACGGTAGAAACATATTTCAGGATCAGTTGTTTCTACAGGTGTAACTAATAACAACAGCAATAACTGGAATGCAGCCATTAATAATGTTATTACTTTTGTCTTTGGTAAATTAAAATGGCCACTGTCATAAAGATTTGATACAAACAAGGATTTGTTAAGAACCTGTTTAGTTCACCTAAATATTCCCATCAGTTCAGTAGTCCTAATGAATTATATGAATCATCACAAGAAATGAAAACAACATTCAAAAAACCGAATCAAGCAAAGCTCATGTGAAGTAAATGTTTAAAATTTATTTGAGTACATACAGAGTCCAGGTCTGATTCTAGAGGGGTTGAATCTTTTTCTTGTTTAATGTTTCCACACTGTTTGTCCAACTCATGGACATATTCCTTTATCTCAGTGAACAACAAATCTTCAGGAAACTCTGAAAGCCTTAAACTATGTCATAACTACTTTGCACCATGTTTACAGTTGATCATTGTATAGGTATATATGCCCTCCTGCGGGCTCATTACAGATACTCATTATGCAATATGGCACTTTTTTCTTACAGGTGTATTTGGCTGAATAGTGTAATGGCTTGCACTGTTACTATGCTTCTCCAAGCAAGCACTGTGGAACTTTGCTAATGTGTTGATAACCAATGGTTTGTAAAACTGCCTTTTTTATTCAAATGCTTTAGAAAGCGTGATGAAATAACTGGGTAGTTGTTGTTTTTTTGCTTTGTTTATTTTAGAGTTTGCTTAGTCATCCAGGCCATCACCTGTTGTGGAGTTTGTTTAATTAGATTTTTTTTTCCTAGATGGGACACACATCATTATTGCTCCCAGATCTGTTGACTTATGTTTCCTCCACACTAAGATCAAAGAACTTCAGATGTCTTCCTCATTCACATCAAACCATCTTCATTATACCATTTCACTGTAGATCTGTTTGTCTTTATCAGGAGCTGTACTCATTGAGGTGAATGCAATGCTTTTGAAAGTTTTGTACATGTTTCCTCAGAGGTTCAATCTGTTGACAGTTTCTGGCTGCTGCTGGCAGTAACCAGAAACACATGGACTGTTTAACAAAGGAACACACATACACAATATATATATACTTCTTTTCTACGCTTTCAAATGGAAATATATCCTTCCATCATCAGATGGAAAGGTCTTTTCACTCCGACTCTGTCCGGGTCTCAAAGCTATAATATCACAAGAAGAACATACCTCACTGATTTTATTTTATTTTATTTGCCGTATCTGTGCAGAATCCATCCAACCTGTCTCTCAGAACTTCCTATAAAGCCATTGAACCTCGGGTTTCAGAAATTTGTTTTTATCAGCCAGATGGTCTGTTTTGTACCCTTTGTCCTTATATTGTCTGTATATGCAACATCACTACTACCTGTGTAGCAGCAGAATTTCCTTTTCCCCTGCCTCTACGAACTTCTGTTGTTAATAGACAGTGGTAAACGAATCTACTGGATAAATCACCAACAGTCCCTGTTGTCAAAGCTCAGCAGCTGTTTTAGTCACCAAGGGAAAGACTCACTGTTGGCTGGGGCTGAAAATCATTAGTATAATGTAAAAATACCTGTAGACTGTCACGTCACTGCAGATATCGATTGAAAGAGCTCAGTCCAAATCTATTTGTTCATATCACTGAATGTGGCTTGATGACAGACGAGCATTATCCACTTTGGATTTAATTTGTGCTGCGCTGCCTTGCTGAGAGAAAAAGAAGCGATAATTTCTCTTGTCACCACACTAATTCAGATATGCACATTGTACAGAAACGGATGTTTTTTAAATTGATGCCTAATTTTTACATTAATGTAATTTTTAAAATCCTCTTATCAAAGCTTTAGTTAAGGTTAATAGGAGGAACTGTGGAACTAAATAATAACTGCAACAAGCTGTTTTGATATTTATATTCTCAGGTGTCTTAAATTTTGAGCTTTGGAGTTTCAATATTTCCTGTGCAACACCGAAGTACAAGCATGTTTTATTTCTTTTATTATTCTGATTAATTTATTACAAAAAAGACGTATCATTTGTGTGGTTTAATTATTCTTTTCATAACTCATTTTGTGACGTGGAACTCTACTAATATTAAATGGTTCCATTGTTTGCTTGACATGAAAATACCAGTGCTTTTTTTTTTTTTTTTAAATAAAAATCCCTAAGTTGATTGATGTGTTTTTGTTGTTCTTCTACTCAAAGAAGTGTCGACCGATCAACAGAAATGAGTATTGGAGGAGTGACGTTCTAGACAAATGGCTTTGAATAGCAGGATGTCACTACAAGTGACATTTTGACCCAGTCAAACACCTGAGGCTGCATCTGAACTTTAACTTGTGTGTTAATGTGACTGGCAGGGCTGTAGCTGTATTTGATTAAAGTCTCCATCTTGGCCTCGTCTCTGTTAACTGCTGCTCTTTTTTCTGACCCAAACAAAATGGCAGGTGCACTCCCATGTGTCATATTAGTGTTGTTGCCACCATGACACAAAGAACTGGGTTTCTTATTACAAAGTATCTTGTTTTAATGACAAGTCTGTTTGGAGTTTTAACAAAAACACTGATTTGGTCTTATTGGTCTAATTCTGCTATTTCTTGTTATGACATGATCATTTGGTTTGTTATATAATAAGAGTCATGATGAGAATCTCATTGTTAAGCTTCTCAAACCAAATTTAATGTTGAACATTAACCTTAAAGAAATGGTACTTTTGAAAAGACACATTCACTGTTTGGTTTTGGTGAGTGAAAGGCTGGATGACCTGAGCCCCAAAAAACTCCTGACATGACTGTGGGTTAGTTTGTAAATGTAAAGTTCAATATCAGCTGAGGTGATAGGGGCTGGAAGTTGGTACAAACATTCACTTGGTCTCAAGGATGAACTGATTAGATTTTGGTGGTCAAATGTCAAAGTTCAAAGTCACTGTGACCTCACAAAACACATTTTTGGCCTTGTGAATGCAATATCCCAGGAATGCCTTGAAGAATTCACTTGGACTCAAAGATGAAGTGATTACATTTTGGTCAGGGTCACTGTGACCGCACCAAACACATTTTTGCAATAACCTAGGAATCCACAAGCTAATTAACTGTAACTGGACTGACTGGCAGAGACACACAACTGTGCAGTTATCATTCTTGTTAGATTATTTTGTTTTATGGTTTGGATTTCATCAAATTAACACTGAGAAAACCATCGCACAGAGAGGGGTGGGGGGGTAGAGTTTAATAAGGTACCAGCAGCTGATTTATGCACCACTGGCCATGGTGTACAACACAGCACGTGTAAGTCCTCCTCAGAGTTCATCTCTGTTTCTGCTGGCAGAGAGGGGAGGCACGTCACTGTGAGCAGGATGAGGAGCCACATGTCGAAACCCAAGTTCCTCAGTTTCCTGCTCACGCCGGTGTTTGGTCCCGTCTCTGTCCCAGTCTGTTTCCACTGCCTCGTCGTCCCAGATGGTGGACGTCTCTGTGTCACTGAAGTAGCCGGGTTCGCCAGTGTAGTGTGTCGGGAAGAGCAACAAAGGATCCACTGAAAATGCTCTCAGGTCCCTCTGCTCAAAATACTGCATGTACTCGTCGCTGAGGGGAGAAGGAAGTTCACATGTTAGAAAATGATGAATGAGGCAGTTTCACTTTAGTGTAGACTGAATACAAAAGCTCTTACTGACATTCAGTGGTTAACATTTGAATATATAAATATTAGATGAGACTCACCTGGGATGCTTGTTGAACATGATTGGTAAGAACTCATCAACAGGTAGCATTTTGTTAAGGGGTTTTGCCTGCAGGAGCTTCTTAGCCCCCTGCAGGGATAGGACGTAACCCAAGGTCCAGTAGGAGTATCCTGGGTGCACAAGGTTTCTGACTCCCTTTACCCAGTACTCTGGCTCCTTCACCTGCAGCTGCTTACGACCCACATAACTTAATGGAGACAGGTCAGTGAGAGGGGCGTTTTGAAGAGTTATGGTAATATGTAAGGGGTTCAATCGATACAAAAATGAGAGACAGTGTCAAGAATTTACTCACATTAGGTCCCAGTCAAGTCCCACCCTCTTCACATTGTCCATAATGGCCACCAGCCTGCTGCAAAATCTGGGCTCAAATCTCACATCATCCTCCAGCACCAGCACCTGCTGCAGTTCCTCCTGCACCACCTAGGGGGCGAGAAAGAACAGCCATCACTTTTATGAACAGCCTCAGACTTAACCTGTCCACACTGCCACACAAGTACCAACTCCAGTGTGCTGTACACCATCCTTGAATTGAACTGAAATGTGTATCATATGGCTGTACCTGCTTCCAGATGTTGTAGTGGCTGAGGAAGCAGCCAATCTCCCCTCTAGTCAGCACACGGTCTGAATACGGGTCTTTATACCCGGGCAGCATGTCTATACCCATGGCCTGCAGCTGAGAGGAGTTCAATGCTCTGTGGACAACACAAGTAAATATGCTTCCTCACTATCAGTATAAGATTTGTTTCCTGACATTTTCAGCCTTTCTCTTTCTCACCAGCGATTCCTACAGTAATGCTAAAAACACCCTAACATGGTTAAGGCCCACCATTAAAGAAACTTAAACTAAAAGACTAGTTTTGAGTTTCACAACACAGAGTATCTTAGATTCAACACATTTTATCATACAGAAACAACATAGTGGCAGTGGTACAAAGTATACAAAGCGCCTTTTCTTCACTGCACGTATTTTACTTAAGTATTTCCATTTTATGCTACTTTATGCATTTACTCACTCCACTACAGTCATATCTGTTGTATGTATGTTGTGTTTATTGTTGCTAGCAGTGGTGTTAGAAGTACTCACATCCTTAAAGATAAACCACAGTTCAAATTTAATCTGTTACAAGTAATAATCCTGTATAGTTAAAATTAAAAGTGTATCAGAAGAAGTACAAGTACCACAAACATGTAGTTAATTGTAGTCACTGGTTACAGTTACTTTGCAGATTCAAATTTTACATTCAAAACAACTTTTGTCTAGAATAAAGCTACAATATTGATGTATAAGTGATAATATAATAAAATAATAAAACATAAGACACATAACAGTCTGAAAGAGATTATTCTAAACAAAATTACTTTTGATACTTTTTTTGACTGCATGTAGTTCTTACTTCTGAGTGCTACTGCAACTGTTACTGTATGTCATACTTGCCGTCCACGGCCTCTGTCAGTGTGGCGTTGACGCCAAGGACAGCGAGAGAACGCAACATCCTCCCTCGCCGGTCTGAGCGGCGCTTCAGATTGATCAGAAAGATCTGGAAGTGGAACAGAGTAAAGTGACCGTTCACTTAAACAGCACTCCAACAACAGGAACATATTTGCTCAGCTGCTGAAAATATATCTGCACCTCATCACATCCCAGCTTTCCCGGTTCTTTGGGTGTAGTGTGCACATACTTTGAAGGCTCCATGCTGAAGTCAACTGGAGGGAAGGTTCACACACACATTTCACATGGATATATTGTTAAATTACATTTTTCTGGCACAGTCGTTTGGGTTCTGAGGAATTTCTTAGATCAGTTCAACATCTAACTAATGTGAAATTGTAAAAGAGGAGGGAGAGTGAAATGAGAGGAAGCTGCCTTTAACAGAGGAGTGAGACATGTGTCAGGACTGTGAGAGCTTAAAAGACCAAATAAGCTCACACAGGCCGAGGAAATGGTCAGCAAAGACTGAGGATAGAGAGGCTTAAAATTCTCAGTCACAGAGTCTATCACAGTATCTGCATAAAACAGAGTAAGTGCTTACTGAGAGCCTCTGTCAGTGTGTGGCTAAAACTCTCCTCTTCCTCCTCCAGTGTCTGGTCTTGCTTGAGGGGCACTGGTAAATATCCATAATGGTCCCTGTTGCACACATACATCTGGACCCCTGCAGAGGAGAGGAAGTGGAGATCTTCTCATTACTTGAAATGCTGCGGCACATAAACTTATCCACTAATGGTGTGACATGAAAACGATCTCTGACCTGCTTGCCTTGCAGAGAAAGCGAAAGCCATGATGTCGTCTAAGTGGTAGGGGTACTGATGGTGAGGGGGGTAGAAGGCCAACGCCCTGCTGGCTCTGCGCCTCAAATCCAGCAGGTAGGTGGAGTGCACCATGGGAACTGCAAAGCAGCCCTGCCGCTTCCACTTCCGGATGGGAATGTACTCTGGGGTTCGTCTGTAGTAGCCCTGTGTGGGTATTATAAGAATGAAAACAATAATTTTTGTACGTAGTGGTTGCTGTGAGTCTTTTGGAATTGCAGTATTTTGCATGTCTGTACCTGAGGAGTAATACCACACCAGAAGTTGGAATAAAGACTTTTTGATTCCAACATGGGCGCCACAATCGTCAGATTCTCTGCCATCATGTCAGATAGCACCTGGCGGTTTGTCAGCAAGTTGTCACTGTCCACAAACTGAGGGACAAAGAAATAACATTATTGCATACAATAATGCAGCAGATGACAGAGCGGTGATGTGATTCACCAGATACTGTGACTGTTTTCCCATCTCACCAGTATGTAGTCAGTCCACAGTCGTCTGGCAGCTCTGAGCGCTGCCTGCTTTAACTTCATCACATGGGTGAACCGAGAGTCAGGCCAGTGTTTTGGACTCTGCTCATCTGCATAAGAGCTGAGAGGAAGAGAGACTGAATAATGAACTGAATATGTCAGAGGAGATCAGGTTTACTAACACACCATTAAATGAATGACTAAACAGTATCTGGATGGTGGATAATAACTGGAGTTGCTGCTTCAGAGACATTTTATTTTGTGGCAGTGCTTCACCTCGGTTGCTCCAGTGGTCTCCACTCCACAGAGTGGTACAGGTGCTGGACTCCTCTGAGCCACTCCTGAAGGATGGCTGTGCTGTTGTCCACACTATGGTCAGAGGCTGCCCTGAGATCACAAAGAGTATTACTAAACACTGATTTCACCTCCTTCTTTCCTTCTTTCTTTGCTTATTGTTTTGTGTTTCAATTAAATCCACATCTTTTCATTAGCAACTAAATTGAACCATCATTTCTCTGAATGTTTTCCTGGAACATGCACTTTTTTTTTAAAATGAACTGATCAACACAACGAATAAATGTAACTTTACCAGATGGCAATTCGGTCCTTTGGATAGTCCAGTCTGTCGATGCATCCCAAGAAGTAAGGGAGGCTGTGCTGTGTGTTACGTGCGAGGATGGTGATGAGCACTGTGGGTTTCAGCAGGGAGGACTCTCGCCGGGCTGGCTGAAGGAGAAGATGATCAGCCAGCAGCTCCTCTGTGCCGGTGTGCAGGAAGAGCTTTCCTGCTAAAATCACAATAAATAATCTGAATCCCACAGATTCAAAAGGCATATTTCCAGCAGGACACGTTAATGTCTCTGTAGACTCAGACTGGTGTAACTGAGAGAGAGAGAGAGAAAAAGAGAGAGAGATAGACTCACACACACATGATAAAACACACACACACACACACAGAGAGAGAGAGAGAGAGAGAGAGAGTCTGAAGAAGACTGAGGTGGCCCACAGAGATGTTTGGAAAGTTCAGTGATGTCAAATGTTGACTAACCAATCTGATCTCATAACCTCAAAGTTCCTTTAGTAGCTGAACTGGGGCTTTCAGTCATATGACCTGATCTTCATATCTTTAGACAAAATGTGCCCAATTGTCATGAAAATGTTTAAATATCCATTTTTGTCTACTTTTTGACTTCCTGCTCATGTTGGCTTTAAGCACAAATATGAAATATTACGTATTTAAAAAAGTATTAATTGTTTCATCTATTGCTAAATTATAATTAATTAACAAAGTGTCATTAATTACATTTTTCTCAATGTTGCCTTTAATTCGTAAACATATTCATGCAATGCGCACTTGAACCTAAAAATGAAGTAGTCTGACAGGCTGCGCGGAACACAAGAGCAGAGTTATTCCACCCGGACGGCTTTCAGCGTTGCACGCCGGCAAAACCTGAAAACTCAGCTCACACATGTAGTAGTGTATCCTGACACTAAACTGTGCTTAATGAGCCAGTGTTTTGCTATGAGATACGTCTAGTCGTTAAAATGTCTAAAGCGTCAGACAGGGTGGATGTGTCCGAGACACCTCCGCCTCCGAACTGGATCCTGCAGCACCCAGCGGTGAGTGTTACTGGGGCTCTGTGCTGCATTCACGGGTCTGGTGATGAATCCTGCAGTAACCAGAGTTTTTTTTCCTCTTTGTGTCAGTATCGAGAAATGAAGAATCTGGAGGTCGGGGACAGCGCCCAGGTGCACGCAGCCTTCCTTGTGTACATGGATCTCGCTGAGGGTGAGTTTCTGAAGACATTACAGGAGCCGCTCTGTTCTCTTTGTGTGCCATTTAATTTGGATGTGTGTGTCAGAGACAGAGGGTCATTTAACAAGAAGGTATGCTGAATTAACCAGCAAACATCCTGTTCACGGCCTTTACATCATTTAATATGTAATTCTTTGATTTGATTTGTTTTATTTGAGTCTATAGACAAAGATTAAGTGCAGTTTATGTGTAAGTGTAAACTGTAGACTCTTCCTTTCTTTAATAAAACTCCCTTATTTTCCAAAAAATAGTACTGAGGACATGAACTCGGTAGCTACAACCTTGCTCAATAATGTCCATGTCAATTTTAAGTTTCCTGTTTGAGACATTAAAGTGACATCTCATCCTTTCAATTTATATAACAAAATCAATACAGGTGAGTTTGGTTATGAAGTTTAAAAGTTACTCACACTACAGTACCTTCCTTAGTTTCCAAGAAAGCCTACCACTCTCACACACTCAGGCTGTGCTTCTTGTTCTCCACAGTGCGTCGGTGGAAAGAGGTGTCTTGTGTCAAGAGTCCTGAACTGCAGGTGGTTTTGTTGGAGGGGAGGGAGGAGGAAGGAGCACCCATCCAGACTGTCCTTCCTCTGCCTGTTCACCAATCTCTGTGCCACAAAAGGTGATGAGACCCTGGAGAAGCTTACTGCTCACTGCTTCATTTGTTTTTTCTTTCTTTAACCAGTTTTTACTTTCACTCAGGTCATCTTCCCAATTTTTCACAACTTCTCATTTGTAATCTTCCTCTCTGCTGTGCAGCATACGACACATACTGGACAGAGGCTTTCCCATGCTGCTGTGTGCCGTGGCATCTGACTCCACTCTGGTCTACCAGAGGATGACTGATGGGTTGGTGACACCCGACCCTCCTGTAGGCCCCTTCCAGGATGTGGGGCGCCGGCAACACCGGAAGAGACGGCAGCAGCGCTGAGTCATTGGAGGAAGAAGATGATGAACCATAGAGGGGCAGAGAGGGAGAGGCTGAAAGCTGGTCAGTCTGTCTGTATGAGCTACCTTTAAGATAAACACAAGGACTGACTGACACTATGGAAGCAGGTGCAACTGGACTGGTCCAGGTGGTGTATGTGGGTGTTAGGCCCGGCCTGTGGTTCCATCTCAGTCAATGAAGTCAGTCTGTTTGTGTTTCACAGTTAATTGTCTTGTGACTCCTTAGTTGCTCCCAAACCTGCTGTGTTTTGGACGTTTGTTGTGCTTACTATAAAGTTGAATAGGTGCTCTTTGAATGAAATCAGGGATGTGTTTACACAGCCCTGTACTGTATGGGGTCACATGCCTTCCTCATGACCATCAAATAGTGCCTAATGAGTTGGATCCCAGGGCATCCACAAAACATTTCAGTTGCCTTACAAGAGTCCAACTGTCACTGGACTGAGGCTGGTACAGATATTGACATTTGAAATTTATATAAAATGATTATCAAGAGATTATCAAAAGACACAAATATTTTTTGATGATTAATGTAGCTAAATGTGGCTACCAAGGAACTGTGGCTGTAAAGAACTACCAGACACAGTTAGTGTATCTCTAATAAATGAAAAGTTTGTTTTTAATCATATTTAGTTTTTTGCTTTTTATTGTATTATTCCCTTTAAAAACAGAAGTACCTTATTTTGAAAGGATAACTGCAGGTTAAAAGTAAGCAGTACAGAACCTCAAGAGATTAGCTACAAATCTAGCTAACAGGGAGAGTGTAATTTGACTTTATTATCTGTCGAAAGAAGCAACAAATTTTAAAACATTTTTGGTATAATTTTTTATGTCTGAAGTTCGCTAACCTTGTGTAGCTTAGTAATGTAAAGGAGTTTCAGTCATCTGGTGTTGTAACGTTAATTTATCTTCCTGAGTTTGTTTGTTTACTTTTCCATTTAGTTTGCTCTTATCTGAGTTAAACAAATGTTCAAATATTTTGTTGACTACCACACTTTACAGTTAGAAAATAAACTTATCAGTGCTCCCTGGTGGACAAATTATTATTATTATTAATTAATTAATTAATTAATAACTTAACTGACACATCTTCAGTATTAGCATAAGTTAAAATCGCCTGATAAACATCAGCCATAGCTATTCACTGTACACTGATGGTCTTTAAGAGCATTAAGCAAGTTTGTATAATATGGTGCAGGACATTTGCTACCACTCATCAGCACGGTAATATGGTATTTATTTTGAATAATATCACACTTGGCTGAGCTACAGATTCATGTTGCAGGTTGTTTGTATCAGCTGTACAACAAAACAGTGTCAGCGTGTGGATAAGTTACTGAAAACACTTTTTATTTTTCTAGAAAAACAAAAACTTCAACATAGAAACTGAACACAACATAACACTGGTGAGCGAAATACATAATCAGACTAATGTGTAGTGTTGCAGTGTCCACCCTGTTGGGTTAAACATAGAACAAATACTGAAGCAGGGCACGTCAGTAACCCTGCTGTGTGAGTGCATGTGTGTCTTTTTTTTAATGGTGCAGCAGTGTCTTAATGAGAGCAGGGACTTGACTATATGGGACAAAGATTACAACACTTCAACCCTGAGCCTTATTCAACATAAATACTCTACGTCATAACAGAAACAGACATGGACAGACGAACACACTGCACTGGCCAACGTGCTGTAGAAAAGAGGTTCATACTGTGGCTTGGAATGCAGGAAGTTTCCAACCTGTTGACTTTTCAGGGAGGCATTCAAGGATGAAGTATTGAAAATGACGCCTCTAGACACATTATTTTCACATTGACTCAGTGTCCACAACAGCACTGGTCATTTCTGCTGTTTGAAACTTAGATTTGCAACAGTCTGTGTTTCACGTGTCTGCAGGAAGTCTCAGTGACAGCCATGTATATTAACCTTTCAGGAGTTATCCAAGAAGGGAAAGAAAAGCAAACGTCTCTTAAGATCCCAAGATTTCAATGGCTTCATCAAGAAAGTAAACCTCAATGTTCTCTATCCTTTTGAAGAGCTTTGAAGACATATGAATACTGAATCATCTTTGAACTGGACGAGCAGGTCGTGAGCAGAAGGGCAAAAAGGTGCTTGATTGAAGTCAGTAATCCATTCTTCTCAGGCGTGTACATACAAGGGACAGTAAAAACAAGGCAGTCCCCCCCCCCCTGGATATGGTATCACATGGTATAGTCCATCCATTAACACTGGAATGACAGTTCCTCTCATTTTGGGACTGATGGATACTTGACCACAGTGCTATGTCAGCTCCTCCTCCTCTGAACAGTAGTCCCGGCCCTGGATACATCACAGAGAGATGTTCATGTTCTGAGATTTCTATTTGATGGTGCGCATTTTTTTTTATTTTAATATTCATATTAAAATGAGCTGAGGTAAATGTATTAGAAATCACATGTGAAATGGGCAGTTAATAATGAATGAAATGAACAGCTGTAAAAACAAAATCTTCAGCAGGTCATTTTGATATAAGGAGTGAGTTAATTAGAGAAAAAGAATTCAACAATCTAAAAGAAACAGTAAAGATGTGTTTCCATTGTGGTCCTTGTTGTACAGAGCACAATGTTCTTCCTAAACTCACCACAACACAGATATTGAACTATCATACAGGGACAAATTTAATGAATAAGAGGCTAATTACTCAACATTAGCAGGCTAAAAGGTCAAAGATAAATGCAGCTACAGGACATGTTGAATTTTGACTAATTTTTTTCTGAATTGAAAACATGTGGCTCTGTCATTCTTACTATTGTTCTCTTTAGCTGCACACACATGTATATGTACTATACAGTCCAAAAGAGAGTGCAAACCATTTTCTATAGGAGCTATTGAAAGGTATCCTGAGACATGTAAGAAACTACAGGCAGAAAGAGTAAAACTAGTGTTAGGGCTGGGCGATAAAACAATAACAATAATTACTGCAATATAATTTTACATTGCGATATAAATATATAAAATAACATATACATATACTACATATAAAATTATGTTAACATTTTCCTGGGTATAAATGTAACAAATGGTTGATAATGATTATGTTTGATATAACTCTTTTCCATGATTAAATCTCATTAGTGTGCACAGAAATGAATCACGAACCACCAATCACGTCACAGGAATAGAAGTATGCATTTGGCAAGTGTTTGTCATGTTCTGACCATAAAGAAGAGTTTAAAACCACATTTAATCATCTGGTTTCTTCAAATTTCACTCAGGAGCACTGCTTTTAAATTGAAATAAATAATGATCAGACATTTATCATGATAATTATCGATATCAACTGATATGATAATTTTTATTGTGATATCATTTTTGGTCATATCGCCCAGCCCTTACTGGTGTTATTTTCTGTTTAACAATCCCTACCCCATCTGTGGCTTCTCATCTGCAAACAAACATGTTTGTTCTGAGAATATAAGTCTTTAAAAACAAGTATTCATTAAAAAACACTAAATATTGTCCCATCGAGAGCTGTCCACTGTAGTTTTTAGCAATCAGGAGTAAACAGAGCATTTGTTGGGAACTATTTTTAGCCGCAGATTAATACACATTTGGTGTGCTGGTGAATATTTCCGCCAGCAGGATGATACACCGTCCTGCTGCCATCATCCTGTATATGGCAATCAGCTCAAAATAAATTACACTGCCTTAGTTGAATGTAATGAGGGAACAATGTCAGCCAGTGCAGCAGTGTGGTTCATACTGTATACGTCAGAAGATAAAACAGAATAAGATTTTGGATACATACAATACTTGTAGCAGAGTCAATTTTTTGTTGCTTTTAGTCTTTTCATTTGTTGACAGTGACTTCACTGCCATAGAGCAATAAAACCTGGGTCATAATTTACGTAAACGACTCCTCTGTGTGACCAGATCCAGTCACACCACGGCACTGTCAATAAAATACTACTTTAAATAAAATACTACTTTAAATAACCACACTAGTGGAATGCACTGGGACTGACAGATTGAGGCTCTTTTGTGGCAGCATTATGTCATCTGCTGTGCCCTCACTTGCTACAGATTTGCTGCAGTGTTGGGATTAACTTCCATTATGTCATTTAGCGGAGCTATTCTGGGGAAAAAACACTAAATCAAAAAGTGATGTTCCCTTGATGGCTCGTCACTCCTTACCTTTTCAATTTTCTCATCCAACATCCTGAAGAATTCCTGCTGACTCTCTGAGGAGTGGATGCTCCTGCAAAGAAACACGGTGCAGCTGGTTAGAGCCTTGCGGTGTAAATGCGGGACATGATGAAGAGTTAGATGATGACTGAAGAAAACAGACTACTAGTACACAACATGTAAATATATGATACTGGTATTTAAACAGCAAGTCAGTCAGTGACACTTACAGTATCTTTTCATTTCCATTTGACCCTGTTTCATCCATATGTTGACCTTTACCGAGGAGAGCACTTTTCTCCTGCAGGAAACCACACACAAATACGTGCAAGTACACACAATCAACTGTCTCATCAAATAAGTTTAGTTGTCCAACTCCAGTATGCAGCTGAGTGGAGAACATAGCATAAGATAAACATAACTGCATTAACTAATCAAACTTTCTAAAATGAGTTATTAGAAAATATTAATATCTAAAAGTGCTTAAGTTTACATAACAAATGCCTGGTAGTGATAGGAAAAACATTATCTTCTAGCATTACTGTGTTAGACTTTTCCCTGTTTTCCATCACTGATACGCAAATGTATGTTGCACAGCACAAATCTGATCACGTGTCTGAATATAAAGTTTATGTCATGGCTTAGTTTGCATGCAAACTGATATCAACATTAAATACAGAAAAAGGTAGAATACAAAGAATACAATAGAATCACACACTGTGCTGTCCTGGCCGTCCACTCCTCCCTCCTCTCCACTGATGTACTTGACTTTCTCCACTCCTTTCATCTTGTACTCATCTGTGACAGAGTGGGAGACAGAGAAGCAGAGAGGAGCACATCTCCTCTTATTAATACACGACAGCGGAGGCCAGTGGGCAGACAGGCACGCAGAGGACGACCCACTCTCGCTCTGATCGGCAAGATCCTCTGGGTTAATAGTTCTCACAGTTCAGTACTTGGCAAAGTAATTATGTGCTTGGATTCTCACGCTGCCGATTAAATCCCCTCTTAACAATGGTTGGCAAGCGGCGAACACATGAGCTGTCAGTCTGATTCTCCTCTTTGCTCTGCCTCTCCATCTTTTCTCTCACACATGCACAGCCCTCCTCCTCCTCCATGTCACCCCCACGCAGTTAGAAAGGAAATGAAAATACAGATGCATAGTAATGATGGCCTGATGGACACATACAGTCATAACACATCACGTTAATATTGTGTGAGGTATGATTATTGTAGCCCACACTTATTTACATCTTACTGTAAATCTGTGGCTGCTGTGTTTTTTAAACACCATTTTTTTCTCATAAGATTATTCAGAATCAGAATCCTTTATTCATCCCTCACGGGAAATTGTTGAAACTCTCCCGTGTTTGTTCGGCCCCTGTACAGACGACAGAACCACATTCTACAAATGTAACTGTTTGTCCCTTCATGCACAACCTGCCTTTAATAAAGCACTAATCAGAGGTCAATAACAGCTGAGAGAACAGGACAATTAACTAAATACAATCCATTATTAATTACTGACCTTTAAAAAAAAAAAGATACAACACTTCTTCATTCTCAACTTTTGAAAACAAATAGATGTACTCACAGAAGATTTAGTTAGTCATGAAAATAAAGTTATATTGTAATCGAATCAATTTATTGTATTTCCCAAAAAATATCTATATATGTAAATATCGGTCAACCAAAACTGTTATAAATAAGCTATCATTGATTAATCCACTAATCAACAGAAAATTAGTCAGCAGCAATTTTGAGTCACATTTCAGCTGAAAGACTAAACATTTCCTGGTTCCTTCTTCTCCAGTGTGAAGATTTGTTACTTTTCTCTCTTTTAGATCTTTGAGTTTTAATCTGTTGGTCAGAAGAGGAAAGGCTCTGGGAACTTTCATAGATCACACAATGACTCAGTCAATTGAGGAAAATATATTCAGATTAACTGATTGTGACATTAACTGCTAGTTGCAGCGACAGATGAGATTCACCTTAAAAACCATGGTAGCATTTTATTCAGCTCCAAATGTTTGACCTTTCATGTGCACCTGCCTTTAATAGAGTGTCCATCATTATCTGACATCAGGATCAGAGAGCTGACCAAGTCTTCAAAGGTCTATTCTAGCACTACTGAATATATTTGAATCATTATTTTAGTCTAAATACCTGTACTGATATAAATATGACCTTACTTGTAAAAATGACTGTACTGCAGATTGTGTTACAGAGGAACCTCCATGTCAGCAGTGAATGACTTTGACTGACCTGAGAGCAGGTCCCCGTTGCTGTAGGCTTTATTCTGGCTCTCCTCACCGTTGGGCACGGCAGACACCTGCTTGGCAGAGGTGCAGCCCATCTCCTCCTCCTCAGCTGCTCTCCTCCTCACTCCTCAGCATGACAGGCACACCTGGGGGACAGGTGTGAGGGAGCGACAGTGTGCGGTTACGTTTTTTTTTTTTTTTTTTTTATGAGGAAACCTCAGCTCTCAGACAGTCAGGCCTCTTGATAACGGTTTTGTCTCTGAGGAAATAATCTGAGGAGTGCGTGGTCCCTCTTCACCATCACAACCAACAGGATCTCACCTCTTACAGGAATGGAAGTGAACTAGTCCTCATTTCGCAAAAAGTAGAAATCCCCTGGACTCCGGCTTGTGAACCACTACTTTTTCATAATCAATTAGTCATGAAGCGCCCCACCCTGGAATTAAAACACTCGAGCATCCCAATCTCTTCCCGAAAAGACAATAAAAATAGACGGTGTCGCCGGGATGTGAGTCACGCACACGCCGGTGTCTGGGAAAACACCAATCAGAACGTGCGCACGGCGGTGCCAGCTGCACCGCAACAATAAGGCCTTTCAAGCTGTTGGGATGCCACTGTGCCAAGCCGCCGGGGCATTTTATGAGTGAATGAGGGGGTTTCTGCGGCGCTCAGAGGATTAAACTGTGGCCGCGTACAAGAGCTCCCATCTCCACCGTTATGTCGGCCTGGAAGACCCGCGGCAATATGGCTAACATGACACACATATTACTTGATTGCAGACTAAGTATTTCGCATAAGGCTCCGGGAAACGCAGAGTGATTGATCCCCATATGGTTTAGTTGATCCTTAACGCGCTGGCCGTACAGCTGAGTCCAGCTGCAGAGTCAGCTGCCCCTCACTCACACACACACACACGCGCTATCCTCCTCACTATTATCCTTCATTTGGACATTTATACAGATAAACGCTGCAGCTGCTGCATCCTGTAAACGGTGCAGCACTGGGCTGTTTCATTCATTTGGAGGCAAGCAAATAAGAAACAAGAGAAGTAAAAGGAAAAATACATTTTCCTTAAAAGCTGCAAAACGTAGACCATCGTCTCGTTTCACCGCATCGGAGAAAAGGGAAAACGATGATCAGGGTTCCCTTTACAATTAATAACAAAAGATGCGAAAAGAGCAGCCATTCTGCGGCCAGCAGGAGACGCAGATCACACAGACAGGAGCCACATAAACAAACAATAGATTGCGGAATAAATGCGATGGGGAAAATGTAGCTACCTTTCTGGTTTATCCATGGCTCAGAGCTCCTTCCTCTGGTTCTGGGTCAGAGAGGCTTTACTCCAGACGGAGGACCCGCACACACCGCATCTGAACCTCTCGGCTCAACACAGGCATCAGCAGCAGTCGAGGTGCAGTCAGTCCGTCTGCCAGCTGTCTGCTCGGACTGCTGAAGCTCATGTCCTGATACCGTGCTACTGATCAAACAGCGCCTACTGATTACAAAATGCTAAAGACAGTAAAACAACAGATAAAATGAATTATTAAGACAGATATTTTTGATAAATTACTACTATTCACCGAACACAAAACTGCACATCGTTTTCCATATAATTTTAGCAGCGTATCCTACCTCTTCATGCAGCGGAAATTTGATTACGAAGTTGCAGTTTCCACTCGGATCTAATTCACCGACGCACCGTGCACTTCCGTCCAGCTCATTTCTTCTGCCTCATCAAAGTTGACAGCAGTAACGCACAAACTTGTTGAAGTTCCGTTTCTCGTATATAAGCGACAGTTGACGCCGCCGATTACTGACCTGCGTCAACATGATTTTACTGACGATGATCGCTCGTGTGGCGGACGGACTGCCGCTCGCTGCGTCCATACAGGAGGATGAACAGGTATGAATGAGACTTAGCTTCCCTGTGTAGCCTCTCTGTAGGAAGAGAACTACAAGCCGAACTCCATACAAGAACTGTGTTGTTTAAAGACGGCGAGCTTAACCAGCCAAAAGCAAATTCTATAAATGTTTTGATTCTTGGTAAAAAGTATATTGGGAGGTTCGGCATATCATTAATAATAATTAGTTTAATAAAATTATACATTTACTTACCAGTAACGTACGTAGTTAGTACTTCACTGCGTGTACATTTATTTATAGAGTTGTAGGAATTAAGTAAAGACACATTCTAAGTTCAGCTAAATATTTTTTTAAAACTGCTCATTTAAAACTGTTTGTGTAGTTAAGTTAAATGAATTATTGTTAAATGTGTAAGACTGTAATGAATGCAGCGTTATCTCCATCTGCCAATTTTACCTTAAATATTAGAGGTGTAACGATTCTCCAAATCAGTGGTTTGATTACTTTGTCTTTTTGTTTTGTTTTTGCGGATGTTTGTGCTTGATCACTCCATCATGATTGGCCCAAAATAGCCACATGCTATACGCAGGCGTAACGTGTGGTATTTACGAAATATACAACTGGTTATAAATTTTTAAAAAATCCCTGGTTTTAAATAGAACAATAATTTTGTTCTCAACCTGTGTTATAATGTTAGTGGTTTAGTGTGATAAGTGTGAAATAAAAATTAAAGTTTTGATACATTAATTACATAGTGAGAACACAACAGGTGGCAGTGGGTTGGAGTTGGGGGGGTTATCACGATTCTGTCTTCTCATATCGCGAGATTGTCGACGTTTTTATCGTGGTTTCGGTTACAAAATCGTTACGCCCTTATTAAATAGTCAAATGTATTCATGTACGTAAATGTGTTCCAAAGACATTATGGTCATATGGTCAGTTATTTAAATGGGAGTCTTGATATAATATTCTACAACTGCCATACAACTTTATGTTTGTCATTTCCTGACTACAACCTGTTTATATTGTCAGTCAGGGAGAGACCTCCAGCAGTACCAGACCCAAGCCAAGCAGCTGTGCCGTAAACTGAACGCTCAGAGTCCGGACCGCTGCACCCTGGAGGCCGGGGACATGAACTTTCAGTAGGTTCACACTGTTGTACTGTTGTTCACTGTATTATCAGAGAGGAAAACTGTTCCTCCTGTAATGCAGTGCAGTTAAGTTTGGTGAGGTTTAGTTTGATATATGTGTTACCATGTATTAAAGTCATTATAAATAACCACTGCTTTGGGCTGAACTTTTTTGTTTCTTGTTTTCAGCTATCTAATATCACAAGGTGTGTGCTACCTGTCCCTCTGTGAGGCTTCATTTCCTAAAAAGATGGTTTTTGCGTACCTTGAAGATCTCCACAATGAGTTCCATGACCAGTATGGAAGAAAAGTGCCCACAGTGACGAGGCCATACTCTTTCATTGAGTTTGGTAAGACTGTTTGTGATGTCTTAGCGGTGCATTGTCTCTGCAGGAAGAACAAAAACCTTCATACACCATACATTCATTGTTCTAGACACATACATCCAGAAAACAAAGAAGACATACGTTGACAGCAGAGCCAGGAGGAACCTGGGCAGTATCAACACAGAGCTACAGGACGTCCAGAGAATTATGGTGGCAAATATTGAAGAAGTTCTGCAAAGAGGAGAGGCTCTTTCTGGTAAGTAAAGGAATTTTAAAAATCAATCCTGGCCAGAGATTTAGAACAAAACACAAGGGACAAAATACCAAGAGTACTATAATACAGTAATAACTACTACTTTTGTGAGAGTTGCATTAAATTGTTGGTCTGTGTATGTGTCAGGAAGGCTCTGGTTCTGGTTTATGGTAAATTATGTGAGTACATTGTGGCTGTATTTTGGACTGCATCATATTGTTACACCAATTTTCTAAATAAAATGTACATTTCTGAGTATTGACAAAGAGAAGTCCTATTCATTTCAATATTTGCATTTTTCTCCTCAGCTCTTGACACAAAAGCAAGCAATCTGTCATCCCTGTCAAAGAAGTACCGCAGCGATGCCAAATACCTCAACACTCGCTCCACGTATGCCAAGGTGGCTGCAGTGTCAGTGTTCTTCCTTACACTCATCGTCTATGTGCGCTTCTGGTGGCTCTGATGAACTATTTAACAAGCACTTTGACACTAGAGGGGGCAGTGACTCTTTGAAATCGAAGCATTTAAACAGATCCGGTTACATTTCCGTCACATACCAGGGTGCCTTAAAGGGGTCATATACAGTCTGTCTGCGTTGAGGGTCAATGTTCTTTCTGTGCTTTGTTCAGCTCAGAGCTACATTAACAGTATAAACTGAGCCATTTGTCTGTGATGGTACTTCTCTGTGTATGGAAACAAATGCTTCATGGTGAGTTCATGTAACCTGGTTTACTGGAATATTAAGAGAGGGTGTTGACAGATTAATGTTTACACACTGGTATCAGGGTTTCAGCATTAGAAGAAACCATATATGCAGGTTTTGTGAAAAGTCTTAATATTGTGATAAAAGAATGTTTATTGTTCACAAAGTTTAAATTGTAACAAAGTCTTATTGAAAATATTAAATATTTATCAAATTATCAGTTTCTATTTTACATCTGTATGTATGACACATGAACAGTGAACAGAAGTCCTCCTCTTTGCAGTGTACATACACTTTCCTGGTCACACACACATTTACAGAAGCAGCCCATATTCATACAATGAACACATTATACAGAGCAAATGTCATGGAGTTTCAGGAGAAGGAGCAGTCACACCTATATACTTTGGAAGCTGCTCTGTGTAACCATTGTGATGATGGCTGATGTTGGAGTGGCTCTGTTAAACAAATAAAGACAGAACAATTGAGACTCTGTGCTCTTGTGCCACTGACGGCTTAGCAGGCTTAAAGTAAATGATCCAAAGGTGACATCAACAGGCACCAAAACAGAATCAGTTGAATCACGTAACTTCCTGAATTAAGCCGTTTTCACATGTGATCTCTGGACAATGAGCGGAGAATCAGGTCTCCAGAGTTGCACATGTGTAGCACAAAGTCAGCACCTGCAGGAAGACTGAAAGAGACCAGCCCAGCAGAGGAGAGCACCATCAACACACCCACCCACTCACTGTTACTGGACAATTACCTGCTCTATTCACGCACTGGTTCAGCTGGACATTACACAGACTTTATAGCAGGAGGCAGGATAAAATCTGTTTAATGTCTGGTCCGACTGATTCAGACGTTTGTATTCACACATGAAGCTCCGCAGGGTGATGTCTAGATAAAATCAGGTTTGCAGTGCATGTGTGAAAGCAGCTGTAGAGACATTGTGGATGATGGATGGATGTCAATCGATCAGATTTCAGTCGTAAATTGTAACAACATCAAAACAGAGGTGCTGAGTGAAAAACATAAAGCCTGGAGGTGCACTTCTCTCCACAGTTTCCAAGCTGATGGGAGATTCAGACTCGGCAGTAGAGTTCTTCATGACGCAGTTAAAAGAGCTGAGTTCTTGGCCTCCAATCCACATTGGACAACAGATTTATGCCAGCATATCAAAGTCATCTCTCTGCAAAAAAAACAACAACACACCAGTTGTTTATATGAAATCAGAATTATGCTTTGGCTCCTAAAAATATTCAATAACACATAAAAGTGTCTTATGACTTAAACATTAGTTATTTGCTTGAAACTAGACAACTGCAACAGAATAATACATGTAAGCAGATTCTGAAAACTTGCTCACCTCATCATTATAATTCATGACATGCTGCTTGATCTTGGAGGAGTCCACCCAAGTGACAAAATCTTCCATATTTCTGAAAAAGACACAGTCATGGGTTCAATACTTGATCTCTTGAGATGCTTTTAAACAGAACAGTAAACATCTTTATTGTTAACTTGCCAAATCAAGTCAATAGAAATGAAGATGGTCAAAAGAAAACACAGACGCCCACCTTGTGACTAGAAATGCTGGGTCTGTGACGATGTCTGGACCAACACGCACGTCTGAGCCTGAGTCAAGGTTAGCTACTGCAAAACAAATTCTACCCTCTGACAGTTCCTCTATAAGGCACAAAGCATCACAACAAACAACAACAGTTATAAGACATTTTGTGGGCATTGACAGTTGCAGTAATGAAGGATACGTCCTTGTTCAATGAAGGTGATGGCCGTCTTCAGGTTCTGAGCCATACGAAGGTTCAGCATGATGCTGGGCAGCCTCCTCCTGCAGGAGCCACACAGGTGGAGGTGGAGTAACAAGAGAACAGCCAGGTGATGGAGGATGGTAACAGCGACAGGGCTGAATGACAGTGTAACGTACTGACAGTTATGTTTCCTGTATTACCAGGATGTGTGATTGTTTACCTGCAGAATGAAGAAGCTGTGACTTTCTCTGTGAGGGAGAGATTCTGTTTGGTGGGGATGAGGCCGATGCCGTACCTTATGTGAAGAAGCAGTAAAATGATCAGAGTGATATCGGTGTGAATGAGTAGCTATCGTTCAAAGAGTGTTTCTATAATATGTAAGTGCAGGCGTTACAAAAGAGAGATAAAAGCTACAAAGCTACAAACGTCAATAAATATATATGACTGATAGTGAAGTGTTACTTCAGTTTGTCAGTTGCTCTAACACTCACAGTTTCTCCAGAAGTCGATGTGTACTCTGAGCTCTGAAACCGTCTTTCTCGTCCAGGTCTCTGATTTTCTGGGCCAGATCTCTGATGTTACGACTCAGCTTGTTGTACCTAAGACACAGGAGAGGAAAATAACACTATCAGAGTCCATGTCCATGCAACATCACCTGGTCATCTGAAACAAAACTTATTTTGGGTGAGACTGCTGCTGTATTCAGAGGGTTTGTTGACTAGCAGCTAGCAGCGACCACCCAGATACTCAGATACTCACTTGGTGTAGTCCTCCCTCTTCTCGATGTGATACTTCCGCAACACTTTGACCTCGTGCAGGTTGTTGTCCACTTCCCAGTTGATGAAGTCAACTTTCTTCAACAGCTTCTGTTCATGATACTTTAATTTACGAACCATTTTTACGCCCTGTGCTAGCTACGATTTAGTTACAAGACCGATTCCTTCACATGTAGCACCGAGTAGGAAACACAGGAAACACGTGTGCTTCTTCTTCGGCGATGATTTAAAGTCGAATTCTAGTCAAAATGGGCAGCAGCGCCACCTAACGCGTTTCAACGTCAAATATCATCTATTAGAGCGTTATTTTCCCCAACTGTCGAATAATATCTCATTAAACTATAATAAATATAATAAATCACTCCATGTATGTAGTCACTATTATACTGATTTAATTTACAGCATTTTGCTTACACACAAAAATACAGTGGACTCGTTTCATGAATGTTGTTCCAAGGGATATTTAATTACTTAAATATTTTTATGAGTTAAATAAGCCAAATATAAAAATATTTATGATCTTCTTAACTTATTATTTCTTACATCATAATTCTCATATGTCATGATGAGTTTCAAACTTTAGCGGGACTATATAGATGCGGTCCACATTAATTTGTGGATGTGAAATTTACTCAGAACGAGCGCCAGATGAAATATATGAAAATATAAAGTCAAATGACCCATATGATCACATAGTATCACACCAACATCACATTAAATACATCGATGAACACATTAGTGAACAATTTAGTCTTAAAAAGTCGTGTAACCGTTGATAAGTTTCTTTACTTTATGTTATCTGAACAGATTTCAGTGAAATCTGTTGGTGGTTGGCTGAGCTAGTGAACATTGTTTATTTAGCTTCTGGTGATATGGTGGTATTTATTTTTCATTTTATTTCTTTTTGGCAGATCAGAATTCTTCTTAACATAAAGTGTTTTTCCTTATGTGAATTTTGATTTAAAAATAATAGTAATAATAATAATTGTGAATTGTAATTGAGTTTTGCTTGAAATATGCGTTTCCTCAGTGCTTTACAGTTTAGCTATTTAGCAGCAGTTTTTCCTCCGACAGGTGTCACCAAACCTGTGGACGTGGTCCGTTCCTGCCGATTCATTCATTCAGGACAGTGGGAGGGGGGACTCCGAAACGACTGTATACTTAAGGTATACCTCAACAAGTTTCCTCGTTATACCGTGTGACTGTGAGAGACTTTCTGCGTCTTAACTTTATGGGTGTTATAATAAGTAGAGAGAAAGAGGAAGAAAAAGGAGAGGACTATCCGGCGACTGAGAGTCCGCAGGCTGTCATCCACGTCCTCAGCGGAGATCCAGTCTTACAGGTAGGTCACTGTATGATGCAGAGTTTGAAGAAGTTAGACTACCAATCCGTTTACAAGAAGCAGGTGAAATATTAAATAAACGTGTTAGTTATGCTGTCTGCAGAGCCACCCGCATTAAGGAAGTTTGTCTGTACCTCCTGTTATTGTGTTTTTGTTTTTTTTTTTCGTTTTGTCAAGACTCCGTCAGGGGCAGCTTGATCAAATGTTACTTTATTACCGGCAGTAGATAAGAAACACTCAAGACTGATTAGATTTGTTGACTATTAGAAAGACAGTTGCTCTGATTCACTCACTACTTTGGTTTACCCTCTAACGGATCCACATCCTGATGAATGAAATTCAGTATTTGCTGAAGTAAACGCCCAATAAAACAAATGCACATATGCACACATGTTCTTGTCCTGGTGATGGCAGCACGATCACGCGATCTGGTTTTAATACACAAATCCACGTCATCACCGGTGGCACCTCAGACTGATGACTTGTTAAACACTGGTTGAAATATCATCTCAGCACATTCCCAAAATTTCAGTTACTTTGTCCTGAATGCTGAGTTCTTCTTGCTGTACTTGTCCCAAATGTCCCAAAGGTGAAGCGAGCCCCACCCTCAGCAGGTCCACAGACACTACTTTCTTTGACCCAAGTCCACCGCAGATCTGTTTTCTATGTTATTTGATGCTACATCTGCTTTGGAAAAGTTACAAAAAAGGGTGGGCTGTGTACTGCTACGCTTGCACCATCCTAAAAAAAAAAAAAACCTGTCTTGATCTGTGTTTTGTGGCAGACCTGAATGACTGTATAGTCTTACAGGGTTTGTGAAGATGCTGAGATAGAGATTTTAGAGATGAAACACTGTAACTGAGCCCAATGACAGCATGATGTGTCTCATTGAGATGGTGTTCAGCTGCTCACAGTGATTTATTAGTCTGGAGACTGCCAGAACTTCCATGCGATCAAAGCTCAAGACTATCAAAAACGTACAGTATTGTTCATTTTGTGTAGGGACGTTACTGTACCTGATTTTCTCAGGCAAATAGACAAAGACAATGCACACACATTTTCCTTCTGCAAATACACATTCCCTGCCACTAAGTCCATGGTTCAGTCATTTCGTAAACTTCAAAGTATTTCTCCTAATCTAGCCTGTTTTTTTCTCCTAAGGGGCGCAGGTTGAAACACTTGATGAAGACATTTGCTGCAAGGTAGACTTGTCCTCTACTCTGCTGCTCAGGTTAGTGGAGTAGGTTTGTGCATTTCCATCTGGGCCTCAGAGAGCTGATTTGCTGAGAACCACATGAGAGTGTCTCCGCTCTCTGTCTGACTGACTGAGGGAGGAGGAGCGTCCTTTACACTAACTCAGGTGAGTTTGACACTATTGGGATGAACACTTTGGGTAACATCAGTGTTAAAGTGCCTCACTCATTTGTGAAATACTCTGTGGTAGTGGTGGAGGGAATATTAAAATAGCAATACCACACTCTGTAAAACTACTCAAGAAAGTATTGCATTCAAAAGTAAAATGACAGTATTAGCAACAATGTAACATAACGTACTAATTTCTACTCATTATGCACACCTGCACTGTCAGAGACATCTTGTTATATTATTGATGTGGTTATTATTGATGCATTAATAATGTAAACAGTACTTTAAAGGTGCTATTTGTGAGTTTTTTTGCTTTTGCTTCTTAGTTAACGTTGAGATTAAGACCTGTTTTCCTACCCGTTTAGAAGAAACGTTGCCGTTCAGCATCAAACTTCAGCTGTAGAAAGCAATGGCAATGCTAACTCTTGTTTTGCTTCTATTTGTTTCACTTTTTCCATTGGAGTTAGCATGCTAACTAGCTAACTTTGCCCTGTCCTGTCTCATGATACCACTTTGTGATAGTGAGTAACTGTAGTGTCCAGTCTGCCCTCAGTCTAACAGGAGAGGATAAAGAAGTAGTACTGACCTGAGGGCTTCAGCAATGGCTGAAGTAAACAGCTGTCAATGCTAACGTCAGCTATGTAGAAATAGCAAAAACTTACATAGTTCTATAGAACCTTTAATGTCCTGATTGACCAAGGTGGAGCTTTATACACTGTTGGATCGTTTCATCTATAGCAATGCATCTTATGTTATTTGCAAAAGTAACTAGTAATAACAGCTCAAATGAATTAAATTGAGCAGAAGGGAGTAAGTGGAAATACCTGAGTACAAATACCCCCAGACCGCTCAGTAACTGTAACCCAAATGTCTGTAATTTCTCACTGTATGTCAAAATATTCACTGTTCAGTCATTAACATGGGCAGCAAGGTGGTGCAGTGGTTAGTACTGTCGCCTCACAGTAAGACGGTTTTAGGTTTGAGCTTTTCTGTGTGGAGTTTGCATGCTCTACCACTGTCCAAAGACGTGCAAGTTAGGTCAATTTGTGACTTTAAATTGCCTGTAGGTGTGAATGGTTGTTTCTCTTTATATGTGTGGGCCCTGTACTGGACTGGCAATCTGTCCAGAGTGTACTGTGCCTCTCGCCCAGTGTCAGCTGGGTTAGGCTCCAGTCTATACAGTATATTGTGTATCTGCTTATTCCAACTCATGATTGAAGTTATATGATGTTTACAGTTAAACAATTCAGCCCAAGACTTGATGATTTTATGGCTGTCTCTTTCCATTTAGTATAACTGTTTGAGATGTGTTGTGCATCGTTTTTACACAATGCTCCAAAATTAAGACTCACATATTTGGTATCTTTGGAAACTTTGGGATCTCTACTGCAACTCAAAATAAAATTCTGTAGGTTTAAACAATGTTTGGATGCACAGGATGAGTTTGTATTGGCCAACCCACCAGCAGGCTGCTGCTTGTTAAGAGGTTAAACATCAATACCAATATTCTTTCAGCTGCCTCAAGTAAAATTTAGCAGATGATTTTAGAAATCTCTGGCGACTGAAAATGAAAGTTGTTAGTGTTCTTGAAATGTACGAAAAGAGAGGAGAGTTTGTTAGGTGTGTAGAAGGACACACGCACACATCCTGACATACACACACAGAGGGGGTTTGTGCAGCTACACCCCTCTGCTGAGCAGAGCTGGTACATAAGGAGGTCAGTGTGTTGAGCACACCACACCTCTTGTTCCGTCAATACTTCTTTTGGCCTTTGTGGTTTGTTTTACATCTTATTTACATCCCATTTAGTGTGATTCTTCACATAGTAGAAATTACACAACCATTTTATGACAGGGCTTGCTGGACTTTGTCTCTGAACCTGCCAGTAAAAGTGAAAATAGTTGTTTGAGACAAGACAGTAATAATTTACAGTAGCAATAAGGAAGAAATGCTAACAATATTATGGTTAGTTAGATCCGGCTGCACTATTGCCCAAAGGTGGATACAGTAGCAGTGATGTTATTAAGTTAGTAGATGTAGCAGTTAGTCAATAACCATTTAGTGCACAGTGCAAACAGTCCACCTGCACTGTTCCCACTGCAGTTTTACCTCGTAAAAACCAGTGATGGTGAAGTGGACTGTATCAGTCACTCTGCAGGTGACACTGCTGCTGAATTTTAGAATGGTCTTTGGATTTTCTGTCGTCTGTGTGCAAGGAATTTTAAAAATTGCATTCATGTGAATGAAACAATGAAGAGAAGCGAAAGTGGCGGCAGCAACTGTTCACAGATAAGATGCTTCAGTCAGGAAATGGAAGAGAAGAAGAAGAGTGCCTGTCTTCAACTCTTCAGATTGGTGGAGTTATGACACTGGTAATAATTTATCTCATTACTCTCAACCACCCGTGCAGGATAGGTTATGAATAACAATGAGACAATGTGCTTTTTATTGGAGCTAATAGATTAGATACAAACCAGTTTAGTGAAAAAGACATCAAGCTTGTTTACTACTGTTGTACTCCATCCTTGACATTTTGTCACACAGCATATGTTTGTATGTGTGTGCTAGTGGTAGAAGTATTCAGATCTTTTTCTTAAGCTTAAGAACCAGTACAGCAACATACAAATACGCCGTGACAGGTAAAAGTCCTGCACTTATAATCATGTAAAGTGTTCTAATTAATTCTCAATAAAAGTGCATTTTAGCAGTTACCAATAAAATATATTAAAGGTATCAAAGAAATAAAAATACTTGTTTTTCAGAGAATGGCTGGCAGGGGAAATGTGTCTTTGTTTGAACAACTCATAGACATCTGAAACATAGTAAGGAAAGGGAACCACAGGTTTAATCTTTAACTTTATTTTATAAGCTCATCCACTTTTTTATGTCAGATCCCAATCTGTGAAGTAACTCCAACTTCAACAAGTAACTACAACTGTCAAATAAATGTCTTGAAGTAAAAAGCACATTATTTCAGTTTGAAATGTTGTGGAGAGAGGAATAAAGTGATGAAATAGAAGATGTAGTCAAGTAAACTGAAAGCTCCTGAAAACTGTACGAAAGCAGAGTACTAGAGTAAATGGACTTCAGAGGTTTAAGATGCATTGTTATCAGTGGTGTAAGGTTGTATGTTGTTACTGTAAAACTAGCTCCTTCTACTACAGTAGTATTATTGTTTATGCAATAATGTGTCATTAACAGTGTGATAATGACATATATTGTAAACTGTCTGTACTTTTGATTCATAAAATACATTTAACTGATAATACTTATGTACTTTTACTCAGGTAGGATTTTAAATACAGGGCTTGTACTTATGATTGAACAGTTTACATTATGGTACTTTTACTTAAGTGAGTACTTCTTGTGACATCAGTGATAGCCATAATCAGATGCCCATGTTAAATATTATCATTAGATTGTAAAATGTAGTTTTACTTTATTGCCTCAGAGGACAAATTCACCTTTGGTGCATGTATATATACAAAAATCTTATTCATTTAAAACAGGATATTAAAATGTGCACAACTCACTGAATACAGGTACATGATTTACCAGAGATAGAAACATATGGTTACAGAGTTTATGTTCAAATTGAAGGTTGTGGCTCTGCTTTTGCTTACTAATTGCTGGTCACTTGCGGTTTCAGCTTCAACAATGATTCACCAGTTCCTCCTCCCTGAATCAGCAGATGTTTCTGTTGTTTGGAGACAAATTTCCAAGATATAGAGAAAGTGACAGCTGGTTTGAGTTGTACTTCAAAACACATGGTTTCCCCCTGTCCCTATTTTTCTCCCATTACTTTTATTGTCAGTCTGTGTTCCTGTTGCTCCAGGACTGCAGGCCTCTCACAAGAATGCCCTGCACTGCCTCAGGCTGGACCTATTAGCTTTCCTTTTAACTACCCTTTAACCTCAGAGAAGCATTCCTGATCATTCTACACTCACTCTCTCTTCTTCAGACTCTTTAATGTCTATGAGGTTTTCCCTTCTCTCTATTCCATTGATGTCTTTTGAACGTGTCTTCCACAGTTTTGATTTCATTTTGTGACTTCTTCAATGACAATAACAGCTCCCTGACTGTATCTGGTTTTAGGAACAAGTGACACAGGACACCGAGTCCTCCACAATGGTCTTGTCCGTGTCATACTCCTCGAGGCTGAAGTATATGTCTCTGGGGGTGCTGGTGTTGCAGACCACCTCGCTGGTGCTCACCATGCGCTACTCCCGCACCCTGAAGGAGGACGGCCCCCGCTACCTGGCCTCCTCCGCTGTGGTGTCGGCTGAGATGCTCAAGATCTTCGCCTGCACCCTCCTGGTCTTCATGGAGAACAGTGAGTAGACAGTTGGGAACAGCATGTGTGAGGAGATGAGATGTTTTTCTCTCTTTTTTGATCAGTTTCCAGGTGGATCTCATATAAATGTACCTCCATCCTCTCTGTCTCTTCTGTTTGTCTCCCCAATCCATGGGTGGTCCACAGGTTACAGTGCTGACAACACTCTCTCTGTCTCTGCCAGATTTAAATGTGCGGGCAGTGAACCAGCTGCTGAGGGAGGAGATTGTGAACAAGCCCGTGGAGACCATGAAGTTGGCCATTCCTGCAGGGATCTACACGCTGCAGAACAATCTGCTCTATGTTGCCTTATCCAACCTGGATGCAGCCACCTATCAGGTTACACATTAATGCACTGGTTCAACTTCACTGCATGTGTGTGTGTATGTAATTGAACTATTTCAGTACAGTGCAACAGTTGCCTTGATGTCATGAATTTACAGCTTTTGATAGGCAGAAATGTTTTTTTAATATATATAAATTCTTCTTTGACCTGTAATTACCTTCAAATTACATTTAGAAATTCTCCTCAGTCTTTAAAGTATCAAGCAGTGACCTATCGTCTAGAACGTTTTTGGGTTTGTTCCTTTTTGCAAAGAAAAATGGCTGTTTTAATGTTTAGTATCAATTATTGTTGTCATTTACCCTGTTTTACCTCCTAGCATGATACTGAGGCAGCATTTCTGAAAAGGGAACATGGTTACAGTGGTTTTACTATGAGTCACGTAGCAATTGCATTCTCACTACTTAAACTTCTTGACTTTTCATTTCATAAAATGCAACCTGATCAGTTACATTTGAAGGTGATGAAACGTCTCAAGTGCTGCCACAACCCTGTAGGTCTGTATCAGTAGAATATTATCAGGGTTTCTATGGGTTTCTACCACTGTACAGGATAGGAATGAGGAAATGATAAGATAATATTTGATAAGGACCCAGTATCTACAGCTCCTATTAAGTGTTTACAATGACTAAGACTGATGGGATATATCCAATTTTTTTCTTGTTTAAAAACAGGTGTTCTAGGACAGTAGTAAATACTCAGTTTTCTTTGACTATGGACAGAAAACCCCAGTATTATGTTTCAGCTTTTTAGAAATAGAAATCAGAAGCAAGTCAGAGAATACGCAGACAGGAGGGCCAGAACTTCAGCTCTAAAGTGACTCTTTTTCTTTACATAGGATCATGTTTTATGTAACTGATATTGTCTTATCATATACATATCGGGTGGTACAGTGGTGCAGTGGTAAGCACTGTCACCTCACTGCATGAGGGAACCCCGGTTCGCCAATTGTTACACTTGTCTGTGCCTGCGTGGCTTCTCTCAGGGTACTCCAGCTTCATCCCACAGTTGTCCACTATCAGCTGGGATTGGCTCCAGCCTGCCCGCGACCCATAATGAATGAATATTTACATACAACCTTATATTTTCTGTGTTTGTGCTGTGCTCCACTAAGGTCACGTACCAGTTGAAGATCCTCACCACAGCTCTGTTCTCTGTCTCCATGCTGGGGCGGAGGTTGGGCTTCTACCAGTGGCTCTCGCTGCTCCTCCTCATGGCTGGAGTCACTCTAGTGCAGGTAGCAGCAGGCAATGACACTGTGAAGTACCTGATCATTTTACAGATACACAGGTGTAGCTGCTGTATGATTGCAAGTGTTGTAATGTGGTGTGAAACTATGGGATGAATATGACTTTATTCACTGATCACTCACTTTAACCTCATGTTTTAACCTCCACAGTGGCCCACAGAGTCTGAAGGTGACTCTGAACAGAAGATCCTGTCTGCAGGCTCACAGTTTGTGGGACTGATGGCCGTGCTGATGGCCTGTGTATCCAGCGGCTTTGCTGGAGTTTACTTTGAAAAAATCCTCAAGGAGACTAAACAGAGTGTGTGGGTCCGTAACATACAGCTAGGTGAGTGACCTCTGTTTGTTTGGTAGAGCGAGGCAGAATGTTTGAGTAAATAATGATGTTTGTGTAAGAGAGGTATTTTTTCACCGCTCTGAGCCACACCCCTCTCACACTCACAGAAATTCATGGTCTGTGTGACACAAACATAAACTGGCTCATTTTCCAAACTGATGATTGATTTTTCATTACTTCAGCAAAAACATCTCTGACATGTAATGCCTACAAAGCACATTAAATTTAAAAACTTAAAGTTGGGGAAAAGGAAAACTTATTGATGGATAATTACAGACCTATTATGCAATGATGACTTATTTGCTAACATTAATAAAGCCATCATTCTTGCTTTGATTTTCACATATATTTTTATAATCTGCCTTCTGTGACTGCCTCAACTTTATGCCAGTGTCTTAAAATACTGGTATGGTCCTTTAAATTCAATAAAAAATGGTAAAAATACTGGATTTGGACTTTTGGATTTGGCACATTCTACTATTACCTTATTACTATAATATCATATCAATATGAAGGTGGTGAAGGTATATGAACACAAAAGCAAAAAGAGTGTTATAAACATTTTTAAATGTCTGTAACGCTATGATTTATCCCCTTCCAAAAAGAAACACCATTTAGAAAACCAGTGGATGTTTTTGTAATCACATTGCTGAATTTGCATCTTTTATTAAGTCCTTAATAGACATTAGGAGGGGTCCAGACAACTGCAAAGTTTTGGGTTTAGCTGCTTTCTGTTCAATGCACAGAGGAGGAAAAGTTAGGCTCAGCTTGTGTACACTGAAAACAAAACCTGCTACAGAATGCATTGACACTTAGGTGACCATCATCAGCAGCATGAACACACACCGATCACTCCACACTGAAGCAGAAACCAGAAATGGTGTGTATGTGCTGAGGACAAATTGATTAAGAAATTGTTGGAAGGAGAAATTCCTAAAAGTATAATCTCCAGGGGAAAGATAGGAAGTGGACTGGGAATATGACACACACAACCTTATAAATGAATGGGATTCAATTCTACATGGTGCAGCAGTGTCAAGTCACAATAATGATTTATCAGATAGTGGCCTCACAAGCCAGATATACAGGTTTTCTGGCCAAGAAAGGTTTGGCCGTCCTCCTGCAGAGGCTAGTGATAACAGTATCCATGTTACAGAAATGACCCAATTATGCTTTTTAAGGCTACTTCAAGAGGTGCTGCTTATTTTGTGATGGACATATCAAATTCTTTACAGATTTAAAGGTGGCAGAGAGGTGAACCAGTATCAGGTGTGTCAATGAAACTGGGTTTCCTGTCACTGTGAAATTCAAAGACATAATATTATGTGTTTCTAGACTACAAGAGAAGAGACAGTTTTCACATGGATTTTATTATGTTACTCACTGTTCAAGCCTTTGGTGGTGAAGACTTGATCACTCCTTCCTGCATCCCTAGAAAAAAAGAATGTTATATGCCGGTTTGAAACTGTACCGAATGAAGAGACAGGACAGCAAAAGTTTGGCTAAGCAACATTCTCAGTCACAAGTTTGTCTAGATGAGGCTGTTGTCTTTTATGACTGCAGACTCAAAGCCCAAGAGGTTAAAAGGTCACAGACTGGCTCTTTACTTCCCTCTTCCTCCTCTTTTTCTTTCTCTCTTTCAGTTGAACTCTTAGCAGTATAACTGTGAAAATCACAAGGCAATCAGCGATGTATAAATGAGAAAATGAAACCTTGTGTTTTTTTAGCACAAGTTTGTGGATTTCTCAGTATGTTTGGTATGTGTGTATATGTTTGTGTTACAATGGTTGATTACACACCAGGAATTACTTTTTGTTGCCTGGAAAGAGAGGGTGAATTAAAGGCGGGTTTATGGGTGTGGGAATGGTCCACATGGCTGTTAAAATTCACGAAAGAGTTACATTCTCTCCTGTGTGTGTGTGTGTGTGTGTGTGTGTGTGTGACCTCTAGTGGCAGTTAAATGTAGTGAAACAATTTTTGTGGACCGCAGTCTGATTTGAGGTGACAACACTGCTTTAAACTAAGCTAATGACATCATGTCTTTGTTACTCTGTCCTTGCCTTGTGTCAGTCTTATATCATTCTTTGAGTTGTTTTCAATTTTTAACAAGAACGCTAAACAAAAGCTCTGTTATTTGTCCCAACAAAAACCTCCCCCGTTTCTTCTTGTCTCTTCCAGGTTTGTTCGGCTTTATGTTTGGCTTTGTAGGAATGATAATGTTTGACGGCCAGAGCGTGAGACAGTCAGGAATGTTTCAGGGCTACAACATAATTGCCTGCACAGTTGTTGTCTTACAGGTTTGGTCATCATGCTTCTCCTCATTCATTTACCTCATCATTCATTTACC
Source organism: Lates calcarifer (assembly GCF_001640805.2). Lineage (NCBI taxonomy): Eukaryota > Metazoa > Chordata > Actinopteri > Centropomidae > Lates > Lates calcarifer. Next base: position 17,279,246 of record NC_066836.1, on the reverse strand, counting down.
TTTGCAGCTCTTGTTTCACTGCATATATACTTCTTGTTGTACAGGTTTGTCTTCATGTTGAGTGTGTTTGCCTGAGCGCAGACTGCTTTAAAACTGTGTTCTCCGTCCGTAGGCTCTGGGCGGGCTGGTCATAGCAGTGGTCATTAAATATGCAGACAACATCCTCAAAGGATTTGCCACTTCTCTGTCCATCATTGTTTCCACTCTCATTTCATATTTCCTGCTGGAGGACTTTAACCCCACTGGGTAAATACACACATGCTCATGTTTTTATTTCTTTGTCTGTTTTTTAGCCACATGTGCAACATGGCTCGGTGGATAGCAGTAATTTAATTGTCACTCTGCTTTTTGGTCAGTCCACCACTTTGGTCCAGACTGAAATGTTTCAACAGCTACTGAATTTATTGGTGTGAAATTTGGTACAGATATTCATGGTGCCCAGAGGGTAAATCCTACTGACATTGGTCATTCCTGACTTTTGCTCTAGTGCCACCATTAGGTTTACATTTGTGGTTTTGAATGAAATATCTTGACTATGATTGTCCATTACGTTTTGCTCAGACACTGAGGTTTCCTTTGGTGACCCTCTAACCGACTCCTCTGGCACCATCATCAGATCAAAATTTCAATTGTCTAACACTAATGACATTCTCATCAGCCTGACCAGCTGTACTTAGTGTTTTAGCAAACGTTAGCATGCTAACATGCTAAACTAAGTTAGTAAACATTATGCCTGATAAATATAATGAAATGTATGCAAGCATTGCCATCGTGAGCATGGTAGCATGCTGACATTAGCCTTTAGCTATGCACTGCTGCACCTACATAAAACCTTGAGAGTGGATAGATAGATAGATAGATAGATAGATAGATAGGTAGATAGATAGATAGATAGATAGATAGATAGATAGATAGATAGATAGATATCTAACCTCACAGAGCTGCTGGCATGGCTGTAGACTCTTGTTTATATAACATGAACTGAGTGCACAGTTGTTTGTTTACTGAATTCATTTTTAATGCCTCTTTATTTTCTCTCTTTTTCATCCTGTTCTTGCCTCTTTCTCAGTGTGTTCTTCATAGGCACAGTGCTGGTTATTGCTGCTACATTTCTTTACAGCTACGAGCGCAAACCTGCCATTGGCAGCACCATTAAAGTATAGACAGAGACCTCTGTAAACTGTGCAGCCTGACAGAAGAGACCACCGCACACACAGAGCAGGACTCTTTGAACTGTGACAGCAAGTTTGGCATAAGGAAGTTAAGAATGCGGGAAATGTGGAGGTGATCAAACCTGTTACTGCCATTCAACTACAACTGGAGACTGTTGGGAGTGAATCTTATCACTTCTGCAGAAAAATACTGCTTTGCACAAATGACTGGGGTCAAGAATGTGAAATACATTTGCTTTGTAAGTGTATTTTTGGTCTGGTCTGGTCATATCAACACATTGTTGTGGTAAAGAAAACATATTTTGTGACTGAATTCTCTAATGAAAATGTACTGTATGTGCAATTTAAAGGGACCAGGAGTTGATTCTGATGAAACCATAGTTGCATGATTCTTTGGAAATGTGTATTTTATAGTTCAATATTTCAGTCGTGTATGTTGTACGTGTCATACAATATGGGGAAAGGGATGTACCGTATTCACAAAACAAAAAGGGTTTTAATGGTGTTCATAGCGCCTGCCTCAAAGAGAGGAGACAGGCTTGACAGAGCTTCCATCTAGTGGTGGAATCAAGAGCAAACTTGCTGCAAAGAGGAGGGGTTACCTCTCTTCAAAGATGCTGAATGTCCTTTTTTGTAAGAGATGAGATAAGATGGGATATGACTGCTTTGACCTTGCTGCTCACAGTCTGAGTATTTATATCAAAAGCACTCATTCTACTGTTGTTAAATGCAAAATAAAGGTCTTTATATAAGAACAAATGAATAAATTAAGGCATCTTTTATGCTGAAACAACCAGCTCTGCCTTGATCTTTTTTCTTACTTCAAAGTGAAATTAATGGATAAATTGGAGCTGTCTAGTGTGTGTGTGTGCACCCTCACATGCACACACACACATGCTAATGCATACACACAGAGGTAGGCACACCCATGAATATTTTGAACTGTTTTTTTCCAGTTCCAGTTGCAGTGCACTCAGAAAAACCAAACCAGTCTCTATAGCAACAGATGGCTGAATGAGCTGCGGTGCAGCGACAAACGTAGACACACTGAATTAATATAACCTATTTTAACCTCAGAGTATTTTACATGGTAGTAACAGACATTTTTATTCAACAATGACCCTGACAAATAAAAACAAAATTGAGGCAGATGAACAGAATATTTTTGCCAGTTTTTCTCGCTGTTTTGTGTCACAATCTTTGCATAGTTGTGGATTTCAGAGCAGACGAGTGTATTTGGTGTGGACACAGTGTGTGTGAGTGTTGAGGTGGACAGAAAAGGGAGAAAAAGAGCAGGCAGATGGGAAGGTGAGGCATGAACCTGGAGAGAAGCACAGATGGAGGATGAGTCATGTGACTCATGGAGTGTGTGGAGTGGCAGGCAGAGACTTGGAACAAGCCCAGGATGAGCCACTGGACAGACCATAGCTGTGACACAGGAAGGCCTTAGTCTATGATTATCTGCAGAAACCTACTGCAAAATAATTTAGTCAGAGAAATGACGAGATATTGCAGTATGACCTCATAGAACCAGTGTTTAAAAAATGGCACTTATCCAAATCAGTCCTCAGCAAAATTCAGTCTGTTTAATTCCACATCAAGGAAACTATAAGAGAGAGTACGTTTAGATTCCCTGATTGAAGGAAGATTTATGTAACTTTGTAGTGCAATGTGGCCTGATTAGTGCCACATCAAATCTATCCTTGGTCTGAGTGCAGTTCGGCCCCATTCCAACTATGATGTATGATGTTGCCCTGACTGCTATCACCTCTTGCTTTGAATGTGTTGTATGGCACTATTTCAAGTCATTTACACCGCACTTATTGAAAGCATAGCTGACATTATTTATTTAAAGTGGTAACAGGTCCAGCTCATCTCTCTGATGGTTTGTCACCCAACTGAATACAATATCAGCTGCACTACAGAGGCTTGAAAATATGTCATAAGTTTGGTGTATTAGCAAAACTCCAGTGAAAACTACAGCAGATTTGTTTTTCTGTCAGACTTTTTATGCCAAGTGGGTGCTCTTAATACAATCTGATCGATGTACGAGTTTAATCTTAACCTAAAAAGATTCATATATAATAATATAATACTTTTGTCTCTTAAATTTTCTGAATACATCCTGTAACTCTGGTACTGAGTGTGCTGAAGGCCTTTATTGGCACTGACGAGGTTTAACCAGCCGCTGTTTTTTTTTTTTTTTTTTTTTTTTTGGCTGACTTTTCAATCAAAATGTCTTCAGGTATCAAGTTATACAAAACAAATGCTAGTCTTAAACTTCTCAAGGACAGTTTTTTTTGTCTCTCTCACTCTCTCATGCAATAAGATCTACATAAGGATGCAGGATGCAGTTCTTGTTGTGGACTAATACCTCTGTGGTACGTCTAAAAACAGTGTTCCTTCTTCACTAAAAGGCAGGCAGAACTCTTCAGTGCAGTCTAAAACTTGTCGGGGGGCCAAACGAGCCTTGATGCAACTCCAGGCCCTTGACACTAGTTCATTGTAGACTTTTGTTTTTTCTGACACCGTTCTGTGTCAGATCCAAAATGTAATATCCACTCTGGCTTGTTATAATGGTCTACTTAAATCTCATAGGGATAATGAGCCACTGGCATCTTGAGCAGGGGGGAAACCATCAGTTCTCTCTCCTCTGACAAGCTTCATGACTTCATCACCTCCATAGCCCCTTTCACTGCAAGAAGGGGAACAATTACACTTTTGTCCGTGCAACCGCTTGTCCCTCTTATTTTGGCGGTATGACCACTAGCGGAGCCCCTCTCCGCGGCCTCCACATTAGCACTTGGGCGTCGTTGGCGTTCGGCCTCCCCAGTGCGTTGGGAGGAATGGGTTCCTGGTAGTTGAGGATGTGAGGCTGCTCCTGGTAGGGACGACCCATCAGTGAGGCCCGAGAGCCCAGAGGCATGTCTGGGTCCACAGCGATGTCCACCCGCATCCTCCACCGCACCGTCTGCAACACGATACGCTCCTAAGAGAGGAGAGATGCAGTCTATTTTAAATACATGTACGTGTTTATTGAAGCTTAAGCTGATCGTTCATTATGTCTTCTACTGCTGTGCAGTAAATGTGCATCCTAATAAATGTTATATTACTTAACCCTGATTTACAATCATTTAATTTTAACTGACACAGGGGAACATTTGACTGAGATAAGAAATATAATGCCAGTTTTCAGACCCATGAACACTCATTTCTGCAATGAACAGCCAATGCAAAAGGACAGGTACGCTCTTTTCCTGCTCTTAACTTCTTAACCAACATTGAAGAAAACAAACCTTCTCTATAAGGAAGAATATTACACGACAAAAAGACCATGCTCACACACTGTAGGCATCCTGATAACCGCTATGCTGGACTGGTTTTTGATGGGCCAGCTCAGGGGCTATATTCAGGTTGAGTTGAAGGCAAAGATGAGGTACTTTGTAACTTTACACCAGAGAGGGAAAGTGCGGGAGGAGCTGCTAACATCACAGCCGGTCTGTGTGTAATGCAAGAACAGCTTCTACAAATGTGAGCTCTTCATTCAAACTGCACATATGAGTTTACTAAGATATGAGTTTGATACATGTGAGAACAAACTTTATTCTCAGGTGTGTTTTTGTCCCACCTTTGTGACAGAGTTCATGGCCACCAGCCAGGTGATGAAGCTCTGGTCCCGGGTGATGTGGGTCAGCATGGGCGTGTTGCTGTTGCTGATGGGGACGGCCCAGGTCACGCTGGGGTAGAAGTTGTCATTCATACTGACGGTCAGGCGGGACGGTTTGGACGTGGGGCCCGTGAGAGTGACTGTCTCGGTGGTGTTGCCGTACCAGGGGTAGCTGACGCCATCCGAGTCGCTGATGGCCTTGACCCGACCCTCACGAAGCTCTGGTAACTCCCAGCTGGACCTGCGGCAGCAGTGGACGGAGGAGGACAGAGTGAGAGGATGAGAGGCTTTTTTTGGCAGCGGCAGGTGCAGAGTTGTGGTCTAGATGCTCTGAGTTTGTGTGCGAGTGAGGAAAACAGAAAGAGGTATGCACAGCCTAACACATTACCCACTTAGACACTCATACACTGAACAAAAAGTTAAACTCTGATGGTGTCCTCTATACACTTACATGCCAATATCACCATAGGTGTTGTAGAACTCCATCTGGGTGCAAGCTTGGATCCAGCCCACCACCCAGGTTTCATTACGGGGCACTGGTGGCATCACAACTCCTGCTGAGGCCCTGAAGTAAGGGGTCTTGTAACGGAGCACAATCGGTGAGTTCTCCTCAATGATGGTGGGACACTGGTCAATAGAGGCCGACACCTCATACACCACAATGTTCTCCCGTCTGATGCGGGGCTTGCATGCGATGCTCTGAATACAGCCCATAGTGCAGGCAACAAGCAAAATGAGCAAAACCAGAGAGGAAGGGAGCAAATGATACCTGGCCAGTATGCACATCAGTCCCCTCCGGATTCCACCCTTGCCTGAAGAGCAGATCTAATCATTCAATTGCCCATCATCACTGATTGGTTGGGAAGAGGGGGGAAGGAGAGAAAATGATAGGGAGTATCACAGTCACCATTGATCAAACATGAAAGCATCCACCATCATATGTTCAGGATGATATGAAGGTGAGAGCGCAGTGGGGACTGGGGGGGAAGTATCACAGATCTCCGCAGCCTCCTCCCCCCGGTCTGCCTGCTGACTGCCGCACTGCCCTTGGCGCTCGTCCCCAGAAACTGCAATCCGGCCTCCCCTGGGCTGCTGCTGCTTCTCCGCCGTGCGTCCGGAGGCTCCTCTGCTCCTTGTCGAGTCCACACGTCCGGCTGCACGTCGGTGCCCCTTGATCCTGCTGCTCTGCTCCCGGCTCTGCGCTGTCATGTCAAGTGGCGACAGGGCAGCCAGGTGCGTCAGAGGAGGGGGGCTGGATGCCTTTTGTTTGCCTAGCTTTCCTTGTATTAGCCCTACATTCGCGCGGCGCCCTCAAAAGACAAAATCGGGCTCTTCATCACTTTGACCTACATGAAAAGAAGCTTCATCAAATGAACGAGGACGTGTCTTATAAAGGCGAGACGGCAGGGCTATAACAGGCGGTTTTAATGTTTTCCTCGCAGTGTGCTTCCATTCTTGGGGATGCATGAATGGTGCATCATGAATGGAGGCAGCGAGGCGGCATAAACGTGCAGAAAACACTGACTGTATCCAGGCGTCTCCCCGTTAGCCGTCTCATCGTTGTGTCTCCTCGAGCTGGTGAGTATCACGGACCGGAGAGCATCCTCTTCCAGCCGCGCGTCGCCGTGTTCGGTTAGAAGGTGCTGATGCTGGGGAGGCAGGGGAGGGGCGTCACCCGACCTCTGCATTGAAAAAAATAACAAGTGCGAGTGGGCGTGGCTACGGCCAGCGTCACGCCTCTGAGAAACTCCCATTGGTCGACTCAGGTCAACAGCGGAAGTGGTGTCGTTTGGCTCCGCGACTTCCTACCGACCGAGACTGACACGCATTCACCGGTCAGCTCGGCTTAATATTCCTGCCCACCTCCACCACCCAACCCCGCCGGTTCACGTCCGCAGCTGGTGGTGCTGGTTTATGATCGGTAACGTGTCTCAGAGGGTGTCGAGCTTGTTGTACCGGGTGTCGCTGATGATGAAGCCGCAGGTTGTGTTCGTGCTGGGCGGGCCTGGCGCCGGCAAAGGGACCCAGTGCTCCAAAATCGTGGAGGTACGAGAGATGGCGAGAAAAATGACAATGAAAACTACCGACTTTTGTGATTATGAGCTAGCATGTCGTAAAGAAAATAGTACTTAGTAAATTTTAGGCTCACTGTGCCTTACAATTGCACCGTTTTTGCGAGGTAATGTTAAAATTTCATTGACTTCCGGTTGTCCTCTAAAATGAATCAGTGTTAGCCAGCTAGCTGGTTAGCCACACAGGGTATATATTATATGTGCTGATATACAAGCTTGTGTTGGCGTACAGGAGCTACAAAAGTACCACTTTAATATTTTAAATTGTTCAGACACTCTTCCGTGTTAATTTCTGACGGCTGAGTAAAAGCAGTAAAATTACAGTGTTTGATTAGTTTGCCTGTGTAAATAGGCTAAATGAAAATCTGCCTCTTAGCCTCACACAGTACAAACACAGCCAACAGGACATCCCCAATTGACATTTGCTCCATGGTGTAACCTTATCATTGACTTATGTATGCAGCTGGGATTATGTAATGGTCAGTGTAACTCTGGAGTGCACTTGGCCACAGAAACATAGACTGACACAGACATTTATCAGCTGAGGAACCTTTACCTCGCCCAGTATAGTTGTACCAGATAAAGAGACAGATACTATTTTCCTTGTGTTAGCACCTTTATTTTTACCCTCTGTTGTAGTTTCTGCAGCTATGCGCTCACAACATTAAGTGTTCTGTGATTGTTTGTGGTTGGAGTGTAGAGTGAAATACTGATTTTAAGACTGAAATGGAGCAAATGTTATCCCCTTAACGTTTCATATTAATTCATTTGTTCACTGCATCACACACCACCCCTAAGGAAGCAGCTTGGATGTGACAAAAATATTTTTAACAAGCTGCCCAAAAACTTTCAAAAAGTCATAACTCTGCTTAAGGATTCTGCTTTGATGTTTCTCTGAAAGTCAAAAGACATGAAAGCTCATGAAGCTGCAGCTCTACTGGGGGCCAGTGTTGATTCTTTGATGTATGTGTGTTTGAGAGAGAACTCCTATAAGACAGACTTTAAAACTACGTATGTTCACGGATGTTCCTGGGTGTTGGCTGCCATGCTTCGTGTGCAGTGGTTAGGCCTGAATGGCAGCTCTGCACAGAGACTCTTTTCATTCTGTACACAGGGACTGACTTTTTCCTGGCTTGTGAGTGAGGAGGATTTAATCCTTCTGCAAAAGCTGTCCACCTCACTGTGGAGTTTAGTGTTGATAAAAAAATTGCTGGATGACTAGTTTTGAAGTGCTTTGTTTTACTAGTTTTTTTTTTTTAATCACAAGGTCACCCATTCATATTTAAAAACTGTCTGTGTTTTTATGTCTCTCAGAACTACAGCTACACCCATTTGTCAGCTGGTGATTTGCTGAGAGCAGAGCGAGCCAGAGAGGGGTCAGAGTTCGGACAACTGATTGCCAACTACATCAAGGAGGGCAAAATAGTCCCTGTGGAGATCACCATCAATTTACTCAGGAAGGTGTGTACCAAATACTGGCTGCAAATCAGGTTTGTGTGTGCATGACAAAAGATAGACTGATAGGGATCAGACAATTTATTCAGGACCGGTTTTCAACTTTTGTTAAGGAATACTTTAGAAAATACTTTTCCTGCAGTTAACTTTAACTCAGATCACAGATTTATGTCTGTTTCTGTCTCTTTGAATTTTGATTCTGTTCTCTTGGTTACTCATTCTGGTGTTATCTGGGCAGAACGTCTTTTGTTTACTGCTGAAAAAAACAAGTCGATTAGTCAATTTGCAGGTTGTGAAACTGTGATAATCAATTCATTTTTGAAGTGATTTATTAAGTAAATACACAAAACATTTGTCTGTCTTTGTGAATGTGTGAATTTAGTGTTTCTCTGTTGTTGTTAGATTAAATGTTTTGTTTTGGGATGTTGGCCACATGATAAATAATTTTGAAGAAATCACTTTGGTAACATTTGATTTTCAATTATGTCATGTTGAAAAACTAGTTCACAGTAATTTAAGAAAGTAATTATTAGTTGCAGATTTATTTTTCATACCATATACTTTGTTGGTTGCAGTCCAGTCTATGTTTGAACAGCTCTAGTGTGTTTTGAAATGGTTTTCGGCACTTGCAAAATACAAGCTGCACTATGAAGCTGTCCAGTTTTCTTACTTAAGTCTGTCAGCATCACGATACAGATATTTTTATGCAGAGCACACTGAGTAGTATTTGTGTGTGATTGCCCTTTTTAATGGTCTGTCTGGAATCAGGTTCTGACTGAATAACTAGCTGTTTCACTGAATTCACATAAAGGACTAAAAATAGTTTCGTCCCTGTTCTTTAAGGCAATGGAGGAGACGATGGAGAAAGATGCAAAAAAGTTCCGTTTCCTCATTGACGGCTTCCCCCGCAATGAGGACAACTTGCAGGGGTGGAACACTGTCATGGATGGCAAAGCAGATGTCAAATTTGTGCTTTTCTTTGACTGCAGCAATGAGGTAGGTCATGGAAACTGGAGAGCTGAGCCCCCACCTCTAGCTGTTTTTAGTTACATAGCGAGTGCTGAGCTCAAATCCAAGGAGCCACTTTACACTGAGGACATGATCTCTTTTGTGCACAGGTCTGCATCCACAGATGTCTAGAAAGAGGGAAGAGCAGTGGGCGCACAGATGACAACAGAGAAAGCCTGGAGAAAAGGTACAGTCCTGAGACACAAGCAAAATATCTGATTTTAGACCTTAACACTGGAGAACCTCAGATTTTAGTGTACACTCTACAAAAATGTCCTGCTGTTACTATTGATTTGATGTCCTGATTTCCTTCTGCCTCTGACAAAGTACAACAAGCATGTCTGGTCAGTATAGATTTGTCTGACCCACTTAACTGACTGTTGGATACCTGCATGTGTGTTTTTGACCTAATTTGTGTCTCCTTTGAGTCCCCTGTGTCATCTGACCCCAATAACCAGGCATATTTTCCTCTGATGCAGAATCCAAACCTACCTGCAGTCTACACGACCAATCATTGAACTGTATGAGAAACACGGCAAGGTGCGCACCATAGACGCCTCTCGTTCTGTGGACGAGGTGAGTAAATAATATCAGGTGTAGGAGAATGTGAATGTAGCATCAGTGAATGGTACCATCAGATTCCCAAAGGGACGTTTGGTGGGTGAAGCATAGGAGGAGGGAAAATAAGCTAATGAGAACCACTGCAGCTGATTGCCTGGCCAAGGGCAACCTGACTGAAACATGACCCCCCACCCCCTTTAAGCTTTAACATCTCTTAATGGAACCAAATGAAATAAAGAGTCTGATTTAAAGAGCAAACATAAGTAGGGTGATGTGATGGGGTTTCCCACCAGTTTAAACCAGCTCACTGTGGTAGTTTGAAAAACAAGGCGGTACCACACTGACTCCAGCAGTAAGGACAGACCACAAAATAAAAACACAAGAAGTTTTCAAAACTTACCAGGTTTTGTTCAGTCCCACATTAGCTGTCAAACTATAATCAAGTAGTTTGTTCTGTTTGGCAGCAAAGCCTGTAAAGGCATTAGAGAGTAAATTAGAGGAGGAAACAAGCAGGCTGGCTCAAGGGCATTACTGAGGTACATGGGAAAATTACCCCAGTCCGGCAGAAAGGAAAACTGTTCCAGCTGGACGCTTTAAGATGTAGTTCATCTGATGACCACTAGATGCTCTTTAAAAATATATTCCTAATCTATATCTTTGGAAATGCAAAGTCAACATTCCAGGTTAGCTCCACCTTAACCTCAAAATAATGACTCTCTGGCTCCACATGACAGGACACAGTGATAAATATTTCATGCGTGTAGAAACAAGGGTGACTGATTCTTAAGTCCAAGACATTGCACTGCCTCATTTGGGGCACAGGCAGCAACTGGGTGGCATTTTCGCTCCTAGTATTTGCTGAGATCTGTGGATGGAGTGACTCTCTCTTATCACTCTACCTGTAGAACGATATATGTTACAGGTTTGTCTGTGCTCACCCTAGAAATGAGTCATAGTCCAGTTTACACTAATGTGGACCTCACAGTAACATAAACTGAGAATGAATGTTAAAGTGATGTAGGAAACAATGAAAAAAAGGTGTTGATGTATTTTAAGAATTCTAAGAACAAATCAGACAAATAATTTTTCAAAACAGTGCTTCTTTTTTTTCATATTATATTAAAACATGTCCAGAGTCACAAATCCACATTTTAAGTTTATTATAAATGGATATTTGCACTTGTTTCTCACTTCCAAATAAGGACTTCAAATTATAGCTGAAACAATGAATTTATTAGTCAAGTCACAGAAAATTAATTGGAAACTATTTTGACAACTGATTAACCTCATCCCCCGATTTCAGCAATGACATTAATGACTAAAATATTACTATAATTAATAAAATTAAATTGAAATGTTTAAAAAAAAATTCAATGGGATCAGAGTAATAAATATGTGCAGCACTTCAGGTTATTCTGGAGTAGTTACTTGGCTGGAGCTGAAATCCAGCCCCATGTTTGTATCCAGTTAAGTCAAAATTCCCTGGTCTTCTTTTCCAGGTGTTTGCTGATGTGAAAGCCGTCCTGGACAAAGAGGATTGAATTTTTCCAGCTGCCAACAACATTCACTTAACTTTTTAGTTTTCTTTTTATCAACTGCAAGTACACTATAAAGTTTATGTCCATTCATATGACTTTTTACTTTGGTTACTTATTTTTTTGTTTTCCATGTCTTTTATAATTGCTGCACTGTTTGTGAGTGTGTGTACAATATGTATTGGTGTGAATGACAAGTAGACATGCTTAGCAGCTACTTATGATCATCTAGTTCATGTTCAGGAGAGCTCACAGCTCATCTGCACTGTCTGTCATCATAGTCTGAGGCCTTTGCATAGGAACAAAATTTATCTTAGCTTAGAGAGACATTTGTCTATCAAAGACACCCATAGTACTGGAGGTCTCTACAAAAAATGATAAATGTCACTAATGTCTTCAGAGTATCATGTCATTGGAAGCAGCCATAGTGCTTCAGACCAAATAGTTGTTTGACCTGATGGCAACAGACCAGGATTGAAAGGAGCCAATAACCTGTCTGGCATCCAAATAAAAATGCTTATAACATCAATCTCACGTCTGTCACAACACTGGCATCATCAGACTACTCAGTCTGAACTGCTTTTGTCCCACATACAGTTATTGGGTACTCTGTTTCTGTGATAAATGGCTCATTCTTCAATGAATATATGACTCTGTAATACCAGAACTCAGACTGATGTGCTTCACCATAGCTATGACACCTGGGACTAGTCATACTTTAGAGGAAACATGAAGAGAAAAATGAACTTTTTGTTAAATCTGTACTGTATCTTCTTGAAGGACTGAGGATAAAGCTGAAAAGTAGAAACATCGAGTTCTTTTCCTTTGCTTGATTCTGTTATACAGTTTTCTCCTAGTTATTTGCCTTTGTAAGTTCTATTATATCGGTACAGTGCTGTAGTCAAATTATCACCTTTTGCACACAGTTTTACACAAAACCACATGCACTTAGCTGATCAGCCAGCAGGGGGCGCCCGACGCCATTGTCCAATTTGGGCAAGTTAAAGTTTTGTTTTAACAAGGGGTGAAACCTGGCTCATTCATCAAATAAATGAATGCTAAAATTAAATATTTTTGGCTGATTTAGTAAATGTATAAGTGCTAAAATTAAAACAAATTATTACATTTACAAATAAGTGTAGATAATTGAGAGCTAAACTTATAATTTATTTCTACAAATCTGCTTCAGTGTTCAAATATTTATCCCCAAGTAAAATATATTAATGTATTTATTTCAGCATTCATTATGTGGTTACAGTTATCTGTATTATTTCAAAAGTATACAGCACCAGTCAAAGGTTAAGACACACCTTCTCAATCTGTTTTTTTTATTTGTATTATTTTCTTCCTTGTCAGATTAATAATGAAGACATCAAAACTATGAAGAAACACATTTGGAATTATGAAGTAAACAACAGAAATAAACCAGAATATGTTTTACATTTTAGATTCTTCCAGTAGCCACCTTTTGCTTTGATGACAGCTTTGTACACTCTCTCTGTCAGATTCATCACCTGGAATGACTTTCCAACAGTTTTGAAGGAGTTCCCAGAGGTGCTGAGCACTAGTTGGCTGCTGTGCCTTCACTCTGCGATCCAAACCATCTTAGTTGGGTTTAGGTCAGGTGACTGTGGAGGCCAGGTCATCTGACGCAGCACTCCATCACTCTACTTCTTGGTCAATTAGCCCTCATATCCTGGAGGTGTGTTTGGGGTCATTGTCCTGTTGAACAATAAATGATGGTCCCAGATTCACACAGTCTCCTCTGAACAGTTAATGTTCAGAGATGTGTCTGCTACTTGAACTCTGTGAAGCATTTACGTGGGATCTAATCTGAGGTGCTGTTAATTTGCAGTTTCTTAGGCTGGTAACTAATGAACTTCTCCTCTGCAGCAGTGGTAAAGCTTGGTTTTCCTTTCCTGGGGCGGTTCTCATGAATCTGAGAGAAGAAGAAGAGAGAGAAGAGAATGCCAGAAGTGTTCAAAGCTGCCATCAAAGCAAAAGGTGGCTACTTTGAAGAATCTAAAATATGAAACATATTCTGGTTTGTTTTTGTTTACTACATAATTCCATATTGGTTCCTTCATAGTTTTATTGTCTTCAGTATTAATCTACAATGAAGAAAATAATAAGAACAAGGAAAACCCATTGAATGAGAATGTGTGTCCAAACTTTTGACTGGTACTGTATTACTTTTGCATTTATGCATTTATTGATTTAATTATTCATAAATAAGTCATCTTTTTATCCTCTGTAATATTTATCCCATTTCCCTTCTTACAAACACAGTCTAATTGACCGGATAAGCAAACCATCTGTTCTCCTCCAAGTGCTCATTCACATCAGGTTTGTTTTGTCTGTGTAGGAGAATAAATGATGATCCTCGAGTGAACACCAGGGAGAGCCAGAGAGAAGGTTTAGACTTTATACTTTACCTAAACTTTCAAAACTCTACTATAAAATACTTAAAGGTCCAGTTAAAAACAATAATAATAAAGGGCTAATACATGCTAAATCTAATTTTAAAAAACACAGAATAATACGTGTTATTAATACATACTTATACATTTTATTTTCATTTCATATATATACATATATATATACACACACACACACACACACACACACACACACATATATAATTAGCAGTTACAAAGACATTTGCTTACATATTACTAATATTCCTGAGCATTTTTAGCTTGAGGCCTGGTATATCCGCATTTTAAGAAATATAGACAACAGATTATTAGCTTCCGTAACAACAGTACCTGACATGCGTACACATAACAGGGCAACGTACCAAATGGGAAATGCAACACAAAAGCAGTTTATAACTACTGTCAAACTTAAAATATGTCAATAGTTAGTCTGAGAAAGTAGCTGTAGAAAAGTGTGAATGTAAGGCACCATGAATACACTGGTTTCATACAAGTGCACTGTAATACGTACATCAGGTCAGATTTCAGCAAAGAAAAAATTAGACTTTAAATAAGAATATAGCAGGTGCTGGACATGGAGTTTAACAATTTCAACAGGTCAACAACATTTTAAGTAGAAATATTTGAAAAGTATGAAAATATATGAATCACAGCATTATGAGTATGTGCAAAATACCAATAAGAGCCTAGAAATGATTGGGAAAAAAGAAAAAAAATATGTACAAAGCAATTTTTCAAAACAATGACAATCTGTAAATATTACAATACGTACCACAAACTATGAAATGGCAAAATAACAAGCCCTTGTGTTATCAACAGTCAGCAAAGCTCACTGTGTGTATGAAAAACTTAACGTAAATATATTCGTACTCTGCCAGCAGATGGCAATCTGGAAATATATATTATCTTATTTACAAAAAATAGCCCAATGAAAAATAACTGCATAAACTGAGACCATGGGATTGGGGAAATTTATATCAATATTGAAAGCAAAACTGTAACAGCGATTCTCAATCTGAATGAGAAAGAGGACTGTCCTTCAATGTTGACATTCTGTTGAGTAATTTGCAAAATAGAGAAATAACCTTTTCAAATTCACATTCAAAATGTACATTCTGTTGTTACACATTCACAACCAAAGCATTAACTGCTACAATCTTTGATATACCAAAGAGCTCACATAAAGTAATGTGCATCATTTACAAATGCAAAAAGGCCAAACATATATATATATATATATATATATATATATATATATATATATATATGTTTCTGTTTGTTTTTAGAAAAAATAAAAGTCTTTTGACAACATGGTGGCCGATGCAAAAAGAAAATGACACATAACGGGGCTGCAGCGGCCTCAGCAGGAGGTCACCAGGTTTGTGGTGATGTTGCTGGGAGCTCTGCGATACTGAGCCTTGGTGTTAGTGACTGCGCCATGCTTCTGTCTGAGATGAAGCCTCAGCTGACTCTTGTGCCTGAAGTGGAGGTCACATTTTTCACACTGAAGAAAAGGGGAAAAAATGTATTAGAATCGCTTTGTCAGTGGTAAGTTTCAACCCTTAACCCCCCACAGTTTTAGTTCACAGCTCTCCTGGATTACTCACTCAGGACTTATAACTACTGATAGACGCATGGATCATAGGGGAGAAGGGATTACTCTCTTTTTAGCCTACAGACACAGTGGATTAGGAGAGGAGACTGATTACAACGCTCACATGATAAGGCTTCTCCCCGGTGTGAATGCGCATGTGGCTCTTGAGCGTCTGAAGGTGGCGGAAGTGTGTCCCACAGATCTCGCAGGGGTACGGCTTCTCTCCTGTGTGAATTAACACATGGGCACGAAGATGGGCCACCTGCAGGAAAATGAAAAAAATATCTATGAAATACACACCGATAGAGGCGGCATTTTGACACATGCAACACTCTCCTGAAGATGTGTGATGTTTTTATTTTTTTCCTCACCTGGACAAATCGGGAACCGCATGTGTCACACTTGTATGGCTTTTCTCCAGAGTGGATACGGGTATGAGTTTTGAGGTTGGCTGGTCGGTTGAACTGAGCACCACAGATGTTGCAGTGGTACGGCTTTGCACCTGGATATTAAGATCAGAAGGTTGCACAGTGAATTAAACAGCCACATGCTAAAAGTCCACTTCATGCAACGTGAAAACGCCACAAAGACTTATTAATCTTACCGGTATGAACGGTCTTGTGGCTGGCCAGGTTTCCTTTATAGCGGAAGGCAGCCTGGCAGCAGTCACACTTGTATGGCTTATCACTGTGGACCTGGACCATGTGATCTTTCAGAGAATCTTCGTCTGCAAACTTGGAGTCACAACCATTGCAGAAGTACGTGTTGTTTTCTGTGGAGAAGAAGTGGTCAGTAACACCTCAAAAAATCCCACCACATTACTTGTCATAATATATATATGAGTTAATAGCACTTACCACAGCTGGAGAGGGAGTACTCTGAGTGTAGTTTGGTAGTGTCATCTCTGCTGTATGAGTCAGGAGAAAGGTGACCCATCTGAGGGCTGTCACAGCCACAGGACGAGCATCTGCGGTGGCTGCACACAAGACGAAGACCACAGAGTTCATATAATGTTCAGCTAAAGTGGGGTTATTCTGTTTAACAAATCTACAGGTTCATTTTACTGACAGTGACATGTAGTTATACCTGATGCTGCTGCAGGTGCTGCTGCTGCTGCTGCAGCTGTCAGCGCTCTGAGACATGGGGATTTCTCCTCTGTGCTCGTTGGCTCCCTCTTCTGACTGCACCTCACCATGTCCACCTGCTCCACCACTCCCGCAGGTGCTCTGCACAGGGGACATGGCTGTAACTTCAGCGTTGCCTCCTTGAGACCCTTTTTCATTCTCATCAGGAGTTTGGTTCATAACGATGAACTTGTACTTCTTCCAGTTGCGTGCCTTGGCGTCCTTTGGGCAGTCTGAGGGCTGTTTGAGGCTCAGGGTTGCGTTTCTGCTACTGCTGGACTCGGTGGGTGAATTTGGTTGGCAGTCAGATCTGAGTGGGCTTTGAGGGCTACAGATGACACCTTTGTTAAAGCCTGGAGACAACCTCAGGCAGCCGGTTTGAGGGTGCTGAACACTTTCTTCCTCCATAGGAGCAGCAGGCCCGTGATGGCTTCCGTGAGCTCCTGTCAGTTGGATGATTGTGGTGGGGAAACTAGGGTGAGATGGCACTGGGTGAGAGACGACGGTGGTGGATTCACTGTGACCCATGCTGGAGTTGGGTACCTGCGAGCATTGTTTCTGGGACAAAGCCCCTCCTCTGGGAAGGGCACTGATCTTATGGGAACTTTCCAGCTTCCCATGAAGGACATGGGGGTCACCGTAGACATGATAGGAGCCAGACGTGTTGATACCCCTGAAAACATTGGGGATGTTGCCCCTGCGCTCCTGGAACGGGGATGAGGCTGATGTGTGGTTGTTTCTTAAGTCTAGCTCTTTTTCATCAACAGGCCTCAAAGCAGGGATCTCCTCCGCCAGATGTAACGAGTTGATCTGTACCTCTTCAGTCTGTGTGTTCAGAGACTGATGCCTGCAGAAAAATATTCAACTACAAGTCAGATTCCTTCAGTTTTTACCAAGTCACTAGAGTGTTTCCTTTTACATTGTCTGTTGTCTTTTACCTAGACTTGATGAACCTGTGGCAGGTGTCAACCACATGCTCCATCTGGAGGAAGACGGCTGTGTTCATGGTGGCCAGGACCAGACTGTCTTTAAGGTTCAGGCAGGATGTGTACATGAAGTCCAGCAGGATGGAGAAACCTTTGGGGTCCACTTTGGGGTCTAAGCTGATGGCACGAAGGTTTGCATTCTCGGGGTTCATGAACACAGAATAAAAGAAGCCACTACAAGAGAGAAAGAGGGATGGAAACCATGTTTTATCATCCATAACAATTTAAATTAAGCAACAACTCTGGATCAGTTCCATTTAGGAAGGTGTGCAGGTAATTCCAGAAATTAAGTCTCTTCATTTAACAGGCTAAAAAAATGTCCACATGTACTCATGCTGCTTAACTTCTGTGTCAGTTCTCATGATGGTGCGTACCTGCAGGCCACCAAGATGGCCTTGTGAGCATGAAAATTCTGCCCATCCACCTGAATGGTGACATCAGTCAGGATGTTCCTGCTGCGGAGGCAGTTCAAGTTGAGCAGGACGTCACCTGCATGGCGTGTGAACTGAATGCAGCCATCTGCAGTCGTGGCCATGCTGTCACAATCTGAACCAGGTAACAAAAAGTTATCAATAATCTGTTAATTATCTAATAGTGATCCACTGCTAAATAATGGCACACATGAGATGCACAGATACTGAACTATGAGAACAAAAATAACAATGAGAGTATCTAGGAACCAATGGGAGCATAACACTTTACTACTAAATAATAATACATTACAGTTTAGGTTTATATGGGCTTTAACTTTGCTACATCCTGGTACACTGAAGAAATCATCTTATAAATCACTGTGAGTAAATTATACATCTTTTTATTATAGAAGATTATATATAGACTCTCATATATATTATCACTTCCGGCTCATGGACATACCTCTCTAATACAAGCCACCTGCCTCATGGGGTTTATAATCACAACAAGCTTTTGAACCAAACAAGAGTCTTGACCGTGTTCTGTCAAAAGGCGGCGCCATTGCAAAGAGAAAAGTAAGAGGGAGGTTTACCATGCCTAGTTTCTGATTGGGCCTTAAAGACGATGTTATTCTATAGGATATAATCAATGTTTTAACATAAATATGATTGAAAACTATGATATTTCTTCAGGTCATTTCTTTAAACTTAAAACAGCTTTTATTATAAGTTTTGAGACGATAACGACAAAGAACGGAGCCAGAGATAATACATTTACAAACTACAGTACATGCAAACACAATCCCACGTTGCTAAACTTTAGAGTTAGTTTAGTACTTGACTATAATTTCCCTCGTTTGTCTGTTTTCCGTGCAGTTTTTCAGCCTGCAACAGACCAAAGTGGATGCTGGCAGTCTGTAGCCTGTAGGTTGTAAACGTGTTTGACGTTGAGCACATTCCGTCCTGGCTGCTCAGATTAAGTTGCCAGTACACAGAGAGGTTTCCTGTTCCCCCGATATAAGTAGAACTCACTCCCATTTAACCCACTGACATATACTCCCCTCCTGTTGAACTAATCTCTCGAGTTATTTCCAAACCTCAAATATTAAACTGAACTGAGACAGTATGGTTTCGTGGGATGTGATTTCGAGGAGTGATTAGTTCTTGCTGCGTAACTTCGGCCGTGCGCCAACAAGCAGGCCAGCACAAGTCGTTCAAGTTGAGAAATACGGCTAAACTGTCACGTCTGAGGACTGCCCTGTACTTTAATTAACCTTTTAAATAGTTAAACATTTGATTGCTCGATTTAAAGTGATGCCGAAAAGTCGTCGGCTCTGCATTGGAGGCGATGAGTGCAGTGAAAAGATTTGTCGACGAGAGAAATGCGCAGAGAAAAAAATTAGATGTGACTGAACCAGACCGACCGGTTCTGTTGCGCCACTTTTGCTCGTCTGATAGGTATCTCGCTCGCAAAATGGTGTGTCAAATATAACCAGAGAAGGCCCAAATTAAATAAAGTAAGACTTAATATTTAGTTATAAATAGGGGTTACGGTTAACGTCGCAAAACAACGGTTTGTTTTCACTCTATTAAAGCCTACTTGATGTTCAAGTGTTACAATTAAATCCGAACACATGCCGTGAAGTTGCACTTCCGTCTAAAACACGGTCAAAGACAATGCAGCTGTCAAAACCAACTCTCACACTTCAAATCTGTTAGTTCACTTCTAGCTAAAAGGAATCACATAATATTTAAAATACTGAGGAAAAAAAATCCAGCTCCGTTGGAGCCTGGGCCGCCACGGGAGCGTCTGCTACTTCACTACACTTCTGACCTAATGCTGAGAAAATAGGAAGGAAAAAAAGTCACCTTGTAAAAGTTTCCTCGAAACTCTGTGCATCACCAGTTCTGAGAATCCAGTTCTAAGAAACACAGCAGCTCAATTCTCGGAATTTTAACAGAGGACCGTACCATTATCTTCGGGGCGGGGGAGCTGCCCACAGCCCTCTGCCTCTTTTCAACCCTGCGCCGCCTATATTGTCACTTATAACATATGGGCGTTTAACAAAGAGAGTTATTAAAACATATTTGTATGTTTAGTGTGGATTATATTAGAGGTTTGAGCGGTTGTTTAGATTTTCTTGGCCGAGTTGATATCCCAGCGTAGTGGCTCGCTCCAAGTGCAAGGTCAGCTGACCGAGTTATAAATACCGTGGGGAACATGAGAGCATGTTGTCGCTGTAAACCTGCCACGAAGGGCTGAGGGAAGACTGCCATACTATGTACTAACAATTAAACATATATTGTAATATTACATATTGTAAATTTCCCCATTGTGGGATTAATAAAGGATTATCTTATCTAATCTTATATAATGCTCTTTAGTTTTTGTAGTTTTAACACATATTTATGTCATGTGTCTGCTCGCCCTGAATAATTTGGCCAGGAACCATGCTTCATCTGGTTAAACTGATTGAGAAAACTCTTGGGAGTAGGCTTATATATTGCTGTCTAGACTGGGCACTATATTTATTTGAATAACCTATTTCTGTCAGTTCTTTAAGTCATTTCTTTAAGTAACTTCAGTAACTCAGTTTACAATGAACATTTGACTGGGCTTCTGGGAAATTCTGCAATATTAATTTACTGTGTGACAATAAGTTATGTGTTAAACATCTCAATGGCCTCGCCTTCATATGGTGACTGCTATGAAGTCTTATTTTTGAAGTCATACATAAGCTATAGAAAGTGGTGTGTGTGTGTGTGTGTGTGTGTGTGTGTGTGTGTGTAAAGTCCTCAACTCTCCAAAAGACTCACTTGCACTCATCTATGTTCCCACCACTTCCTGTCTCAGCTGTGTTTTTTATCTGGGTAACAGACACAATAAGGCTCACAGAAATTCTTAGTACTTACCAGTGTATGAGTCAACAAACCAGGAATTAACGGTTCTTTTAAGAGCAACCACCAAGAAGTTCCTGAATAACTCTGAATTTTGTAAGTAGAATAAACAAAATACTACAGTGATAAGATAATTTAGAACAGGCAGTAATGACAAGTTCCCTTATAACTGACCACTCTCTTTATGACTTGCTCCTGATTAAAAGTGAGTCATCAGCTAAAATGTACAAAGCAATACTAATCATCACCTCTTTGTAATATAGCTGTTACTATTTTTGCCCCTTTTCAAGTAAAGTAGTATGTTCCTCATTAGCTCCTTGGAAACTGCTTAGGATTTCCTCTGGCTTATGTAAGATGTTACCTTAATCTGTTCTGTGCCCTGGTCATATGTAGGCTACAGAGCATCAGCTCCATTGCACAGGCTTTTTCTTTAGCTTTGTGCATGTGATCATACTGTATCTAACAAATTGTCGAATATTTCTCATTATTATTATGCTTTCTATTACTTTTATGAATAAAAGATGATACTTTATGAATTAAATTATCTTTAAGTTGAATGATGGCACATGGACTATGATCATTTCCTCTACTTCCCTTGTTCAGTTAAATCTAAACTTGAAAAACAAAAGGGGTGTCTGTTTTTCAGGTTGTTCATAATAATATAGAATTACCCTCTGATGGCGTCACCTTTCACTCTCACCAGTGATCTGCAGCGAGGCTTTGCTGAACAAACATTTCAAGCAAGTTAGAGTGGGAGGGAAAAATAACAGAACTACAGTAATGGAGAGCTAAAGCTAGTAAACGGTGACTTTACTGAGGACAGCATTCATCGCAGAACTATAACATTTAGATGTAATCATAGACAGTGGACTTGATGCAGCATTTTCTCCACTTTTATATGCATGCATTTGGTCAAAATGATCTTATCTGCATTATTGACAGCAGTTTTGTGCATACACGATATAAAATGCTCATTGTTTTTAACCATTAATACACCAGCATCCTATAAATTTTAATGAAAATCTTAATCTTGCAAAACATATCTTCAGGGTCAGGAGCTGGCAGTTTACAAAGTAGCACATTATATTAATAGGTCATATTTAACAACATTAAAAACAAGTGACAGTTTAAAAAAAATCATATTACTGCTGAAAGAATCAGCCTTCCTCCCACCCACACAGAACGACTAAGTTTCTTGTCACTATCCTTATATGTTGCAGAAAAGATCAACTTTCAAACTCAATCTTTCTCCATGAAATGAATGTGCAGTGCAGCTAAACAGGTCTGAATTACAGCTGTTCAGGTGGCTATGGCAACAAAGCGGGTCTATTTCTAGTTAATGTTTTCACTCTAGATGTTTTTCCCCTGCGGTTATCTTTAGTGGCCCAAGTTTCTGTGGGTTGTTCATCTTCACATCCTTTGAAAGAAGCAAAATTTTCTGGTGTGAATGAGAGGAGGCAGAACATGTTCAGTCAGTAGGAGAGCCTTGCCAGAAAATAAACATCTGGTTTTCTGGTGTAGTTGTTTGTTCGCAGACAAGAGGATGCATAAGTTTGATTAGTCAGCCTTTCCCTTCCTTATATCAGTGCAGCATCTTTACCTTCATGTTAGGGTTTTTGCTGCAGTGCAAGAACAGATAAGCTGGTGCAGATGTGAAATGCACAAACTGCTGTGTGTTGTAGATATCTATACATTTGAGAGTCTAATCACTCACACAATCATCACTGCTTCAATATAGTGCTTTTGGTTTGTTTTGCAGAACGAATGTCTGCCAGTCTGGGTTTTTTTTTTTTTTTCTTGCAAAGAGATTCTGATTTTGGTACTCAGGAGAGAAATTGTCACCACAATCTGCTGAAAGAAGAAAAATATGTCTGTTAGTGCTGCTGGCCTGGTGAAAGTGTTCATTTGAAATCAAGTAGAGGTATTGTTCCTACCAGACGCAGATTTAGAAAGAGTGGTCAAAATTTAAGCAACAACTTAGTTCACAGTGTGGGCCAAGTTTGAAACATACTGAATCTTATGTTTCCCATAATGCAACTTGATAGTGTCTTTTGGTGTGTCTGTACTGAGAAGTTGGAAGTTCCAACTACCCGATCAGAAATTTCAACTGGAACACCCGCTGGAGTTGGATTTCCAACTCGGAAAATCAGGAGAACTTCACCAACCTCAAAATCCAAGATGGCTGCTCTGCACGTCAACAGTAGTGACAGCTGTAGTGATATACTGTTAATTTGCACTTCTAAGTCAGTCACACACACAGTACTGTCCAACCTCTGTCTGTGCATATTTTGCCACAGTGTTTGTATGTGCAAAATATTGTGTAATGCCTTGTTATCAACTGGCATGCTAACAATGGCTAACCTGGCTAGAACAAATTAACATTCCCTACAACCTTGTGTAATATATAAACATCCAACTTCTTGTGCTGGTGTAACATCATTCCCAGCTCTGACTTCCAAACTTTGAGGTAAATTTCATTGGAGCCTTCCCGTTTGGGTGAATGACCACATCTTTTTCCTCACTCTCACTTTGTAACACAGACCTCCTGTCATATATTTGTAGTTCCATCTGAGATAATCCTGATGAAACCACTAGCTCATCAGCAGGGTTATTTTCCAAAACTTTTAAAAGGTTCCTTTAGAGCCACAGAAAACATTATACATATATACATTATTCAACTGTTTTTACTGACTGAGTAGCCAACAATGACTAGTAAACTGAATTCAGAGATATCAGTGAGATGACCCTTTAAAAAGACAAAAAACCCCACAAAAGCTGGAGAGAGATCAAGAAAGAAATGTGTTATTTGTTTCTGATTATGTTTGTCTGTTCTCCATAAATCAAACAGACGTCCTCTCTCATTTTCTGCAAGGCTCGTTTGAAGAATGCACGCCATGAAAACAGCCCTCCATGGGGTTTGCCAGCCAACCCTGGAACATATTTGTTACCGTTCCCCCTCTCTCCTGCTCGGCCGGTTAAAGAGGCTGTGCTATGTGTTAACAAGCGCTCCCCCACCCCTTCTCATGAACTCTCCTGACCTGGGGCCTAGACTCAGACGGATATCAATGTGCCTGTCCCAAAACATGACCCAGGCACATGGTTGCCTGACAGGGATCAAAGGTCACGTCAGTAAAAATATGACTCTAAAACATGTTGCCTGAGGGGGAGAGAGGGAGGCATTCGTTTTTCTGTTGAGCCAAGAGCATACACTTGAATTTGGGGAGCAGCTTGCACAAGAGAAAAAATATCTTGCAAGATCTGTGTTTGCAAGATATTGAGACTGATGCTAACTACATACCACAAAATTGCCACGGAAACCCAAAAAATGTTATGTAAAGTTTGTTTATGGTCAAAATGCAAAAGAGTAAAAAGAAGTTGCATAAAAACACCAGACTTGTTTATTTATAGTACAAAACTCAGTGTCATTTTTCAGCAGCTGTAAATTGCACATAAACCTTGAAACACTGAATCTGGAAAGTCCATGTGAGGTAAACATAGTGAACTTTGAACTCCTTTCATGCAGCACGCCTGGAACTTAGTGAGAACTATATATTTAAACTGCAGGTGGTATGCGGTCTTTGCATAATAATCGCTGAACCTCAGGTGACCCGTGATGCATCAAGCATATTGTGGGACTGAACTGCCAGTAATGTGTTGTCCTGTACAGATAAGAAGAGGTCGGCTGTTTGAAGCACAGAGGATATTTCACCATAAGTGTGAAAAACCTGAAGTGTGAGTGATGGTTGTGTGTCTCTCTGACTAGAAACTATTTTTGTTCTCAGGTCCTGATCTCAGTGAGAGTAGCTGATTAAGTAAAAAAGTGTGAATGACCTCATATGAAACACAACATGAGACACTGTAGAGCTGAAGAATGAGTCAGTTAAACAATTTTGATTGTTGATTATTTCAATTTTTCCCAATAAAAATATACAAAATATACCATAGCTTCTTAACTGTGAAGATTTGTGATAGCATTTTAACTGTTTATGAGACACAATAAGCTAATTGAAAATGTTAACTCTCATTAACTTGGTCTTTATAGGCAGTTGTAACAGGGCATGATGTGAGATGACTACCATTACACCTGATGACATTTAGGTCTAAAAGGGAACATTTCAGTTAGGTCAACAGTCACTATGAATTAAGAACAGGCAGCACTGAGATGCGTATATTTCTGAACCACCTGTGGCAACATGAGGATTTTATGTTTTAAAATGTCAGGTCAAGCATTAGGAAACTAACTCTAAAGTCTGTCAATATTTCATCTGCCTTATCTCCTGATGTTGTGGTATAGTAGGACTAAAGATAAGTTTCATATCAGTACAAAGAAAAGCACAGTTTGCTCCTTCATCATCAAACAGGAACCCTGCTCTTCATTACTTTCATATCTGTGGTTTCTACAGCCTGGTTCAGCACCAGAGAAGGGGACTGTTTTATAGTTTTAAAGCAGCCCGTCGAGTTTCCTTGCAGCACTTGAAATATAAAATTAGAAATTCTGTCTGTGTGCTCTGACTTTGTATTGGTGTTGGTTTTGTGTATGTACGTAATTACTAAAAAAGCCCACCTCATCTTATTTTTGTCAACACTGG
Source organism: Lates calcarifer (assembly GCF_001640805.2). Taxonomy (NCBI): domain Eukaryota; kingdom Metazoa; phylum Chordata; class Actinopteri; family Centropomidae; genus Lates; species Lates calcarifer. Next base: position 17,253,734 of record NC_066836.1, on the reverse strand, counting down.
AGCTTTTGTTTTTGTTACAGGTGCCCAGAGAATTTGAGAGTTTGGAAGGAATTCAGAGCATTGCTGTTCCATCCTGGTTCGACCGAGCACGAAATTAATAACAGCAATGAAGTAAAAAGAGATGAGACTCAAAGATGAGTGAATCAAACAAGGTAATGAAAAATATCAATTCATTAATATTAAAAACATTAATTTAGATTCAACATTTCCACTGTGCAACTAGCTCCAGAGAGTGTTTCCTGGGGGGAAAAGAACAGGTCAGTTTGCAACCTCCCTCAACACTGACCATATTTAAAAATCACAATATTTGGATCATCTCGTTGCTTTCGGGTCATCTGAGGGACTCGTGTCCTCGTGGTCCATTTCCTCGTGGTCTAACTTCGACTAAAATGCTTAGAGGGGATACATGAATGGTGGCTTTGTTGCACCAAACCAAAGAATGCATCCTCAGTTGTAAGTGGCTAAATGGATTGTACATGCAGAGGAAAGGTTGGCTCTGAGGACCACTCTGTGCATTAAGTTGTACAAGAAAGCAATGTGTCACCATCTGTGGGCTTGTCAGGACAACACTCGCCTCTCAGTAGGAGTTAATTGGAAAGTATATTAATATTAAAGAGCAGAAGAAGATTTGACACCAGTCTAATAATATCAGCTGCCTGTTTCTTTTATTCTTGCATATTTTTTTGTCCTTCTGTAGTATTTCATTCATTTAAATCTTTTAATTTTGTTTTCAGTACGTGTTGTGTAAATGAAGCTTACACCAAGGGTGGAAAAGTTTTGATGTTGATCAGCAGCCAGGTCATACTGAAAGAACAAAACATCCTCACTGAATGGAGAGTTGAGCATAGTCTACCTTGACTATATGGAATGTGGGGCAATAAACGTACAGAGTCAATATAAATACGTCTTGCAACACTCCACTATCAGTGGAAAAGTACCAGAGTTTGCTGTGTCGCCATGGTGGATTCCTCTGTTGTTTTACAGCAAAGCCTCAGGGAGGAGGATAGGGGATGGGCAGAGCAGCACAGAAACAAGAGGTGTGGTGTGTGCATGTGTGTGTGTGTGAGAGAGAGAGAAAGAGAGAGAGCGAGTGAGGGAAGTTAAAGATGTTATCCTGGGTGCCGCTCGAGTGGTTTGGCTTTGGAAATTTACCTTCACAATGGGAAAATCTGGACGTGGAAAATGAATGAGAGATGTTGTCTCTCACCTCATCAACAGAGGAAGTGTCTATAAACACCTTGTTGCTGAAAAAGTGTGGGTGTGTGTGTGTGTGTGTGTGTGTGTGTGTGTGTGTGTGCTCTGAAATAAACATATGGATCAGGTTGTCATATGCAGTCATGAAACATTTTTAATTTGTTATGTGCAGGTCTAATATTTATTAATGCTATAATATCAGTGCATACCATCTCACTTTTGGTGATAAAAGACCATCTAAGGCCATTTAAGACCATCACCCTTAAGTGATATGGGGCCAAATTTTCTTTTCTGAGAGCACATTTGAGAAGCACAGATGACAACTGAATTAAAGTTACTTTTTTGCTTATATTTACAGTATATTTGTGGAATGTGATGCCCTTGTTTAGGTTAAGCTACTGTACATTCATGTTTGGCATTATGTAACAAAAAATTGCATTTTACACATGAATAATCTTTAATTAGTTCTTGATTAACCATGCTGAAATTCAGAAATGCTGTTGTTCAGAAACAATTAATAATGTTGAAAGGCACTGAAAATGGCATTAATCATAGAGCGCAGCATGTAATTGATGTTAAGAGTGTCACAGGTCAAAAGGAGAGCTTAAAAATGATCCAGTGAGGCCATAGTCTGTGGGATTTTATTAGACTGTACTGTTTAAGCTGTACCTTTAATACCTTTAATAATATAATTTGATCCAGAACGAGCAACAAGAGTTGAGTCCCCTCCTCTCTGACAGAAGAAAAAAGTTAACGTTATAAGCTTCACAAAGGAAGGATTATGTTCCGTGCGAGATATTGTTGAGATGTTTTTGTTGTGCCCGCTCCCTGAGCAGTTCAACAGAGTGCAAATGAACACTCCCTATGTTGTGTGTAACTGTAGTCATGTGCCCTCCTTTGAGACAAACAGTTATAGCTGCACAGTGATTCATTAATATAAAATATTTACACCCATTCGCTTTTTAAAATTTTCCCCTGCAGTTTTGATGTCATGGACTAAGTGCAATAGCAACATTTAAATGTTTTTATGTCATTTTTTATTCTTATTATTATTTTGTAACATTATTTTTACATATTTGAGGTAATGATGAGTGAGAAATTGCTCATTGTTCCTTTGAGGTTAGGAGATAAGGCTCATGAACAGAGCAGGGAGCTAATACTATTACTAGTCTGGCTGCCAGCTGCACTGAGGGACTTGTCATATGACCAGCTCACTGATCGGCAGCTAATCCGGAAGTGACGTGTGAATTAAATAAGTCACTGACCTCTGAAGAAGGCAGAGGTTCATCTTGTCCCATGTTGGTGAGTCTGGGAAAAAAAATACTGTCTTTCATAGCAGATGATCTAAGAGGAGCTGGCAGCGGGAGGATTTGACCGAAGATGCCAGAGGTCTGCATACCAAAGAGGAGGGAAGCTGGGAACACCGAGCTTTGAGGATGAGAGAACATTATTGGTAGATTCACTGGGGTTACACAACAGGTATTCCAACAGCCATTTTTATTTTTATTGTCAAAGACCAACAATACTGAGCCTTGTTTTTAAGGCGCTGTATGAAAATGATCAAGGTGACCCTCACCATAATGTCTCATAATAAAACACTACTGAACTGAAAAAAGCTTTGTCATAAAAGTGCACAATTTTTATTTAACAGTGTACAAAACAATAATATAGTGATGGCATAAGAGTTTTCACAAAGCCACTTAATCACAAACTGGAAGTGAAATTAGCAAATGTCAGAATTATGATAACAAAATGTGCTGTTTTCTGAATATTGTAGCCAATTTAAAAAAAAAAAAAAAACATATATAACTTCATAATAGTTTTGCTTCCCAGAAAAAAATAAAGTTGGGTGCTACAGCTAAATAGAGACAAATGACACAATAACAATCAATCACTGAACAACTCTTCTGTCAAAGTTGTTAGACAACCCTCACCTCAGAAAAAGAAAAGTACGCAACACTCACTCTTATTTGGTACATTCACTCCCTATTTTCTAAAGCCCCCCCATGCCTCCTAATAATATTTATACAGTCTCTAATGTAAAGTAAAACATATATAACACATACAGGATAATGTGCTACCTCTAAAAAAAATTGCACAGGTGATATATACGTTTACAAGGAAGAGGTAATTACAACAACTGCAACCACAGAGTGGTGATCAGCTTTTGTTTTGAAATGCTCAGAAGAGGACAGTAACACAATCGAATTACACAGTAACCATAGTAATAGTTCCCCCTGTGCCTCTTGTGTATGACGTACGACTTTTCCACTTTTTTCTCTTACTGACAACATCCTCCATGCTCTTGTTTTCTTTGAAAATCATTCTCAGGTTCAACTGCCTGCTGGTAACCAGGAGGAAAGCATTCCATGCATATTCATGCCACAGATCTGCCCTCGACCTTAAGCATGAGTTTGCATTGCATGAAACATACAACATCACTCCATGCTGGTCATGTGCAACCAAGCCAGTGACAGTCATTGGATGTTTCCAGGAGATCAGCCCAGCAACATGCTAATGGTGGACAAGTGCATCATTAGGACTGTCTCTTAGTTACCCCTGTTGATGTCTATCACTGTGTAACCTGAGTGTTGGGTACAGATATGATTCACTGACCCCGGCTGGCGCAAAAATGATCTACTGCTTTTGTGATGAGGTGAAATGAGTTATTTTCCTAAATATAAATCAAAAATGTCCACAGTTTTTGAGTCTGAGTTTCTAGATTCCTTGTTTTTCCCTCTCACTGCTCTGCCAACACCTAAGAGAAGAACAGCGGAGCCTTAACAGACAAGTCAGTGCATCATCCTTTCACTAAACCATGTTTGGAATATGAGTGTTTTTCGGTTTTCAACCTTTTCAGTGTCTACAATAACTCATGATTTATTACATGTTCTAAAAGGGAAACATCTGCCCCCGAAAAACAGGTGAGGGAACAAACAGTGCAATGCTCATTCTGCAGTGGAGGCATCTGAAAACCAGGTTAATGTGTAACCTGTGTTAATGTCAGACAGATGGGTAAATTTTAAGTGCTGCTCAGAAAATATGATATCAGCCAGCAATGCCTGTCTGCCTCTCTCTGCAAGCTGCAGGGTTGTGTGGGAGATTCACATGGCTTTTTTTTCAGTTAAAATATATGTGCTGGTATAGTTTCAAGAATGCAAGAGAAACACAGAAAAAAGGGAGTGTCACTTCCAGAGCAGATGTTATGCTCTTTATCATTCACACTGCACTAAAGCTTTTGATGTTGTAGTACTCAGATTCCTACATACAAACCAAATTCCATTGTGTTTTCAGTGTCCAACTTGTTTTGAGGAAACAGACAGCAAAGTATATACTTGATTGATCAATAAATGGTCTATCAGCTTATTATGGTCCTAAAAGTAAGTAGATGAGAAGATTGGTATCATGTTTGTTTGGTAAATATCAGGCAACAGCCAGCAAGCTTTTAGTTTAGCTGAGCATTTAAACTGGAATCAGCTAAATGTATTAATAATCTGTACAAAATTAAATACAATATGTAGCAGGTGCCAGCGAGCAGCAGCCTGTTAGCTTAGCTTAGCTAATAAAGACTGGAAATGGGTTACCTTGGCTCATTCTAAAGGCTAATGGCAAATTATAATTTTTACACTTGAGCTTTTCTAGGGAATAAAATGAGATAGAATATGTAATAAATATTATTTATTGGAAAAACATGACAGTGGTATCTTTTCATCTAACTTGAGGTTCACTTCAACTCAAAATACTTTTTAAATTTTAGTGTTTAATTTATTACCATCATTAACACAATATTTCAGCAAACTGGGTCCAGCATGGAAGTTATTTTGCAGCGATGTGATGAATCCACCGTTTCTGAAAGCCAAAGCAACAATCATGTCAGCATGATTTGCATCTCATGATAAAAATCTAAGTGAGGTTCAGAAGATCGAGGGAAATCTGAAAAGGGTGAAACCATGGATAACAGCACAGCACTTTGAGAAATTGGATATCTCAGCAACCAAAAACCTCAATGAAGCAAAACCTGACCAAAAAAATTCAGCTTGTGCAGCATGCAGGCTCTGGTCCAATGTTGTGGATTGGGAAGCATGGCCCATTAAGTTATTGTTTAATCTGCTGTTTATGTCAAATCTTTAACAGACGGAATTTTAAATCAATTACATTTCTATCAGATTACCAAATATTTATTTTTGCATCAGTGCTGTCTGGCAGTGAGGTAGCCTGACCTTGTGTGGCCTGACTTTTTGTTCTGTTCATTCTGTCCAAACTGGTTCCTGCACACGCTGACATATAAACAAAGCAATGACTCTATTTTTCTGTCTCTGTGAAGTAACAGTATCACTTTTATTGTTGTGGTCACAAGAATTAAAAGAATTTTAATCTGTTGCTCTGTTATCTGCTGCCACTGTGCCTTTTCTGTATGCAGCAGTTTGTATTGTGCTATAAACAAGCTTTTTATGTACCCGTAATAACCCTCTGCTCAGAAGCTGTCATGTCTCTGAATGATATGCACTCTGTTTACCTTGTGTCAACTATTGCTCACATTCCCACCATTCAAGGTCAGCCCATACACTGAGGTGGTAAATCCAGTTTGAGGAGTGTGACCTGAAACCTGATACTGTGTGCGACGTGCAGCAGGGAAGAGTTGAATGGAAGATCTCTTTATTTACCACAGAGATATTTATTGAGTTGGATATTATAGGTATGATTTGAGAGGCCGTGTTGTGTTTGTATTGTCTCTCTTGCACATACTCTTGCACTACTACAATTAAAAAGTATATTGTTTTCATTGTTTTCGTTTTAATAGTTTGGTGGATTTTAAAAAAAAAGAAACCAGTCGTGTTAGTGCAGCCTCGTCACAAGTGTACCTTTTACACAGGGGTCAAAGGATAGAATTCCAGGTCATCTCTTTGGTTTCACAAGACTCGCCAAGGCACAACCACAAGTGTAACCCGAGCTAGAGGTAAACAACTGCTCCGCACAGGAGCAATGGGGAGGTGTGAAAGGGGTGCGGGGTGGTGGCGGGGAGGGTGGAGGGCACCGTGCCTGAGACAAATCATCTGGGTTATTTGGGTACCAGCCATTTCGCAGGAGAGTCCGCTGTCTCAGGCCCTGCATTTGACACCTGCAGGTGACAGATTTCCAGGACTAGCCAGTGTCCGCTGCCTGGATCAGTTTGCTTCAAGGTGCGATAACACTGACAAGAGACAAGGAGGAGGAAACATAATAACATCACACGTCTGCAAGACACAGGCCCCTGGCTGTAATCCACACTGTTCACTGCTGTATCCAATGGTCAGTTACAAAACGAATGTGGGCATCAGGGAAGCTAAAATATTCTGGTATTCATCATGTATTTCCTCACTGTAAATATTGATTAAATATGTAGGAGTCTATTTCAAAAGCATTGTTTTCTTACAGTGATGCTGGGTAACGCTGAATACAATGTAATTACATAGCCTCATCTTTTCCTCAGGTGAGAGTGCAGTCTCTACCTGTACACAACAGTCTCATCATAGCTGAACTTTTGCTGGGAATCTTCATTCCAGGGTCCAGTCTTGATCTACGTCCTGTGAAACCTGTGAGAGTTGATGATCCTCATACAGGTCAAACAGTTCACACACAGGAGATCCGGGTGGATTGAGAGATCACATTCCTCTGCCAGGACGCAGGAGAGGATGGAAACCATCATATATAGCCCTGCTTTGTTTGAGCAATGAGGTGAAAACACACTTTAACTACACTGGCACTTAAACTCACTCCAAGAAAATAATTTCAGTATTGCTTGCTACAGAGGTGTGGAGAGAGAGTGATGAAGTGGTGAGGTAAGAAAAGGTTAAAAACAAGTCAGAGGCATTTAGGGAGTCAGAATCAGGGAAAAAATAAACTTTTACAAGACTTCCCCAGAGACTAGCGTGACCAGAGTCAAAACATACTACATATGCAGATCCAGTTTTTATCTGACAAAAGATCTGCTAAATCATTTGTCTCACAGCTGGGATGGTTCATTCTGACTGTGGTGGGAGATTTACAAGAAAACATCCCTGACCGCAATGTTCAGTACAGCCATTTCAGTACATTTATGGTGCAGTTTATAGCTCAGAATGCAGTGAAAGTGAATATGACACAGTAGTTAAAATGGTTTGATCATTGTCAGGACTGTAAGAACACCAGCTACCTGCATATTTGCTCTGACAACATTTTCAGAGGTCTCCACTGATGCAAGCTGTGGTGTGTGAAGTGCAGAGTACTTGAAGGTACATGAAGGGATCACAGCAGATGTCAGGTAGGCACAGGTACGACAGCCTTAAATCTTGTTTTTTCGCTCACTTTTAATTGAGACACCAGTGGAATGACCCTTAAAATTCACTTGAAAATCACAGCCATCAGAGAGAAGGCATCAATTGTTGCCCTTTTGGCAACATTTATATTAATAGAGAGCATTTTCCCAATAAATGGTCCTCATTACTCAGACAATAGAGGTGGTTACTTCACTGTTACCCTGAGCTCTTCATCTGCCTTAAGAGAGGCAAATCTACAAACATCATATGAATTGCTACATTATAATAAGCAACCAATAACTGAACAAACACTGCTCTCTGGGAAGGCACAGGCAAAGCAATGAATTTCCCAATTTTATCCCTAATGCCCAAAGTAATATTAAAGTTATGGTCACAGGAGCTGTGGTGTGAATGGATGTTAAGCTGCCTGGGGAGGGATCTTATGACTGCATTTTAAGTGCCTGACGTAGACCACCTCCTCTGTTCAGTGATGGTCATTCCAGTTTGACGTCAATGGCTTCTTTCAAACCATGGGCCTTCTCTGGGCAAAATGTGAGCGCTGCTGTCCTCAAATGATCCTCTCTTGTTCGTCACATGTAGGTGGACCGCTGAGTCCTGACCTGACCCCAACCAGTCACATGATAGCTGGATAGGTCAACGACTCACATGGGACCTCAACGACGCTCAATGTGTTAATGACCCCACTGGAGGTCAAATACCTGGGACCATACCAGATATTGAGAGCTGAAGGAGCCTTTTCAGATTACAGGTGAAAGAACCTGAGGCAAGTTCAGTTGCCCTCAAGTAGCACTCAGACATATCCTGATATGGATGCCTGAAAATCTTCACAGATTCCCTCACTTATGCTTTGTCTGATGGTTTGTGTGTGTGGTTTGAATGACAGTTAACTGAACTTTGCACCTACTTCCCAGCGACATTTAACAGTAGCCACACTCAGCATTTGGCATCATAACATCAATGAATGATAAACAGTGGCATGACTGGTCCTTTAACAAATCAGTATTAGGTCACAGAAATTTGTGGTACTTTTGTTGTTTCTTTCTATTTGTCGTTGAGGAAACTTTCAAGTTCTCCAATGTCACACACACTCCCTGACTCATTCACTTACAACAGAGGCCAATACAAGTTCACAATAAAACTTTATGACAAGAGTTGAAATCTTGGGAGGAGGTCGCGTAGATCAAACTTTATTACAGTTTGTGACCATGGTTAACGAACTGCCAGCAGTCAACGTTTCCCACAAACTTATCCAAGTGGTTTAAGTCGCCAAACCTTAACCATGAAACTGTCAGATCCAGAAATGCTGATATGGTTTGTTTGTTTCTGTAACATTTTTGTACGGAGGGCCAAAGTGTTCAGCACTTTCTGAGATAAAGACAGACAGAATATTCAATATAATAGTGAAACTTAAATGAATATATATAAAACTGAGCACAGTATTATGCAATGTTACTTTACCCAAATATGTTAAATATGTTAACCATAAAAATCTTGATAATCCTGTCGTCACTTCAAGTGGATATTTTACTGCAAATATTTTGGAGAGAAATTAATAGCTTGTCTGTGAACATTTTACTTCTGTGTTCAGTATCAGCAAATACAAGCCAAACAACATGTCCTCATTACATTAACAAAAAAAAAAAACACAATTTCTTTGTAATTAGTTCCTTAAAAAAGGGATTTTTCAGACCGTCTTAAATTTAATACTGAACCCTCCAGTGCGTCTCCATAGTTTCTGAAGTCACAAGCAAACAACTTACACTGTCATTTAGCTTTGTGGACTTGTTGCTCCACTACGTGTTTTTGGTCTAACATATCAATGAATATATTGCCTCCTCATTTGAAATCGTTAATGTGCATGATATCCTTTATTATTTTTCCTAAAAGGTGAAAAACTAAATATTTTTGGGGAACATTTCTGAGTTGTTTTATCACAGGGGGACTCCTGCATGAAAAGTTATTGAACTGACTCCACAAACTGTGAACATTTATCAAAGACGCCTTTATTCATGTGTATGTTTCCAGAGAGAAATCCAGATGGCATTTGGATGTTAGAGGACCAGAGGATGGATGTGCTGCAAGTATTTAGAGTGTGGGAGTCGAGACCATCAACTCTCAACAGGCTCACAGATTTTTATTAATCACCCCTCAGAGGGAGCCATTGGCTTTGTATCCCCAAATGGCTGCCGGTATTGCTTTGCACAAGTTCTATCCCCAACCAGCCAGCGTGTCATGCTGCGTGTGTGTGGTCTCTTAATGTGATATCTCCACTGGCTCTGCAAAATCAGCGTGATGCACTGCCAGCACAGCAGCAACCACTTTTGATTTTTCCATAGAAGGATGAATCACTCTTGAATGAACACTTAGTGACCCATGGTTTAAAGGCCAAGATTACCCCTAGCAACCGCTGCTCTCTGGGGTTCATAATCGATGGTGACAGCTGAACACCCTGCTGTCTACCTGAGCTCTCTCCGCTGGTCATCCTATCTAAGACACAGCAAGGCCCTCCTTGCAGTCAGGGTTCACAAAGTCATTACGCTATGATGCAGCCTGACAAAAATTTATCTTTAGGCTACAGTTTTCTGGTAGCATCTAACATGCGTTGCATGTCTGATGGATCTCTGTCTCTGCATGAGTTTCTCTTGATGCTCACAGAGCATTTGAAAAGCATGTAATTATCTACTTACAGATTTAAATAAATTTGTTTTTTTTTTCTTGGATATACTTCACCAAAGTGCATTCGAATAAACAAAACTGTTTTGTAATTATTTTGTCTTCCACTGAGGAAAAGACAGGATTTTTAAATTCAGTCAAAAACTGGTGTTGGAGAAGTCTAAACAGGATCTGAATTAATGGTCCCAACTTTAGCTGGTAGATTCCTGCCAAGATAAACATCTTGCCTTGATTTTTGTTTCTTTTTCAAACAGTATTTGTATCACATTTTTTTAAGAATTGGATAAATGCATTTCATCCTCTATCAGGAATAAACCCAAAAACAACAACAACAACAAAAAAAAAACAACACATATCTGAGGAGACAAAAGGCAGATGCAGGATTGGAATAGCTGAATCATTTTGTCCTATCATTGCTCTGCCAATATTTACAGAGTTGTTTATTGGCTATTAAATTTTGTACCATGGTACTGAACCAGTACCAGATGGAGCAGTGTTCTTGTAGTACCTTTAAACTTTAAACCTATTGTGTGTGTGCTCTAATTTAGGGACTGGGCCTGTGTTATATTCCCTCTACGATGTGATGAAATTAATGTTGGAAAAGTTCAATGAAACATGAACAAATAAATGAAAGTGGCTTCAATCTTCTAATTTTCCAAAATGCTCTCCTTTGATGATCAAGGTCCCATTCCTGGATTTTTTTAAAGCTGTCCTCTGTAGTCTTTGGGCAGCTCACCTCAAAGATACACTGAGTACTTCCTGAATGTATATACCAAATGTCTTCCTGAGGGATTCTTACTCCTTGGGGGGAATCACATCAAAGCATCAGATACAGATAGTTCATTTTGGGCAATTTCAGACTGAAATAACATCAGCAGTGCGCTCGTGGCTTCCTGTTGTCATCTTCCTGTACTTTTCTGTCCTCTGTGTGACATTCACATGTTATTTGTAAATTGAATTAGAAGGGAACACTGCGTACATGCTGTGCCCTGCTTGACTCTAGATGTTATGAGCTTCCCATGACTACTTAAGAACTAATTGATGGTTTTGTCTGTAGTGTTTTTCTTATTAGCAGCAGCCCGTGTGTTCACAGAAAACCATCAGCTGTCTTTTTTTGTTGTTGTTGTTGCTGCTGCATAACTCAACAGGAAGGATTGATTTAGACACTTATTTAAGCCATTAAACATTCAGTATTAGCTAGCCTTTACTGTGAAATTTGTTTAATCTCCCGTGGAATGAATCCTATTATCTGTATTTGGCAACTCCTCGCCTATCACTCACTGAAGAGAACATGACTGTTTGACCTTTGAGTGAGAACACAGAAATTTCACTGTTGTAGTTTTTGAACAAACTTATAAGTGTTGTGCTCAATGAGAACAATGGAAACTGCAGTTTGTTTCTTTCTTTTTAACGAATCTACTATATCTTCATTTATCGTATCGTCATTTTCCTACAAACAAATTATTACTTCAACACCATAAACCATGATAAATGTGACTGCCCTGAAACTTATAATTATTACTGGTGCATTAAAATGTAAGCAGCATTTTAATGTGGTGGCTGGTTGAGGTAGAGCTGACTAGCTGTTTTATACACTGCTGGGTAGTTTAAATCACCATATGACAATGCACATAGGTTTTTAAAATCAAAATATGCAAAATAATCAATAACTACAGCTGTCACATAAAGGCAGTAGAGTAAAAAGTAAATTATTTTACATAGGGTAGCGTGGTATTAAATAGTATAAAATCTAAATACTCAAGTAAAGTACAAGCACTGTGGAACTGTATTTTCACTGATTCTGGGGATGAGCCATTAACATCTGTACCACAGCTGGTACAGTGAAGGTTCATTGTCCTTTTTGCAGCTGACTGGATAACACAGATCTCATCACATGGAGTAAACCTGGTCAAGGTGCAGGGAAAGGTAACTTAGGTAATAGTACCACTGATGGTGAACTATCACCCTCATCTTTTTCTCTCAAGAGTCCCTTTATGTTTCAAGACAGAATGACATTGGAAGTTGCCAGAGGCAGAGCGAACTTCTTAAACTGTCAAATATATTTGTTAAAACTCAACAAGTGGTGAAACTCAAATTCTTTGACCGGGTAGAATTAATTAGATTCAGACTCCTGAAACAAAGGAATCCTTTATATCTGGATTATTATATAATCCACTAATATAGTACCTTTTAATGTGAGTGCTCCAGCACTGGAGTCTGGTGTGTGTCTGTAGGGAGTGTTGAGGCATGTGTAACATGCTTACAGGACACATATGCACATAACTCTCGGATAGCAGAGGGTTGCTGTGCCATAGGTCAGGCCAAACCACTGCACGTATCATATACTCTGTTGTTTGGTAACCAGTTCATTCAAAGTATATGAGATCCTCTACTCTTAGACAACCTCAGCTGTGATCTGTTTAGGGTTCTCACTTTGTTTGTTTTTTTTTAATTAATCTAAATTAAATTAAATCATTAAATTAATGAATCATCACTGAGTATATTCTAAAAGAGTTAGATTATTAATGTTAATATGGTTTTCTGATTTTTTTTAGAATTACAGTTTCAAAACCTTGAAGAAAAACAGCTTCTAAAGATAATACTGTTGTTTGCAATTAATATTCCAGTGCTTTATTTCACAAGGCAAAAAGACCACTGACTTTGCAAACTGATAATGAAGAGTTATCTACCAATTGACCAAACGTTTGGCATAAATATCTGGCTGAATACTTATGTATGGGTTAAATAGAATTAAAGGAAGTGTGTTCTTTGTAGTACAGGAGAATAACTAAGTGACACACATGGTTAATTTCCATCCTTACTGGTGCCAGGTATGTCCCACAGACCAAATAAATGAATTGAATGAATGAATGAATTTCAGATGACTGCACAGAGAAAAAAAACTGAAATCTAATTATGAGCCTGTTTTGGAATGCAACTGATATTTATTTATTTATTTATTTATTTTCCTCTTTTCTCCCCAGTTTGAAATGGACATCCCCCTATACTCTTATTCTCGTAACTCCCTCTGTTGGCCTGGTGAAGGTGTGGACAGCCACACTTCCTCCACTACATACAATTGCCAGGCACTTTTCACCAAGAGCTTCATGGGTTTTTTTACTCACTTACAGTCTCCCCAAGTTAGTCATCAGTCAGCTCCTCATGTTTTCAATGGCCCCTGTCTCTTCCAGTCCTCGCTGGCATTTCAGGAAGTATCAGTACATTGAAAACTGCTGCCTGTTGCTGATGAAAACATGGTTGTTGAAAGCAGCCAGAGTGTAAATCAAATCAAAGAGCCAAAGAAATGACCCAGATGACACTGGGCAAGAGGTGGGATACACCCTGGACAGATTGCCAGTCCATTGCAGGGCCCCTATAAAATATGATGTCTTATTATAGATTACATACCTTGCATATCTTGCACACCCACACAGGTATTTTCAGAGTTGTGCAAAGCTATACTGGGATCAATTAAGTTGTAACTTGTTCATGCAACAAAACAAGATATTATCTAATCCCTCAGGACCTCTGGGACTTCAGAATGTAATACTAACACATAAAGGGGTGAATCTGCAAAATTAGTGCTTTGACTTTGGATACTTTTAGTACATTTTGCTGTTAATAGTTATGTACATTTACTCAAATAGAACTTTGACTGTAGGGCTTTTATCTGTATCAGAGTATTTAGATTCCTAAAAGGTATTGTTACTTTCACCTCAGTAAAGTATTGGAGTATTTCTTCCACCACTCCTCCTTTCCCATTTCACATAATCATTTGATTTGGTGTAAACAGAAGACATTAATTAATCATTAATGATCTTTTAAGCAGTTACACGTGAGTTCCACTGTGTATTCTATGTAAATGGAGCCTGCTGCTAAACTAAACTCCATTCACACGAAGATTTTGTTCAAACCTATTTCACTTGTGATCCGTGATGCATTTGGATTGACAACATATGGCTGTCTGGTGGTCTTGCCTCATTTGGGTTGGCAGTACACTTCGTCTTATAACACCTGTTAGGGCATGACAAATTACACAACTCTCAGTTGAGCACCACCCAAAGTCAACTTAAGAGGAGGTTTAATCAGCCACATAGCTGAGAACATGGTGTGCAGGGATTTTAACAGTTTGAAGTTTAATTTGGGACACATATTGTGCCCAAAGCATCACATTATTACTCATAGAGCCCCTCCAGTGGGAGGTGCATGTACATAGAGCAGATGCAATTACAGAATCCCCTGCAGGCTTCCCATCAGATAACATTAAACCTGTGGTTCACACATCATCATAACAGTAATATTCAGAACAAACAAATAAAGTTAAAAAAAAAAATCAGATCTCAAGATTTAGGACACATTCAGTGTATATGGCATAAAACGATAATTGTTAAAAACACCAAATTTGAATAAATAATGTGTTTAATCTGTGACCATTGCCAGCTGTTGTTTGAGGGGGAGAAGAAAACTGTAAAGACTGTGTATCTGGAACAGTGACTTATTTCTGGCTTTCCATGTCTCATGATCAGAACCATGTGTCCGCCACGTGGAGAGTTCGCTGTACTTGTTAAAAGCTCAAGGAGAAGCATTTCAATGGTTCTTTGAGGACATGGAGGGATGAGATGAGATCCACATCATATCAAAGTGTTGTAAGAAATACCATATGCTACCCAAGGATGAAAAAATGTGTGTGATGCTGATAGAGTTGTATTTATGACACAGTTTGAACTGAAAGCAAATCTCACAGAGCTACAATTCACTGAAGGAGTAAAATCAAGGGGAAAAAAGTGCTTTGACTAAATATTGCCAGATATGTAGATAGATACAGACAAATTATAAGGTATTAAATCTGATCAATTAAAATCAGAGAGACTATTTATTTAACCTATATCACACATGATTAAAAAAAAAAAAAATCAGTATCAAGTATTCTTGTTTGTCATTTCAAAAAGCCAAAATCTTGATTTGTCTTTGCTTTTGGATTGTTTCATCAAGAGCAGACTCAAGAAATTAAAATTATAGCACAGAAAGAAAGCATTTTGGTGGTTAAAAAATGTTGTTAAAATCATACTTTCATATCATAGTTTTTTGTACAAAATCTTTGTGAGCAACTTGGACATTTGGACATTTTATTTCTACTTTTATCGTGTTTTTGAGGCAGGGTTTTCTTTGTTTATGAGCAGCTTTGGAGATTTTTCACTGTTTCATAACCAAAGCAATAAAAAATAAAACTGCCACACTTGAGGACGAGAAAATACATATTTATTCAGAATATTTTTGCAGCTGTAGTCAAATCCTAGAGATGTTTTTTCTTCTCAGGCATAAAATAATAAGTTTAAGGGCATTACACGCTCTCTATCGCTTCAAAATATCACTGCAAAACCAGTTATTGGTCTAGATAGGGTGTGGTTATTATTCTGAATAGCAGAGGTGAAGGGTTTTTGAATTCAATTGGCTCCCACTCTTCTTCAGATGGGAGGAGGCAGGGAGCCAGTGCAGCGACGCCTGGCAGTGTGTTTGTGTGTGTGTGTGTGTGTGTGTGTGTGTGTGTGTGTGTGTGTGTGTTCCACTTACATCCACATCTTGGCCGTGCCGTTCTGGATATGTTGGAGATTCCTGCCAGGGATTCACAAGACATTGGAAATACTCATAAGATACATGGAGAAGGACACTTTCATAACATTTTCATCAAGTGAAGGTTGACTGGGGGCAGAGGGCTTTTTTTTTGTGCAGAAAAAAGGAAGATTATGTGTTGGACTCTGATTGTGGAACGCCAAATAGAAAGGCCTTGAGTTTATTGTTCTAGAGCTGAAGGAGAAATTGTGTGTCATCCGAACAGCTTAAAGGCAGAGAGAAGCAGAGACACTGCTGCTGCAGCTGGGACATTGTATATTTTTATATTCATGTTAGTGCTTTTCAAGTGATGTTATACAACTGCATGTGTAAACTATTTAGTCCAAGAAAAGTATTTACCCTGAGGTTTAGAATATATAACGGTACTGTATCATATTTTAACCTTCATTCTGTAATATCACTAAACTTTAACATGCTTTACATATCATGACATGCCTGTGAAACAAAAAAAATGTATCTCTCGTGTTATTACTGTCTGAAGTTCACACATGTGCACCACATAAAAACATATCCTTCCTCTCTCCATGTGGTGCAGTGGATGGAAACATTAAAAGCAGCTTGGCGCTCGTGTTTACTCGTGACAAATATGGTGGAGACCCCAGTTCCCATGGAGACACTCATCTGTTTTGTACAGATGAAGTGATCCAGGTGTTGGAGGAGGTCAGAGGAGTCTGAATAAGTGATAATGAACCATGAGCTGCGCTGTGAGGAGGGTTTATTAAGCCAATGTGACGCACATGCACACACACACATATGCATATTAATCAGGTGACACACACACCAGCACTCCTGTCAAGTTGAATGAAAAACCTCAGTGTCAAGCTGATCACATTAGTTAAGCTTCAACGATCATCTGACCTGCAAATGTGAGTGTATCTGTATCCATGTGTTCGCTACTGCTCCGTCTACTGTATCCAGCAGTGGGACCCCTGAGGTGAACGCCCATGGATTACATCAGGGAGAGAAAAGCAGCTCATATGGTATAAATATTATGGCAGAGACAGGTCTATGGTCTCAAAGAACTGGGTAGTGCAGCTGAAATCAGAGTCATG
The DNA here is from genome assembly GCF_001640805.2 of Lates calcarifer. Taxonomy (NCBI): domain Eukaryota; kingdom Metazoa; phylum Chordata; class Actinopteri; family Centropomidae; genus Lates; species Lates calcarifer. Next base: position 17,236,888 of record NC_066836.1, on the reverse strand, counting down.
ATATTGATGTTCTTTTTTTTTTTAACATTATACCATAGTAACCTTACACAAAATGACATATAGACCAACCAAACTGATGGTCAATGCAATAATTTGTTCTCCACACTCTAAAATTATAACATGATATTATGGATCCAGTTTGTCGTCTCAGTTCTCTGGGTCACAGGCAGCTTCTCTGCATGGTGTCCCAGCTCCTGAGTGCAGAGTGGATTAACAGATCAGACTATTTTGATCTGGGAGTGAACGGCTCTCAGAGGATCTCAGGGTGTTACACTGACAGTCTTGGACTTTGAAATTAGGTGACATGGCACCTCCTAATAATAATAATAACAATAATAGTAATGATAAATATAATAATAATAATGATGATGATGATAAACCGAGGTGGTAAACCTACTCCACTAAAGTCCTGAATTAAAAATCTTAAAGTAAAAGAACAAAATGTGCTTAATGTTTCAAAAGTAATGCGCTTTTATTGAGCAGACCAATCAAGGTCATTTTAACTACATTATATATTGTTGGATACTTTAATTTGTAACAGTGCGTCACACACACAGAGAAAACAGAAGCACCACAGAACTGTACTTAAGTACAGAACTTGAGTAAATTTACTAAATTTCCACCATTGCTAATAAGGATTTATAGATATTATATCAACAGTGCAAAACACATTTAATGCTTCGTACTGTTCATTAAAGGCCACTTATAAAGATGAATTTACAGCATTTCTATGGATTAGAGTCTTATTTAAGCCATACATTTAAAGCATGTTAGCCACCAAAGTTAATTATTAAAATTATTTTATCATGGAACAATTAACATTATTAACATATATTCTCAATAAATTAAGATGGCTGTGTCGCTATCTCTTTAGTGAAAAGAGCGACTACAAAATATTTCTAATCCCTATTAGTCAATTATATAAAGATAGATGGAGCAACAAGGGCAACAATGGTTTTCTATTCATTTATTTTTCTTAACATGAACATTATGATTTACAATATATAGGGAAGTTTTGAAGTTTAGCAGCAGTGATTACATTTCAGTAACATTTCCACATAGTAAAAATCACTGGGTTAAAAACTGACCTGGTGTCAGTTGACACAGTCCAGTGCTCATGGGCTGTTGTGACCCTGTTGGTATTATGTATCTATAACCAGTGGAACACAGATATGCTGAGAGAAAGTGCAGACATGCTAAATGCACAACCAGGTGAAACACACGTCTGGTTTCAATCCAGCTTTTCTGTCAATGAGAAAGTTGATGTAAATGAATCTGTAGCTATCACTGACTGTAGCTGACACACTGTGCTTCTTCACCTCATTATGTACTTTCAAGAAGCCACAAACAAAACTGTAGGACCGAGATGATTTTAGCAGTAGCTTAGTTTTCTCTACCCACTCATTGATTTTTCTGTGATGTCTGGCAGCTGCACTCTGCTGATTACAGCAGTCTGAGTTGGTGTTTGGATCTGCTCCAGATCCAATACTAGTCTAAAGAGTGGGGAAGCCCTCTGTTTGAGTGCTGCTGTGTCGATGCACTTCATCAATCTAAACATCTAGTGGTTTTACAAAGATCATAAAAAACTCTAAATGGATTTTATTGCTGCATATCTTCATATTTTATGTGTTATTTGATGAAATGTAGATTAGATATAAAACAGTACGGCTGCTGAGGACTGAAGTAGTTAAGCATCTACTGATTACTTTGTGGAAACAGGATTTGCAGTTAGCTGATACTCATTTAAGATGAGCTGTTGGCGGGTGAGCTGTGAAGCTGTGCAGAAGGTCAAAGGTCATATTGTAGGTCACTGTTATTTATCTTTGACTCCTTTGACCATTTAGCCTATTCTCCAAGAATCCTAAACATTTACATTAAAGGTGCACTGTCTCTCTTCTCCAGACAGAGCCCGGGACTTTTCTGTGTGGAGTTTGCATGTTCTCCCTGTGCCTGTGTAGGTTCTCTCTGGGTACTCCGGCTTCCTCCCACAGACCAAATACATGCAGCTTAGATTAACTGGTAACTCGTAGGTGTGAATGTGAGCGTGAATGGTTGTTTGTCTGTATATGTTGGCCCTGCGATGGACTGGCGTTCCGCACAGGGTGTCCCCCGCCTCTCGCCCAATGACAGCTGGGATAGGCTCCAGCCCCCCCCCCTCCATTATTTATTACAGTAAAATGAGTTGATACGGTCTCCATTAGATTTGACCTTTTGCGGATAAGACTTATAAGATAAGACTTGTAGATAAGACTTACTGTGGTTGTGCTGACGTAAATCTTAGAAAGTAGTCACACATTTATAATTGAGTTTTTTTTTAAAAAAGGCTAAGCGCTTCTCGAAAACTACTCTGATGAACATTACTCACACTAGTCAACTGTGCCTTTATTGGGAACTATTTTCAGTGGCAAATTAATACCCATTAGTTGTGGGTATCAAAGGGGCTCTCCAGAGATTAAGTACAATGCTCCCATAAAGTTGGGGGATAACCCTAATGACAATGACGTCATCAGGGTTGTTTTTATCTGACTTGACAAAACTCTGATCTTATTATGTGTAATCAGAGGACTGCCCCTTTAACAGCAGCAGGACAGTTGGTTTGAGTCAGAATAACTCACTGTTTTATTTTTTAAAGTTATGTCTCTCAAAGTAGACACAATATTAGATACATATTTTACTGGTATTCTGTCTTTCACAGTCACAGAGTTTCAGGCAGGTGGTGGAAAACCTGCCCTCTGTTTCCCTCTAGTGGTCACTTATTACAACTCACACGTTTGCTTGCGCTACAGAGTATTTTCATATTATGTTTATTTAAGACTTTGGCATGAAGTTTATTGTTGACACTTTATTCTCTCATCTTATAATTTCCTGAAATCTATGTTAAAGACAGAATGGAAGGAAAACACTGAACTGTGAATCACCTTTACATTGTTTTCCCATCTTTCAGTGCATTTTAATTCATTCAAAGTTTTCCCTTTATGAATAATAATTCAAATTTATCTTCCCCACCAGTTTATCCTGAACTGTACTTTTGGTGGACATCAAAATGACAAAGTAGTGTCACTGCCAGTTATATGATTCCAGATTTATTTCTGGGACTAAGGGGAAAAATAAATGAGTGTATTCCCATCACCACATCACAGCCACAGCATCTGAACTTTCAGTGCACTTTCCCTTCTTGAATTTTTTCCCCCAATTCAGGAAGTTGGACCCGAAAAGGCTTATGATGAGGAACTGAACTTGATCAGTCCATATGTTACACAGTGAATGTAAGAATCAGAGGACACAGCTGCTTGTTCTAAAATGTGAACTGAAAAACATTAACTTAATCTTAAGTAGATGAGTGTACTTTAAGTAAAAACTCACCTCCTCCTTAAGAAATGCTTTTGTTTTCACTCTCCTCTTCTCTCTGTTTCCTCCGTGAGCTTCTATCATCATCCTGTTGTCTCTGGAGCAGGAACAGTTCAGTGGCCACTGGGTTTTTGTTGCTTATTTAGGAATATAGTCTTTTGTTTAATTGAGTGTTCAACAAATGACAAGAAACTCAGGAAGAATTCAGAATTATTATTATTGATGCACTTAACCCGCAAAGACGTCAAATAAGATGTAATGTAATGATGTGCAGTTATTCATGAATAAAGGAATATTATCTGTGTTAAATGCGTGTTTGTCTTTGTGAATTTTTCTTCTTTTCTAGATCAACAAGTTAAATTTGAACATTCAGCGTTATTCACAAAACGTTAACTGCAGCAGTTTAACTGAGTCCAAATGTTGAACAGCTCCTGGTAGCTTGAGGAGAAACACTTGTGGATTTACCAGAAGGTGGAGCTCTGTGCCACAGAATCACTGCACACTGTGTGTTGGAGATGGCACAACAGTGACAGCTGTGTATTGATACCATGGATAAAACCTTACAGATGAAATCATGTTATGATATGATATAATTATGTCTGTACATATGCAAGCGGAATGAGAATTTTAAAATGCTCTGTAATTCTTAAATATCTAGAGAAGCACACTGTGATTAGACGTAGGTGGGTGTTAATTCTTTGAGAACTTCTTGGAGCTGATGACTGCACTTCTGTGAATAGACGTGCTGGGACAGGAGTCGGTGGTCTGAGGTATGCCTTTCAGGAGCCGCTCCCCTGTTTCCTTTCTCTCTGTTTTTCTGAGTTTTCTTCCCTGAGGCAACACATTTCACACAAGCCATGACTCCTCTTACTATAATGTCCACATTTGGATCAGGGCAAATGTCTTGGTCCTGTTTCACTTCTTTTGTGATGAATGTTTTATTGCTTTGTTTTTTAAAAAATAAAATAAAATAAAAAAATATTCACAAAAGCACTTTTTCGGAGATAGATTCAATTGCAGAGGATGTTTTGGCCTGATCACTTGACCCCATTTGTTTACCATGTACAAGTATCAAAAAACAAACACACCAAACACCAACACTATAAACCGTAGGAGAGTAACAAGGATTTTTATTTCACATGTAATGACAGAATAATCACAAGCTTCCAAACAAGGAAATATAAAACAAAAATGGGTGTTAGTTGCAAAGACTTTGGGAAATAAAGAGTCCTGAGAATTCCTGAACCTATTCTGGGTAAAGATATTTTCTGAATCCTCAAAACCAAAGAATAATTCCAGTCAAAAACACTTTAAATCATTTAAATTATATTATTGTTTTGCTTAAGTTCTTAGTTGGTCATAATTAGCATTTATAAACTTCAATTTCAAAATGCATTTCATTGTTAAAATGCAAAGTATTTTCCAAACATTTTTGTTTGTTCTCATACGGACAAAAGAACTGAATTTATTTCCCAACAACTGTAAACATACACCAATTTCAACACCATACATGCTGCAAAACATTTTTTTAAAAATCTGAATGCTCCTTCCATGAGCACAGGCTAGACGTAGTCCCTGCCTGTCTGGCCGGCAGAGGACGGTGGGTAGCGTGGAGACTTCCCTGATGAGCCCTTGCTGGAGCAGTTGCAGCAGAGGAAGCCCCCTCCTATCAGGATGAGAAATGCAGCCCCCCATCCAACATACAGGGCACTTCCAAATTCATACCTGTGAATGGTAGACAGATTAAACACTTTACATGACTAGTCTTCAAGTCTAAACACAGATCATTAGGGTCAAAAAGTTCAAATATTCACAGTAGTAACTTCCAATGATGAAGCTACAACCAGCAGCTGGTTAGCTTAACTTAGCTTAGCATAAAGACTGGAAACAGCTAGCCTGGTTCTGCCAAAAAATATTTTAAAAAGTTTAAAAATTACATGTAGTGATTTTACATGCCAGCATAGTCTAAGCTGTTTCCCACCATTTCCAGTCTTTATGCTAAGCTAACTGGCTGCCATTTGTTCTAAATGATGAACTAAATGACAACTTGGATTGGCAGGAGACAGTATTTGTTCAGTGTCTGTCTCTTGCATCATGGTAAACACCTTCAGTTATACCTGATAATTATAATTAACTCACTTTGCGTTAGTGGGAGTGAATGGGTCATAGAAGTCCTGTGCAATTCTGTGGCCATACCAACATGTTCCCACCAGAGCAAGCAGACCTGGGGAAAAAATGAGCACAGAAACCTTTTGTGTTATACGAGTTAAAACATGCAAGAGAGTGTTGTGTATTGTGTATCATATCATTTAAAGCAAAAACCCACAGTTTTGCTACCAAGTAAATGTGTCCATTGTATGTGTGCGAACTGAATGAACTCTAACCAGCAAAAATGAAGATAACCCCTCCTGCCAGTGCCACTTTGTCCTTCTGCTGTGGTTGATCTCCCATGCAGGTGGTGCACCTCATGCCAACCACCTCCACCAAGATGGCAATAAAGCACAGCAAGATGGCAGACAACATCAGCCCTCGTGTGCCCTGTACAATCCCTGGAGACAAAGACACAGCACAGGATCAGTTGATTTTAGCAGGTTTTACTCAAGTTCTTTATTTTTTTTCGTTGGCCTCATAAAGTTAAGTAGTTGGAGAGTGTACATCATGTAAACACATGGTCAAATTTGACCACGATTATTTCTGCACAAATAAATATTAATTTAACAGTGATTACACTTCCCTGTATATCTGATAAGAAAGCTAAAACAAAAGCCAAGCTTTAAAAATCATACTTGTTCTTATGATGTCCATTAGCAGTCCTTATTATATAGATAGTATCTCTTGACTGAATCTCAGTGTACATCTTGTTTTCAGAAGGCACAAAACAGGCGGGAATGCTTACAACATGAGTCACATCCAGCTGAGGTGAACCCAACACATTCCTTTAAGGATTGTTTCATCTGATGGAGCTGATATCATCAGTCTTTTATTATAAAGGAGCTAAAAATCCATTTACACAGATACATTTTCATTTGAAATTGATCACCACTTATAACTTCCTGTCCTTTTTAATGGATTTCAAGAAGTTTCTCTTTGATCAGTGAGCTGTTGGTATTTGACTGACATGTCTCTGCATGCAAGAGGGAGATGAGGACATTCTCCTAAACCTCTGGGAAGGTTTGAATGACCAAAGAGATTTACACATATTTTACCAAATAGAGGCAGATAATTCTTTAACTAGTCTAAACATTTTAGGAATGAATCACTTTATGTCCATAAAGTATAGTGCCTCTTTAAAAAATCTAATATTGTTTCAGTAATAAACCCTTAATGGACTAGTGACCCATTGTCTTCTCACACTCATATATTTGTAGCAGAAGAAACTCAGTAAGGGCTCAGTATGCTCTGACTAAGATGACAGCCTATGCTCAGTTGTTGAAATTTATAACAGAATCTTGTAAACGGTGAAATGAAAACATGATGTATAAAACAACATTACCTGGGAGCTGGAGAAGTGAATCATAGACTTTACACTGAATCTGACCCGTGCTCTGTGACGCACAGGTCTTCCACAGTCCTTCATACAGCGCCTGAGCTGTGATGATGTTGTCTCCTGCATAGGACGAAGCTTTCCACTCCACCATGACTGTGGATGCTATCGAGCCAATGAAGCCCAGAAAGGCCAGCGAGAAGCCGAGAAGCTGTATTCCTGCATTGGCCATCGTTAAACTTCAGAGATGGCAAAGGAATGAAATGGGGGAAAAAAATGAAAGTTTCTTCTACTTATATAAAAACTGAAAGATTACAAAACTTCCTACAAAAGTAGTTCCAGCTGATTTGGTGGATCTGATCCCAAACAATGGTGTCTACCTGGGCATCCTCAGGGAACAACCTGGAGGAGAGGGAGGATCCAGGAATGCCATCACCTCTGAGTGTGGTTAGGAGAAGCGGGACGACACCTAGTGGATGTGAGGGTCTCCTGCAGGGACGAAAACGACTCCTGAACCTCCAACCTTCAACCAACTTAAATCTATAACAGAAACACATTCTGTGATTGTGTCATCTTTACATTTCAAGTGTACTGGATTATAAACAAAATAAATGTTCTCTCTTACATCTAATATTAGCCTATATAATGAAAGATCTAACCCCCCCACCCCTGTGCTTGGAACAATTTCTAAATTATTTTGTAAACACTGCCCTCATACATTCAAACACCACAGTTAAAACATGTGTCATGAGAAAAGTAAATTTTTTGTAAAGTCAAGCTCCCACCTTCATTCCTCATTAGTCTGTGTTTGTTGTGCTTTATTGTATCAGAATGTGTAGATTATTTCTTATGTGAGTCTGTGTTAACTACTCTACATCGCTCTACACCAGTTAAATAGCTAAAATATATGTAATTATTACTAGTGGTAGCAGTAGTTGTAGATGGACATAAAAAAACAAACAACCAAAAAACTAATCACCGGAAAGAGTGATTTCCTTTTCCCATAAAAGCACATTTCCTCTTGGATCTATTTGTTCATTTCTGGTAAACAGTGACTCAACGCTGATCAACTTTTGCTGAAACTGATGTGAAAAAAAGACCTCTGTCCTCTGTTTTCTTCCACATGTTATATATTACAACAACAAATAAAAATCAGATATAATCTGCTCTGTGAGACTACATAGAATATAATCCACAAAATAAGTGGACAATCCTGTAATTCCATTGATTTGCTGAATTACAGGATTGTCCAGATTGGCCACTTTTTTGTTGAGTGCAGATGAAACCATGGCAGGAGCTGGCCACTGACCAAAGGTTTTGTCTTGCCTAATTCAGGCTTGTTGTCATTTGCTCTTTGCTTCAGCTGACTTGTACATCCACAAGGAAATTTGATTCAATGCTGCGTGATCCCTGTAACTCAGAGGTATGTTGAATTTCACTTATTTAAATTAACAGTTAGATCCTTTAAATTAACATTACTCGCTCTTATTTCTGTGAATAAATGTCATCTTATACATAAGAAATCTGAGTGTTGTGCATGAATGTCTGTTTTTATATAAAATGTTTAGTTCTCTGTTAATACAAGCTTTCTTCATGTTTTGACAGTGGAAAATGGGCAAAGATTTGAGCCTGACTCTGTTCCTGGTGTTGCTTCTCTGTCATGAAGGCAACACAGAGTCACAAACCTCTTGTCCATACAGATGTCAGTGTTTCACTCCAGCCCAAGTGCTGTGTGCAGAGGAATGGATGACATCTCTGCCGAGGAACATGTCCAAGCAGGTCAAGGACTTTATTGTAATGACATCAGCTGTGGCATACCTGTTTGCACACACTTTGCAGGAGAGCCCCCAACTCACCAAGCTTGTCTTCTTAAATAATGCACTACGGAGTGTTCACGCTCAGGCTTTTGAAGACCTGACTGAGCTGCAGGAGCTGGAGATTAGTGGAAACCCCTTGCTGGACCATTTAATTCTGGGGACTTTTTCAAAGCAGAAAAACTTAAATAAACTGCTGCTCAACTTCAACAAGTTCAAAACAGTGCTTCCTGGCATGTTTGACACCCTGAGACAACTAGAAACTCTGCAGATGAAGGGAAACATCTTAACTCATCTGCCTACGCTTCTTTTCCTGAACTTGCACAATCTACGTGTCCTGGATTTGTCCCAGAATAAGCTTGAAGAAGTGAAAAGAGAGACATTTTCTGGCCTGGCAAGGCTGGAGATCCTGAAAATGAACAACAACCTCATTAGCAATATCACATCTGACACATTCCACAATATCTCTCAGCTGATAGAGCTTCACTTGGAAGGGAATAAGATATCAGAGCTCACTGATGGCATCTTCTCTGCCTTAACTGAGCTAAAGGTGCTGAACCTCCGTGGAAACCATCTTACAACCTTCAGCGATGAAGTGTTTGGATTCAGTGCCTCAAATTTGCAGGAGCTGAACCTTAGAGGCAACAGACTGATCGAGCTGTCCTCTCTTAGCCATTTGACATCTCTGTCAGACCTTATTCTGTCCTCTAACCAGCTCTCCAACCTTCCTGAAGACATTTTTAGAAATGTTACACAGCTGGAGACTCTGGATCTCTCTGAAAACCAGCTCACATTTCTGTCTGAAGGCATCTTTAGTTATTTATTAGCTATCAAAGTGATCCACCTCCACAAGAACAGTCTGAGGAAGGTGGGCCCCAAACTGTTTGAGAATCAGTTGTTCATGCAGCAGCTCTACCTGTCTGACAACCAGCTGGAAACTCTCCCGCTGGGCCTTTTAGACCCATTCGTCATCCAGCACACGGTGAGGCTGCACGGAAACCCCTGGAAATGCGACTGTCACATGTGGTACTTACACGACTGGGTGCTGAGAAACAGCCAAGACATAGAGATGCTGGACAGGATGCTCTGCGAGAGTCCTGGCTTTTTGAGAAAACGGACAGTTGTCTCCATCGACAAGGACCAGCTGGTGTGTCAGGTGTCTAAAGGTGAGATGCCTGATCTCAGCAACTGTAGCCTGCAAGCGTCCGGTGACACCTTGGTCGTCAAATGTAAAGTGGATAAATGTTCTCCACTGACAGTGAAGGTGCTGTTTCAGGACAATGACGGCAATATTGAGGAGCATCTTTTGAAAAATGAGCCTGAACATTCTCAATGTAGCAATGATACGATGACCGAGAGCCCCATTCTGTAATTTCCCCCGTTAGTGTGCAAATCATCATGCATTTGTTGTTTCTTCATACTAAGAGTCACATAATATGTTCTGAATGTCAATACTGTAAACAAACTTCTGCAGCTGATAACCAGTATACATGAATGCTGCTGAATGATAAGAAGGGTGGATGAACCTTTTTCTTGTAAAGTTCAAAGTTCAACTCAGTACTTTTAAAGTTCCTATCTCTGCTGACAGGAACTATGAGGAACATGTTAATCATCTACTAACTCGTATTTTGACTGTGGTGTGTTTGATCTCCAGTAGCCTCAGTAACCTGTCATCTCTATGTGGCTTCAGTCTTCTTTATATCAAGTCTGTTGAAGACTTAAGTTGAAAACAACAAGTGCAGAACATTTGAGTGTTTCAGTATGTCCATTTACAGGCTGTGTATTTTGCAGTTTGAAAAAATTGGAGCAACTGTTCATGTTAGAGGTCAATAAAGTATGATATTTTCTTCATTAAGCTTTTGAATGTAAAATCATGATCTGCAAAAAAAAAAACTGTACATAACAAGTACATATTCCTATGAAATCTAGTCAAGTTTTAGTATGAAGTAAGATAAAATTGCATGTAATTACAATCTGAGTAAATATATGCAGGCGCATTTCACCTCTGCCTTGGCACACATATATTATTTTGAAATATGAGAGAGAACCATCCACTCTGTCATTGAGGAGTTTTGAAAATTAACTGAGAGCAATCAGGCTTCCTCTGATCACCCCACAGCCTCTGAATACAGAGAGGGATGATAAAGACTGAGGGAGCAGAGCAGGGAGGAGGGAAGCCTCAACACAACAAGGCACACAGATGGCTACACCTTGAATACAACACTCTAACCCAAGCTTAATAAGGGTCAAAGGCCAGAGGGTCGATTGGGTCCTCGGTCCGAGTTGAATGACATCACAATTCACATAACAAAAAGTGGTGGCTGTCTTATTTCCAGAGTTTGGAGGGTCTTAAGTCGGAGGTAATCCTCACTTGACCAAAACTATGGGGTAAACAGGACATTTAACATTAGGGTTGTTAGTGAATGAGCAACAAGACTATGGAAGTCGTTAAATGCACATCATTATTCAGTGGAGATGATGGGCTTCAAAATTAAAAACATATTTAGAAGAGCTAAAAGAAGAAGCTAAATAAGACATATTATTGTTGAAACAAACCTGTTTCAACAAAACTGATTTTATTTAGAAATATGTATGAGGTTAGCTGCTTCTATAAAAATTACAGATTTAACATTAGTTTCAACAATTGCTGTGTAGTAATTAAACTGTGAGGTGATTTTTCTTTTTTTCTTTTTTTTTTTTTTTGCACATCCATCAAACATCAAGTGTAACTCTAATTCCTACATGTAAAGAAGAGTTATTGCAGTTTTTAACAGTTACTAGCAGTTTCTGTAAACTGCTGAATTACTGTATTACAGATATGAAATGAAAGGTCTGTCTATCAGTCTCTTTTAACCACTTAAAATACCTTCTGAAGTTGTATTTAAAGCTGTTCTATTCAATATTTCTATATTAACAATGCTTGAAATTACTAAAATATTATGAAAGATGTCACTCATGGTGATGAACCCACAGAGGATTAACACCTACACTGCAGTTCCCCCTCAGCTCAGACTGTTTCAGCTTCTTTCAGCAATTTCTTTTGGTTTTACAGCTGAAAAGCTTCACTTCATTCTCTCTCATTGCTCTCATCAGTGCTGTTTCCAGCCACTGTATGTTAACTGCTCAACACCAAACAGCAGATAGACGAAGTCAGAAACTAGCAGGTGAAAATGTAGCATTCAGTTGCCAGATGATCTTTTTTTGTAATGAGTTAATAATGAGCAAAGCAGAGCTAAAAGGAGAGTGCATATTAGACTTACATTCATCAGGTCAACTGACACTTGACTCCTGATGAATGCTAATGTTGCTCTGTGCCTGCTAAATGTGTAAATAAGCAACTGTTCATCAACACATTTGCCATATCAACATATCAACTTGATACTCTACAGTTGGTGGTGCTGCTTTGGGCAAAAATAAGGATATCTCTATCTTCTGAGCGGCATATAATCAAAACCCAAGTGCCCCTTTTAATCACCTGACATATTTTTTAATCTTTGACAAACTAAAGGTTATGTGGTTTTGAGCACTGCCTGGCTGCACTACATACAATGTGTTTGTAAAGATGAATCGAGGGCTGGGTCCAGTGTAGTTTGATGGGCTAATAGAGTTATCTTCACCTGTCAGTATCCATCACTGACAATTATTAACATGGCCTACATGGCAAACTAACAACAGCAGGGTCTGAGTGCTGTCCTGTGAGGGATGCTGAAAAGCAGCTCTTAACCCCCACAGTAAGATCCCAACTCTCTGTCCTGCATAGTGGGCAGTTAGCGCTGGACACCATGCTCCACACAGCAGCTCTTCAGATGGGAGAGGAAAGAAACAGAGGGGAGGAGACATTATCTGGTGAGACGCACAATGTCCAAAACAACACAAAGCACTGGGGGGTTTCCCACAGAGTTTAGACCGGCCAGTGAGGAGGGAGGTGGCGAGGGCAGGGCAAGGTCCTTAGTGGGACAATGAGTAGAGGTCATCTGAGACTCAGTGCCTGGGGGCAAGAATTCAGAGGACAGTATTTGATCTGAAAATGTAAACGAATTTCACATCAAGTTTCTGTGTATGTGTTTTATAACCAACCTTATTATCAATATGTTACTGAATTAATAACACAGCAAAATATGTCTCATCATCTCAATCATCATAGGACTCAGTGGATATAATAATATTTCAACTTTAACTATCATACTTTTTTTTACAGCTTCACTTAAATGAGCTCAGTCAATCATGAAATGATAACGAACACCAATTGCCATTATGTGAACAGGTGTTTATTAGATCCACACTCTCAGCCTATGAGAGGGTGACGCACATCCTCCATGATATGATGACCTGAACATCTCAAGAACACAGACAGGCCATTTTGCACACTCAAAACACGAGCATTGCTTACAAACAAGGGTCAATATTTACCCCTCAGTGCACCCAGACCCCCGGGTTGAGGCTAAATTGGTGTTGCTGACCAAATTAAGAACAGCTGACCTGATGTGGGTGTTAAGTGGATGGGGAGATGTCACCAGAATGGTAATCTTTTTTCATACTAGTACACTGCCCTTTGTCTTGTCTGTGCCTATTGGAGGATGACAAGAGGCTATAAGCTCCTTATCATCACATTACAATTATGGAGCATGAATCAGGAACTGTGGCCCTGAGGACCTTGCTCTTATACGGCTATGCTTGTTTTGTCTCCAGCTCCGCAGATGGAGAGGTTTTATTATGCATACAAGCAGCCCTTCATTGTATATTACTGGTCGTTCTAGAGAAGAGTCAATGCAAATCTTAGCTGCAAAACAATGGACATATACCTCCCACTCTCCAACTTCCAGAAGCAGAAGTAATTTCTGAAGAGGCCTTTGTTTCACAATGGAAAGACATGATAAAACAACGATTGAGTACGCTTCACGATTATGGTTTAGTAAGACATTTCTAACCCCCCATCATCCATACAACATTTTATGAATGCAATGCCATGAAGTCCAGCGCCTGCCCTGTCAAGTCTTCGTCACCTGTTTTCAGAGAAAGGCCTTGACTTGCTTAAATTCCAGAGGTAAGCATCATCAAGCAAAAGTGAGAGTCTATCGTTTCCCAGCAGTGCTGAACAACACAACAGTCTGTGGCTGTAAATGTTAATAAGGTGTTGATGGATTTTTGGCCACATGGTCTGCAGTTTTTCAAGAGGACAAAAAACAGCAGCCAATGATTTTCACAACCTGGCAACCCTTTAAGTTGTGTTTTAATTTCTGATGTCTCAACTACAGTTCTGATCAAAGTTATAAATTATTTATTAAACATTTCCAAAGCCATTAGAGCATATTAAACCCTTTCAAAGCAAACATTACCAGAGGCTGGTACAGTGCTTTTATCCTAAGTTTTCTCAAACATCAGAGGATCCTACTGGTTTGTTGCAAATGTAGCTAAAAAATGTAGCATAGCATTAGTTCAGACAGAGCACTGGTCACACTATTAATTCATGCTTACCAGTCGCTGACTTTTTAGTCAGCTGTTTGTCTATCAGCTGGCTAGTAACACCCACTCACATGCACATACATGTGTCTTCTACTGATGCGTTCAAGTCAGAGCTGTTTGCTGCCGCCACCACCCCAATCTCCTCCTCATGTCCTAAACTTTTGTTGTTGTTTTATTCTGATCTAATGTGGTGTATTTAGGGAGATTATTACTTTAAGCAGAATCATGATACTCAATATCTTTGAGGAGACCCTCAAACACAGAGCTTTTTCTGCCAAATCTTATCGTTTTCAAAGTCTTTGACAGATGTATCTTTAAATTTGTGTTATATGTTTGTAGCTTTGCCAAACATTTCCATTGGTTCTGATTACTTTGAATTCACCAGAGTAACTGCTGCGCAAAATTACTGCAACGATGTGCAACAGGTCAAGAAAGTTGTAGACAGGTTGTAAGCACGTTAACCAGTTTAAACCACTTTAATTGGAGGTACATGTGAAAGTCAGTTCACTTTAATGTTGGCAACAATTACACAAGAACTATTTCCACAAAACTAAGGCAAGTGCAGCTGGTCAAATCCAAAACAGGTTTGGATATTAATATTGCAATTTGCCAGATTTATCCTTTCTTTTTTTTCTTTCCATTTGTCAAACTCTTTCCGATTGATTCAGTTGATGCCTCACACATGGGTTTTCAGTCTTGCCAACTCAGCCAGACCAAAAGTTAAGGCTGTAATTGGAGCATTGCACTATGGGATGTCTCACTTTGAAGGGAACACCTGCAGTGAAAGTGTATCTTTATGGTTCTCTTCCTAAGCCTTCATGGGCATATGGCCAAGAACTATACAGAAAACAAAACCCCCACCCCCTCCTCCGGTATTCAACACAACATTTTCTTTGAAGATGCAATGACTTGTGATGTACTACCAGAGTTACTCCGTATTAATGGGCACACCATCATCACTCACTGTGGGTCCAAAGAAATAAATTTTTCACTTCCAGTGTTATTGTGTCATGCTGATCCTAAATTCACCCCCGGAAGCTACACTTCCACCAGTATGTGTGAGTTTTTCAAAAACAACAAGCTAAATCAAAAAGGGATGAATGTGAGTGAATGGACAAAGAGTATTGTTCATTCACCATTGATATTGAGTGCATAATCTATTCATTAGCCTTGATGTGAACCATCGCTGACTACTTCGACCCCCATCAAGCACCATAACAACCCCTAAGAACAACACTACGGCAATTCACCCACAGAGGCGGAGGCGGCAGAGGTTTCCGGTGCGTGTCAGAGGGAGACGATTTCTACAAGCAGGGAACCTGTCACTGTTGTGACTGTGTTTGTGAGAGGAGGCCATCAATCATGGAGGGCACTGCCCTACTCAGCTTCATGTTTACTGTTCTCTGCCTTACAAGGTTTGGGAAAATACATCAAACCGGGGTTTTGATTAGGGAGGGGCCAGGAGAGGGGATAAGACACAATCAGACAAAAGATGGGGGGGGGGGGGGGGGGGGGGACAGACACTGGCAAGCAGCACAAATTTTCTCAAGAATGGTCATAGTTGATGAAGCTGCTTCACCAAAACCACCCCAGCTTCTCCATCACATATAGGTATGGACAGGAGCAACCTGTCAGCACTTCACTGCTCCTCTTATCTGAGGAGCACAGCCTGGCCTGAAGAGTTCTCAAAAAGCCTTTGAGATCAGGACCTTTGGGAGCGGCCAACAATGCGCCTTCTTTAGCACGGTGAAAGTGACAGCATGGTCCTTACCCCTCCCAGCCATTAAACCTCTTCCTGGATAAACAAGTGGAAGGCCCTTTATGAAGATGGAGAGGGTCACAAAGAGAGGAGCCATTGAGCCACTGAGGGGCCCGTCTTTGTTTTTGTGTTTCGGAGGGTCTTCTCAAAGGATGCTCTGATAGGAGGGGGAGCGCTATTTTTGTCTTTTAGTCCTCCTTACTGCCACTCTTCTCTCAGCTGTGCCAAAACAGAGTTGTAAACTTAATTGAGTGTATCATTTGCACAAAGTGCAGCATTTTAACAACTTTTTAGTGGCAGAGAGATGATTTGAGAGTTAAATTGTATTTTTAGGATTTGCTCCTCGACACAGGAGGAGGCATGCAAAATATAAGCACAAGATATTGTGCACCTGTTCTTCAAAGAGACGAGGAGCAACTTAGAAACATGGTGGTTACTTCTAATCTCTTAAATTCCATGAATATTACATCAGGAATAACCACATGGTCATGGATTGTGTGAGTGTTTGCCTCTGGAGGTGCCACTGTTTGATGCCATCAAAGGGAGGCCCTGTCTTTTAGTGATGGGCTGCCAGGTCTGTTGATGGGTTGCCAAGATTTAGGGCAACATGCTGCTGGAGCTGCCTTGTCTCAGGAGCGTGAATGAGGGGCACCTGTGACCTCTGGTCACGCTCTGCTTGTGGCTTGCTGTGCAAGCACCACGCTCAGGACACACGCTGGGACCCGTCAGGCCTTCAACTGTCCACTAAATGGACAACGACTGGACTGGCTCCATGGGGCTGCTGCTGAGGAGCCATTGTGCAAACACACGCTTGTATCATCAAATCATTTCAAATCAGATCGCAGTCTACTTCGTCAAAAGGTTGAATCATTATATGAAGGTCAGTTATCACTCTTGTAGCAGCAGACAGATGCAGGGAACACACCTCAAAAAGTAGCAACATGCTCTTAATCCTTAAGAAATACCAGTACCTTGTTTAACCGAGTCTTCATTTAGCCCTGTCAGTAGGTTTATGATCGTGCCCTATCTATTTCAGATTTCTCTGCACGTGTCAACAGACCCTGCTCTGCCCTCCATCCTGCCTGGCAGCACGCCGTTTGGGCTCAACAGCTCAGGTTCCTTAGCTCATTGGAGAGGTATTTATTTCCAGCTAGAAAACAAGGTTTCCCTGTCACTGCAAAAAGGATGATCAGGTGTGAACAAGGCACACGGGGAGGGGTGATTTAAACAAATGCTGATAAAGGGATAAAGACTTTCCACAGGTTTGACATTAAGTTTAACATTTTTCAAATTCAGCACAGACTCATCTGCCTCTAAATGA
Source organism: Lates calcarifer (assembly GCF_001640805.2). Classification (NCBI taxonomy): domain Eukaryota; kingdom Metazoa; phylum Chordata; class Actinopteri; family Centropomidae; genus Lates; species Lates calcarifer. Next base: position 17,219,699 of record NC_066836.1, on the reverse strand, counting down.
ATGCACATCAGCATGATAACCTGATGGAGTTTTTTGGGGGAAGAGAAATGACAGAGACACCGCTGCAACAGATATTGTTGTAAGCATCATAGAAACATTTTATTAATCTCAAAAAATACAATGCTTTTCAGGAGATTTTCAAGGGTGTCCTTGACCTCCTGAGGCAAATGAATTGTGCCATATCAAAAGCAGAAAATCAGAGCAAGCCAAGAATATCTCCTAGTGTCCATTTAAGAAACACAAATGTGTGTGAACATCCATCTCAAGTAGATTTTAAAAAAACATTTACAAAATGTACAAAAATATGTTTTATTGTGTGATAGTCCATTTTTCTCTCCACAATCTTTTGAGCTGATTTTCTACCATGGTCTCCACACAGAGTCTGAGGTGACCGGAGGTGCAACAGGTGACACGTGGTGGCTGTTTTGTGCACTGAGAGGTATGAGAGCTGCGCTGGGAACAAGAAAAGTGACTTGTCCGTCTGGCGTCGGCACAACCTGGAAGCCACTATAGAGCTTCATCGCCTCTGGGGAAATGTGCATCGCTGAGCTGCTTTTGCAAGGCATCTGTGGGGCTGAAGCAGCGGGGATCTGCGTGTTGGTCTGTCCAAGTCCAAGCGTGCCCAAGTGAGGTCCATAGAGGTTGACGGCGTTGATCTGGGTCACGCAGGCCGCCAGGTGGCTGAGAAGGCGAGTTCTCACCTCAGTGTTCACCCCCTCACACGTGGACAGGAAACGGGTGACCTCTCCAACACACTCACTGAACCCAGCTCTGTATTTACCCAGGACGGAGGGGTCTGTGTTCACAGCAGCTGTAAAGAAAATAAAAATATATAAATACACAAATAGATAGATAGTAGTAAAGTATACTAAAGTATAGGAAATTAATAATATAAAGAATATTATTTAATACTTGACAAATTGTCTAATTTAAATGATGAAAACATGATTTCATTCATGCAGTTGAGGTCTGAGGTCTGTCCACACAGCTGTGGGTGGGCAATAAATCTTGTTGATCGTGGGAACATGTTTACCATCTAAAGTTAGACATCCAAGAACTACTGCAGACACATCAACATGGTCAATCCAGAAATGGTAGTTACATACCGGTCATCTGAAGTCGCTGCAGGTTCCTGAGGTGCTTCACAGTCATCTCCAGGATATCTGCCTTCTCCAGTTTGGAGTGTCTGGAACTCTAAACAGGCAAAAGCGACAATTCAAGTTTTAGGTTTGCTCATACATTTTATAATCTATGTTAAAATCAAGTAATCTGTGCATGTCCGTACGTCTTTCTTGAGTGCGTCTAGGATGAGGGTCTTCAGCTGTCCAAGGCTCTCATTGATGCGCGCACGTCTTCGCTTTTCCATGATTGGTTTGGAGGACTTAAAAGAGGAAATAACACAGTTGAGATGCTGTAATAGTTTTTAACAAATTAGTTCTGTTTTTTTTTAACGATTTAAAGATACCCTACCTTTCTGCTCTCTGTCAGACTCCGCGGTTTTTCGGGTGTGGAGTCCGCACTTGCCGGAGTGGCAGCCACGGCGGATGGAGATGTTCTTTCCAGAGTACCGGTTGGCATCTTCAGGTTTGTTTTTAAAAGATCAGTGTTGCGGTGAAAAACAGCAGAAATACTGCACAACTATAAAAAGGTGAGTCCGGTAAAGTGAGTCCCGCCTTCCCCTGACAGACCTCAGAGCAGTTTACTGATGACAAATGTCAGATGTGACTTCTGTCTCCTCGCCAAGCTGACACACACTCCGCTCCTGTTTCCAGCACCCCGGGGTTTATTTATAGAGCTCGAGCCTGCACGCGAGCGGCTCGTGTGCGAGTTCCCTGGGTTCCCTTCGTCTGTCCAATGGGCGCGCGGGACACGGTGCCCCGGGGAGGCGGTGGGGCTCGTGCGACAAGGCGCTCCATTGGCTACCTGTCAGGATGCTGGAAGACGCTTTTACAAAGACACCGGTCTTCATGCGGTAAATCAGGTGTCTTAACTCTCAAGTTATTTAACCTGCTGTCGTAGATGTTGAAATAGTTTTCTCCACCTATTTTGTGTAATAAGGGAAACTGATAAACTGTCTGTCAGCAGCTGTAACTCCAAATCAAACTGTTGAATCCATTTGACTTTTTAAGTTTAATCCGTCCCAATGCGAATAATTCATAAACTGCTAAAGTTTGCTCATATTGATGAATACAAAGTCTATCATTTCAAATTGAATTGCTTCGATGTTTTAGTCTTGGTCAGGCTAATTGAAGACTGTTGCGCCCTTTGAGATGGATGTCTGGTATTAATTCGTTGCTTAGATAATTATATTAAAGCAAAAAGTTATAGGATTGAATAACCCTCTGATAGTTGGGCATTTTAACGCTGTATAGTTAACTAATAAAACAAGAAAATAATGATATTTGTAAAAACTTGTACGCACTTAAATTATTTTTAGATTTAAATGTGATGATGAGTGGACCAACAAACCTTTGACCACCAGTGCTGACAAGGACAGAAGGTAAAACTAACTCTGATGGAGATTATCAGTGACCCGTTGTGGATTTTTACAGCTTCATGACTTAAACTGGAAATTGTGCATCCTCTGCAACATGACTTTTTTAAGTACTTCCCATTATGTTGAAATTAAATATTTTAAAACGTGCTTAGAGAAATTACTTTGATGTACACTCAGTTGTACAGGTCTTTTCTCTGTGTGCGCTTCTCCTTTTTGCACACACACAGCTTTTCTGGGGTCACTGAGTGCTTCAGAGAGGCAGTGAAGACCTCATCCTCTGACACACTCCAGGCCTGATGTCCAGTGAAGAAGAAAATCTCTGACACACTCAGCCGTCCTCTCACCGCCATGAACTCTGACACCTCCTGTCTGCTATCAGTGACCGTGGGCAGAAAGCAGAGCTGAGAGAGAAAGTTATTTAAGAGTTATTTAAACCTCATCTGACAAAATGTATTAAAGGATGTAAGAAGTGTTTTATCTCCAAAACATGTTTGGCAGCTGCTTCTTATTTGTTCATTTCTGTTTGTGAGTGACTGACATGATTCATGGTATTTTAGAAAACCAGTTTCATCTATTTTTATCTGTTTGTTTGTTTTTTGTTGCTTTTTTGTATTTTTTGAATAATATTTTAGCTATCATCACACCATTAGGTGCCACTGTATTACTTGTTACACTTTAGGATATCTCATCGATTATAAGGTATATCTGGTAAAATGTATCTAATAAATGTCTTCAGGTAACCGTGGCACCAAACTCAAATGTAATACTTTTCCTCTGTTTTCTCACTAAGGTCATTAAACAAAAAATATTTTTATTTTCATGTAAATCTTACTGCTGCTTTTTGCTATAGATTCATAGATGAATTCACAATTGCAGCCATTTCAATGTTTATAATACTTAAGGATTTTTTTTTTTTTTTCCATTAACAAAATTAGTTGAGAAGGAACAGTGATAAAACTTCTGGTTTGCTTGTGTTATAATCCAGGCTGATAGTGTGGAAACTTTCAAAATAAAAATTCAAATCACATGTTTTGATTATGATTTTGATTATGTTGTTCATCTTTATATGCATGTCTTCTTGTTTCACCTTTTTTCCTCCTTTTAAACTTTTTTCTGTTGTGGAGCTCATCGTAATGCTGTATAAAGCAAGAAATTTCAGAGATTGTGACTATCATTATCATTAGTAGTTGTGGAGTGACTGTTAAATGTTATACAATAACATGCTATATTCTGAAAATGCTGAAAACTCCTCTGGCCTATTTTCATTTTTATGTTTTATTTATCATAAGGTAGAGCCTTCTTAACAACGATCATGCCCAGTATCAATGTGCAAAACCAGTCTATCATATTGCTTGTACCACATAGGTCCACTGTTTATTTATTGACAGACATCTTTGTCTGGTCCATGTTTTCCATTAGACGCCTCTATCTTCTCTGATAGACTTCAAACACTCTCTGTAAAGCTCCTAAATCCTCAGAGGTGAAATGACCCCAAAAGTAGGTCAGTGTTTGTATCCACCGTTTCCTGTCTGCACGAGCAAGACAACTTCAAGCACCACTGGCTTCTTGACCTGAGTCAATATTAAATCAAGTCAAATGAAATCAAGTCAAACTTCCAACCAAATGAGCTTGACTGGTTATATAACTAATTAAAACGAAAAGGAAAATAACAACATTTAATGAAATCTGAACAGGACACAAGGACTTACTGCTCTTTATTGATAACAGAACATAAACACAGTGTTGTGTGTTACAAGTTAAAATAAAAATGTTCACACAAAGAATTTTTGCTTTACTAAATTGCTTTTTTCTGTTTCCCACTAATACATTTAACTCACACATACTGACTACCTCAGTCATTCTCTTGGGATCACGTAAAATTGCTCAGTTAATCTTCTATCTGGATGTTTTAACAAGATGTTCCTTTATAATAGCCTGAGATCTCTGCATGCAGCAGATGAGAAGGTCTCTGGAGAAGAGGCTGTGAGGCTCTGTACAATAAATTAGTTGTGTTATCAGTGAGCCTGTTGCTCTGCCACAAACAACCCAGTATTGTGTGGATGGAGATGTAGACATGAGGTTTACAGCGCAGTACTGATCTGTATCAGTGTGGGAACCCTGGAATGGGAGGCTCCAGATAAGGTCCAACATGTGACTGATAACCACAAGCTGAGGGAAACAGAAGCAGGAAGACCTGAATTATTATTGGTTTTGGTTTGGATTGATTTGGTTTAGTTTGGTTTACCGACCTCATTCTTATATGTTTACAAAAAATATGACACATCTGACTTTGTCAGGGATGGAACAATAAAAGCTTGGTCGTATTTCTAGCATTGTCCCTGGTGTTTACACAGTCCACCTTTAATTTATTAAATGATTTAAGGAGGTAAGCACAAATTAATCTGCAACTGTCCAAGACTTAAATCTATCACTTCCATATGAAATACTAAAACCAGTGTTTAATTTACTATGACAAGCTTGGCTCTCCACAGGAAGCAGAGAATGTGTAAGAACTGACCTGTTGACATGACTTTTAGCCTCAAGCTAAAGGATCACTCCAACCAGTTTGTTTTGTGCTACTTGAAGCTTTTATAAGAGCCCAGTCACAAGGACTAAATAATCATAATCAAAATAACACTGGATTACATGGGAGATTAATTCAAAGTAAATGTCTATAAATATTAACAATGTTATACAGTGTCCATTTTGCAGGAATATATTTAATTATTTCTTTATATTTTGAAGATGGGGTTATATTACTATTTTTTATTTCATTGTTATATATTGTGTCCATTTATTCTTCTTTATTTAATCAGTACATGTGAAATGGAGCGCTGCAATGCAACAATAAAGGATTTAAATTCTGATTCTGAATAGTTTCAGACTATTTCAGTCCAATAAGTTTGTTTTGTTTTGTTTTGTTTTGCCTGATGTAGGGACCTCATTTACCTTGCCCAGTGCTTATAATATCATCACCTTCTAGGTGAAGAATGTAACCCAGATAAATAATAGAGGATTTTGAAGTTAATGACACTCCCCTGGTCTTAATGTCCTGGTCAGAGTTCCTCTTTAGCCTAAACTTTGAACCAGTCTTACCCAAGTGGGAAGGAAACTTATTTATTTTTAAACAGTCAGGACACGTTCTACTTAACCAGTCAAATCCTGTATCCTCTTTGTATTCAAATGACGCACCAGGATATCTGATTCATCTGTATATAAGTACAAAGAACTTATTACACATCATTACCATCATTTTGTTTTTGTGGATATGACATGCCTTTATCCCTGGAAATTGTTGGGGTATAACATAAGGATTACTTCAGCTCACGTGGTGGAGAAAAACAGACAGACTACAAGGTAAAACTGGCAAAATATCAGGTAAAAACTGATACATTTTGATAAATGTCTTTGTATTGGATAGTTTCTATGCAGAATGGCCACTTGCCAGTTGCCACTCTGCGCTCCATCTTCACCTGGTCTGAAAGCTGTGGCCCCTGATTTCTCCTCCACCCAGCCACCACCGCCATTCGGGCAGCGAAATGACCATCCTCATCATCAAATACAGCGAAAGGTTCTCTTTCAACTGCTGGTATGAAAACATCTCAGGCCAGGAGGGGAGAGCACAGACAGAGGGGATCACTTAAACATCTCATCCAGCGCTCCGCTCGCTCTCCGTCCCTCCTTTTGCCTTTGAATTCCCCCTTAAAGAGGGAAGGGGGGCCCTCCCATAGCAACTCCCAGCCCCCGTCTCTGCCCGCCTTTTGTCCCCCTCCCGAACAGCAGTTTCTGCTCCAGAGGCCTTAGACAAGGCTTCCATTAATTGCGGGCCTGTGTGGAATACACGTGGGACAATGGGCCCAACAGAGTATCCGGCCCCCAGACAAGGCTGGAAACAAGTGGTACAGGAATCCAGCAGAATAGACTCGTCCTGGCTGATGTCACTGAATACATTTACCTACCTCAGAGCACATTCACTCCGAGCTTTGTTTTATTTGGACAAAAAAAGGGGTGGGGGGGGGTAGCGGTATCAATGGAGAAGAGGAGCTGGAGGGGGTGGGCTCAAGGATGGGAAATAACTGGTCGTCGTGGCAACGTGCTGAATCAAAAATATGGTCGAATTTAGCGGAGGCAGAGATGTAAAAAGGGTAGAGGGCATTAGATTAAACCCTGCGTGAGATAAGAGAAGGCTGAAAACAGAGGTTTAGTTTTTTTAGTGTATTCAGGCCTGTTTATATGGCAATAAAGAGCGGATAAAGGAGCGGGAGATTAGGAGACTCATCTAGGCTCATGTTTGTCAACAACAACCTGAGCAGTTTCAAGTCAGCTTATTCCAAGTCAGTACACCGGCCTCGGAGGGGATGCTTAGCTATGGCAAGTGAAGCTGTGGAGGAAAAGGGGCACCATAGCAACTGGTATCCCACCATAACAACCTGCCATCTGTCACCTAACATGGTGGGTTCTTTCTAAAAAAAAAAAAAAGAAGCCAGCATTTAGATCTTCAACTTGGAGGCAAAGGCAATGAGACTGAAGTCTTATTGAACTCTGGGTCTCCCCCTTTGAAAAGCGAACCCAGTCATCGCCTTATCCCTCATCAAATTGAAAAACGCTTTTAGAGATTCTAAGAGAGGCCTCACATTTAATTTTTAAAACCCAGACATGAAAGTGCTACTAAGACACATTCAGCAATGGAAACTCTTTAAAGGACTAGTTAGCATGTAGATTATATGCATTTCAGTGCATTGTCAAAGTATCTAAGTGTATTTACATGTTAATATGTTCAGGGATACTATCGTCTTGAAAAGGTGTTGGGGGGAGGTTGGTTAACTGTGTATTTTCTCTCGGTGGACCATGGGAATGTGATTTCTTTGTGCCATCAAGGTTCAAACACATTCCTGTAAGGCCATGGATATTATGAGCATTGATTCCCTGCTGCAAAACAACCTATGAACCTGTTGATCCTGGCAATAGACAATGAGGCTGTTGTCTGTAAATATACTGTAAAAATAACCTAGCTAGTGCTAAATCATTTTCTTCTTGATGGATAAAGATTGGAGGATTTGTTCTTTCCTACAAGAGTCTAGCCAAAAAGCATCCCTCAACAAGAGCCCCGCTGATGCCCTGCCATGCGGTGCTTCTCCTTATCCAAGCTTAGTCCATATCCATGAGTGTGTTTGTGTTGGGATTTATGAATGTGAAGATGGCCCATTCTTGCCACTCAAGATGACTCACAAGACCGGCATTTTGGCCACTTATGCTGTGAAAGCAGCCTGGGGGATGCCCTTTCAGCACTCGAGGACCTCTGGCTGAGTCCCCTTCACACGGGCAGATCAGCTTCACTTGGGAAAAAAAAGTCCTGGCTCCTTACAGGGGGAGCTGCATGTCCTGAGGGATGGCGCGCTCCTTGTCCCAAGGCCTCCCTCCTTCACCTGCCGGCTTAGTGCTCATCACTTATGCACATAATCCCTGGTTAGTGCATGTGATCCACTAGCCCGGGCCCAGGCCCCTGGCCCCTGAGCCTCCCCTGCTCACATGCTTGCTGGGTGGCTCCTGGGTGACCATGGCAACTCTCATCTTCTCATGACAGTTAGGCTTCAGTCATGGCTCTAAGTCCCTCTTCAGTCTCTGTGCGTCTTTTTCTGTCCGCTGCTTTCTGTCTCCTAAAGCCCTCCTCTGTTTGAGCGTTGCTCTATCTATGGCCCTCTGTCTCGCTTTTCTCCCAGTTTGGCTGTTCCCATGCTTTGGCCCAGCTGAGTCTGAGAAACCAGCTATAACTCAGCAACAGTATGGCACCTTTGGGGTCCACAAAAGTGTATCAGTGCTATTCTAGTTTATATCTAAAGACTGGATTCACCATCACCGCAGACTGTAGCCCAAATGACGGTCTGACCTTGTTTAATTGTAAGTCTGATCTGTAAACTGAGATCGTAAGATACACTTGTGCACTTCTTTTCACCGTGGTTACTGCAGGCCTCTCGGTGCAGATCACCTTACCACGAAGCAACCCCGCAGCCTCCACCATTAGTTTGTTTAGAGCGCTGAATATCCCATGGGCCCTCAGGGGAAGAGCGAGAGAGGCAACCCGGTGATGTTGTGTGGCCCCACACTAACAAGTGTCACAGTGATCCGAGCCCGTCCTCCCCCTGTGTGAATGCCATGTGAGAGGCGGCTCCATCCATGCCCCTGCCACCTCCGCACAAGGCCCTCCATTGACTTCTAACCTGTTGAGGGACCATGGGACACAAAGAGCTGCAGGGCGGGGCCCGTCCCTCCGACAAGCCTGTGAACAAACGTTAACACGGCTGCAACTGTCCACCCCCTGAATCACTGAATTTATTGACCAACCACAGAGCCCATTCAGGCCTGGAAGGCATGATAAAGGAAGGGGGACAGGGACGCCATGAAGGCCCAGGGAAGGAGACCATGCTTAGGGGACAGGAGGGAGGAGAAGGGCTTTGTGACCGTCTGGTGGGTCACAGACCTTTTACCAGACGTGGGTGCCTTTGTGTCATCTGTAAAATGAGGCCAACCGTAAGAGAGCATCAGGTTGGCCTTGTGTCCTGCCTATTAATCAAGACGGAGGCCTTATGAGCATCCAGCAACCATTAGAGAAGATGCAGCCAGTTGATGTCTGCTTGTAGACTTTGTGATAAATAAGTGAATGCATGTGTGTGCTGGGTGGTGACAGACACAGCACAGCACTTTTGGTGCAGATAAGTGTGTTACAGTGGCAGTTACTCTACAAGACATTCAGAGCTGGTCTGATCACTCTGTGGGAGCCATTGTAAGTAAAGAAGCAGTAAACAAAGGCTGTGTGCACAGCCCCAAATCTCGAAAGTACACAACTCAAACAAAAAAACTTATGGGTAAAAGAGAAAGGAGATGAAGTCCAAAATGTTTGAAATAGCACACGTCTGAGCGCAAGCTTGAGAAAACCTTTTTCAGTGAGTAGCTAGCTGTGAGGAAGAAAGGCTGTGTGTTTTAGCTTCTTTATGTCTGTCCACCACTCTCCATCTGTTGCTCTACTGATACAAAAGGAATACAGCAGAGTACACAAAAACCCATATTGCTTTGTGGAGAGGCAACACTATCCACGAAACTACATTGCAAACACAGATCGAAAGCAAGACATCCTGGCTCTGTACACATCAGTGTTTACCTAAAAGATGATCCGTGCAAGTCAGGGAGACACACATGAATTCATGAAGCCTCCTCATCCTCATCATGAATATTCCCAAAAAGGCTCTTCCCTGATCTGTGGGAGATTCTTTTCTTTTTGGTACAAGCGAGGACCCCCTTCCCTTATTCACAGTCCCCCCTAAATCCACCCATTCACTGCCTATAGGCCCTGATCTCCACATGAAATGATACCCCTCTTTCTCCTCCACTCTCGCGCCTTTAAGCGCCCATATGCCAGGCAGTGAGGAGGCTGGGAAAGCCCATAATTGATCAGTAAGTCTTGGCTGAAAAAGTGTGACCAGGGTCAGCCCCCCACGAAGCACGCAAGAGTGGCTTAATATACAGATTTATTGGGGGAATGTAATGGGAGTTCTGCAGAGCAAACACAGGGATATTTGTTGACATAAACTGAAACATTTTTGCGAAATTGCAGAAATACAAAAATACGTTTCTTATTATTTTTAAAAACACATTTCCTTAAAAATACTAATAGTAATAATGAAGAAATTTTGGTGATTAGTTTTTAAATGTTCATTTATTTTGTTTTGTACACGTAACTAGGAATATTTGTGTTCAACAGCTGTAAACAGTTACATAAAAATATTGTATAAAAATCAGACGTTAAAATCAACTGTTAAAAAATTGTCACAGCAGTGTCTCAAAGATTCATTTTGATTAATCTGTTTGCGTTAATTAAAACATTATCAGCTCTGTACAGTACCTTAGTGATGTTAAATGGTATGATTAATGAAAACATTTTGAAGAAAAGAAATTCATAATTTGAGTAATGGAACATTTCACAAGGCGTCCAAGGGATGATGAAATGGTTCATTTTGATCCTCTTATTAACTGACACTCCTTGTCTTTCTCTTACACACAGACACATACAGTGACACTGGGAGTAAAATTTTAAAAAGGGACACATATTTCTGTTTCTCTTCCACAGGAAGAATTTCAAATGAAGCAACTCCAATAAAGAAATGCAGCAGTGGAATGTTTTCTGTCATAGAAATGCAACAGTACCACTAATATTTATAAAACTGTTTTCAGTACTCATGTGTCTTTACATCCATATGACCTTGTACTGCTTTTAAGCTTTTATATTTTAGCAGCAGCTAATGATAGTGGAAGGCTGTATGTTCCACAGTGAAGTGGAAAGATTCATTCGGTGCTTTTAACAGTGAATGAGAAACGCAGCAGCTGAATGCTGTATCTATATGATGTATCTGATGTTTTGTTCAGTGTCAAACTGACAAAAAATATCTTCACTAACTTCAGATGTTAGATCAGATGATGAAAATTGTTTAAAACAATGGAGAGACTCATATAGCACTCACTGACGGCAGTGTAGTAGTTGCATTGTGTATGCAGTTGGCAGTGGAAAACAATAGTTCATCCAGTCACATTGAAGGAGTAGTTTGACACTCAGGGAAATACGCTGAGCATTAGCTGAGAAGATCAACACCACACATGCCTGAACACTTAATTTGAAGCAACAGCTAGCAGCCGGTTAGCTTAGCTTGGCACAAAGACAGAAACAGGGGGGAACAGCTAGCCTGGAGTGTGTTCATCACTCTGAGGTTTCCAGGTCCCCAGCAGAGACTAAACCACCCAGAAAACCACGAGTCATTTAAAAGATTTGAACAAAGCCCTGGAAAAGCTAGCTGTTTGCTAATGTTCACAGTCTTTATGCTAAGCTAGGCTAACCACCCGCTGTCACTGTCATAATTGGTGGTATCAGTTGTATCAATTTTCACACCTAACTCACAGTAAGAAAGCAAATAAATGCACAGTATTTCCAAAAACACCAAACTATTCTTTTCAAAGAGGCCTCGGGCTCAGGTTTCAGCTCTGTGACATGACAGTAAAATCCAAGTGCAGGTGGTTTGTCCATTTTGATTGGTAAATCAAAAAGGAAGAGAACATTATGTATGAGCAGCTCACAGTGTCAGTCAGTCGTTACAGTGGGAAGCCTACTCTTTATGAAGGCTTGTTTGCTGGCACCCACCAGGATCCACATCCTAAACAAAATCATCTGACTATCCATCACATCTCTGAGCTCCACTCATGCTAACTCAACATAACGGGCTTGTTTGGGGATTTAGGTTTAGTCTGTGCAGCAGTTTGCTTGTTGGTCAGGTTGGTGTCAGAGGGGAGCTGAGATGTGGGACTGTGGATCACTGGCGTAGGTGACAGTGGAGGGTCTGGGGGGCCAGTCAGAGTCGTCCTGCAGCTCCAGGGCCAGGTGCATGTAGCGCACACTTGGAGCCTTGTTTCTCTGACAGAACAACCAGGAGAGGAAGGATGAGCCCCAGCGGTCATTGGCCACCTGGGAACACGAGCAGTAAGAACATTAGAGAGAGGCATTACAGATATTTATATAATGCTGAATGAATGAATGAGTGAGTCTCTTCAGGATCTGATTTTCTGTGGTTATGTGACCAGAACACATTATGTATGCAGATTTCTTTCCACTGCAAACAGAGTGACATACTTCCATTATTGTACAAAAGTAATCCTAGTAGTGGTGACAGTTTGATGTGGTTGTTCAAAATTCAATAGATTGTTGCATAAATATTAAGAAAACTATTGCTGTGTTGATTTTTATCAACTCTACTAAGGAGGTTCTGTTTTTACTTGTGCCTGATTGTTTATATGCCAGATGGATTATGCAACATGTGCTGAAGTGATTTGCACCAATCGTGGTGGAGGGATGGGGAATGGACCAGAGAAGTACACCTTAAATTTCAGTGCCGATTTAGTAAAAGGCGTGAATCCAGGAATTTTTTTAATCACTTTCCTTAACATTACAAGATGGGGTGTTTTTTTATATTTTCATCAGTTTCTCAGGAAACTATGTATGGATCAGACATATTTATAGTGTTCAAATCTAGTAGTTTGTACAACAGACAGACATGTGGAGGATCATTTTGCCTTAGCAGAGATAAACTTTACTGAGTGACACTCTAATTTTTCACGTATTACAAGTGCTTTATGATAAATGTGCAGTAACACGTCAACTCCAAAATTTTGCAAAAGTAGAAAAGATGTGTTGACTGGAAAACAGTAAAATAGTGTAAAACAAATGTGCAATTAAAGGTGACCTGTTGAATACTACATATTTTAACACTTAGTTTCTCTCTCTTCTGTAACAGTCAAGACGATTGACAGATTTTGACAGATCATCAGATCAAAATATGCAAGAGAGGAGGAGAATCAGAGCTAGGAGAAAATGTGTCAATATCTAGACAGTCACACCATGCAAAAAAGGGAAAAAAGTGTACCGAAGAGCTTCCCAACCTGAGGTGTGGCAGCAGAGGAGGGCTCTGTGGGGCGATTTACCCCCTGATTGCCTCTGAAAACTAGCCTCCACAAGATGATGTCAAGGATCAAAATCTACGGGAGATTTCAGTAGGAACTCAGCCGATCAAACATGATAGGGAGGATGAAGATTGGGTTACAGCCACAGAAATGCACAAAGACAGAAACAACTCAAATGGAAACTTAAACAAGGAAAAAAAAAAAGATTCATTGATTTAATTCATTAGGCAGCAATGTACTACTGAGCACTGATTAATGGGGGAGAAAAAAAATCAATGCATGCAAATCACAGTTTTCTAATCTAAAAAAAAGATCAGTCACAGAGAGCTTGTAGGGTGTGATGTCTCTGAAGTGTACCTCCAGCATGAAAGACACAGCCGCATTCACTATGACAATGACGACCAGAGTAATGCGCCAGTCGTGGGGAACACACACGATCTGAGGGGGGGAGGCAGAGCAGCAGGATGAGCACACGAGGCTTTCATCAACTTCATGCAACAACCAGAAAAAAATAAAGAAAAACAAGAGGAAAAAGAAGTAAAACAGGGTTTACCTCCAAGAAGCTGTCGATGGCAGGAATAGGATAGAGCATGATGAGGAGGAGAAAAGTATACAGACCGATGCAGGACAGCATGAATGGCCCTTATGAAATAAACATACAGAAATTTACATAGCTGTTTTTAACATCACATCTATATGGGACTGGATATAAACATGTACCTCATACTCATATTTAATTAATTAAAACTGGATTTAGAGAAGGAATGGATGCATTTAGGAAAATTAATTAATTCTACAGGATTCACTTTTACATTTCTCACATCTTATTATCTAGTTTTCTATCTTTAAAATATGTACAACATACTTTTCAACATTATATATGAAATTGCAGTTCAAAATGTGGTTGGCAGATTCAAACTTGTTCAGTGCTGACACTAATCTCTTTCCACATACATCACTGAGACAATCAGCAGCACTGAATAAGTCTTACAATTCTTGTAGATTGGCTGCCTGAACGGCTTTCCCTTGGAGAAGACGATGGCCACCGCCAAGTACTGGAAGGAGGAGACGTAGAAGAGGGTGGTGTTCTCATAGTTCCTGATGTTTTTGTGGTCGTGAGGAGACGTCGTGTTCTGGCTGTGAGAGAGACTGGAGCTGGAAACATTACAGGCACTGCAGGAGAGTTGAGGATAGAGAGATAAATGTGAGGAGTTACACAAATACATCAATACAAAACATCTCAAAAACAACTGTGTTCAGTTAGAAAGAATAAGCCAAAAGCAAAAGTAGAAAACTTTAATTTCAGACATGTTTGCACTCTGTACTGTTGTTCTTTTTGTCTTCTTATGTTGTATTAGATGTGTTATACAACTACAATTTGATGGTCTGATTCATTGTGTGTTTCAGATACTGCAGGAATAAAAACAAGGCAGGAGACAGAGAAAATTTGTTGAAATTTAAAACTAATTCATAAAACTAATTTTGTGCCATCACCAACTTTTCCCTTTTTGATCGGTTTAATGTCATTGTTATTTGATATTTGTGATTTGACATCCCATAGCCGAATGGTTAGGGCGTGTACCACATGGGCCTCAGTGCTCGTTCGACTCCCGATCCGGGTAGACCTTAACTGCGTGTCACTCCCCTACTCTCTACCCGTTTCCCATCTCTCTCTACTGTCACTGTCAAATAAAGACTAAAAAAAAAAACAACCTGCAAACGTGTGCAGCAATCCAGAGGTTTGGAAACAGGGTGAAGTGTACAGTAACTGTGGACTTTACATGTCTTTAACCAATCAGTGATTTTTGAATGTATCATTGAGAAGGTTTTAATTTCAGACATGTTACTCACTCTGACTGAGGTGTCCATATCTCATACCAGCTCTGCTGTCGCACTAGGAGGAAAGCCAGAACTTGGAAGACCAGGCAGGTGAGGATCTGGGTCAGAACTGAGCAGAGCAGTGGGCCAGAGATCAGACTGGACGGGGGTCGGCGCCACACCAGGTCCTTCCACGCGGGGTTCAGACTCACTGAAGACAGAAACAAATAAACAGCATCAATGAGTAACTTTCTAGAAGTTACTGTCATATTTCATTGATTGCTTCTGTCTGACCCCCAAACACTGTGTTCATGCTACTCACTTGTAAAGGCAATGATGAGAATGATGGCAATGTCAATGAAGAGGAACTGGAAGTCTCCCAAGTTGCTGAGGATCTGTAATGCCAGAAATGTTGTAGACAAATCAACAATCACACAGCATGTGAATTAATGTGATCACATTGTGTCACAGTCGATGTATTCTACTGAAACTTTTCCCAGGAACAAACCACTGACATGTCACTCTGTGGTCGCTGCCTTTGTTTCACGGCCAACAGATTGAAACCCCCCTCACATCTTTTTAAACCAGCAACTTGCTTCTGCTTGCTCCTCACGTCTTTCCTGCTCATGAACCTTCTGTATCTCATGTGGGAACCAGATCTGAGTTTGTGACTCAGTGTGACTAACCACGTAAGCCTAAAAAAAAACATCTAGCTCCAATAATTATGTTTCCGATTATTTCTATCCTTTTTCATTCAGTGTGACTCAAACAACACAATGTGGAGTGAAGTGTGAGAATTAGAGAGAACGTTGTATTTACTGAGTAGAGCAGCGTGACACTGAGGTACTGGATGATACTGTAGAGAGCCATGAACTTGAATACGCAGAATGACGTTATAAGGGCAGCTCGACCCTCCCTGTGGAAGATAAGAATATCAGACACAATCAGAATTAGAAAGCTCAGTGTTTTATGTTTTGCAGCTTGGCTTTTAAACTATAAGTCCACACAGTTTACACCACTTAAACTGAGACTGTACATTTTATTCCACAAGAATAAGAGATTTTCTACTGCTGTCATTTGTTTTCAGTCAAACCTATGAATTAATCATGAGTGTATATGGATCTAACTGTGTCGTAGTGATATGGAGAAGCTTGCAAACATGTGTGAAACAATTTGTAATACATTTTGGTATATTTTAGTATTTACTGGATGATATTCCTAAAATTCTCGAGACTATCTAAAGTGAATTGCTACCTGATGAGGTTGGGGACACAGGAGATGTTTGAAGTGGAGGAGGTAAAGGGGGAAGCAACAGAGGCCTCCAGCTCGGACAGTGAAATCCCACTGTGAGCTCTCTTAAGAGCCTGAGAAACAGAGAAAACGTAATTTCAGTAACATCTGTAACCAGAGGTGGAAAACAAAGTATTTGAACATTCAGTAGTCCTGTACTTGGGTAAAGTTTTAGTCTATTGCCTTTTACTTCCTTTTCATTCCACTACATGAATTTTGCCAAATTAGGTTTGAAATGTTACAGGCACAGTATGATTAAAAAAAACTGTACTACAAAATATCTTTTGTTATAGTTTAAACTACCCAACAGTGCATAAAGTAGGCCCGGGTAGACCAATAATGAATTAAAACTTTGTTCTTTTATTTTTGATATTTAGGAACACTTCTAATACTTCTCTGCTCTTATTTAAAGGTGCTATGTGTAGGTTTTTGCTATCACTCCATGGCCAACATTAGCATTAAAAGCTAAGAGATTCAGCCATCGTTACGTTTACAAGACAAGATGTTCGAATATGCCCTCTGAGCAGCGCTACTTCTTCATCTTCTCATGTTGGACCAAGAACAGACTGGACACTACAGTGACTCACTATCACAAAGTGGTGTTATGAGATGGGACAGTTAGCAACTTTATTAAAAGAAAAGTGATAGAAATAGAAGCAAAACAAGAGTAAGCACTGACATTGACTTTCCACCACTGGAGACAGCTGTGAGTAAAGGAATGAAGTTTGATGCTGAACTCACAATTCCCCCAGACTTGTAAGTAAACAGCTGTTAATACTAACGTTGGCTATGTAGCAATAGCAATAACTTACATATAGCACCTTTAATCAGACTTTTGCCTAATTACAGGATAATTACTTTTACTCTGCTGTGCGATTGCTGATTTTACATGAACTAGGAATTTGAGTACTTTTCCTTCCACTACCCACAAATATTAATGCTACTTTGAACTCTTTTGCCTTAACAAAAACATACAGGTACTTTCACTTTCATGGTATCCAATTGGATGTTTCTTAACAAAGGTGGGGTAAAGCTGGAATGAATTGCAATCAGGAACAGTTTTTTAAGAACTAAAAATTCTGCATCAAATACATAAAATAAAGCATCACAAATACCTCTGAATACACATATAAAAGTGTTATGATTTGTGTGTATTGAAAAGTCTAATCCATACTTACACCACAGTCATTGGCACCATCACCACACATCCCAACAGTGTAGCTAGAAAGTAAACACAATGGGTGAGTGTGAAACATTTGCCACAGAAGTTGATGCTTTAAAATCATAAGATCTGACATGAAGCTCATTAACAGACTGAAATCAAAGCCACAATAAGAGACTCACTCAATGCTCTGCAGGACCTCCACCAGCTGAGTCTTCTGGTCTGGAGCCATGCGGGCAAACACTGTGGCCCTCAACACGAGCTGCAGCGCCCCCAGGTGGAGAGACAGAATCACAGCAACATCCAAATGACATGACATCAGTGTAATGAGACAGAAACTCATTCATTTCTCTTAAAAGCTGATGTTCACCTAATTCTAATCTGAAAATGTGGATGTTTACACGTCCAAAGATGAGCCTTTACCTTTTGGACAAGGTGAGGAAAGTGCTCCGTAATAACAGCAAATGCTCTGCCGCTCACAGCAAAGTGATAGCTTTGTTCCTGCAGAGTCTGTTTCTTGTCATACATCCCCTCCTCCAGGTTTATCTCCACAGTCTAGAGAAACAAGGATGAGTCAGCTGTCACTGGAACACCACCAGAAAACTGACAAATTTTACTACTTTGTATGACCTTTGAAAAAACACTGTAGAGCTTCAGATTTAATCTGACAAACATCTTCTTTGAAGACAGCTTCCCATGTTCATGCTAACTGGAGAATTAATAAATACCCAAATGCATATAATGGGCTTTGGAATGACGAATGCCCAAAGAGATGGTCACACCAAGCATGTTTTCAGGTTTCCTCAAACTCTGCGGTGTGTATTTCTTTTGCTTTTGTTTGATTCCTCTGAGACCACATAGATATTTCTTATATGTGTTTTATATTACTTAGTGTCTCTGAGTCTCTCTGTCTTACCTGATTGTCCTTGACCACCTGAGCAGGGTTTTCAGTGTAATGCCATGTGATACTAGCAGACTGAAAATCTTTAGGAGGCACGGCATCTGCTATAATGACCTTCTCATGTGCACGGACCATCCCACAGTCTCGAGCCACAGATATGGCTGTCAGCATGTTGTCACCTAACGGATGATGCAAGAGACAGAAGGAAAATGAGAACATGCTGATTCAATTCATGATTTCAGCCACAAATGAGTCAAGGAGTTCACTGAGCTGGAGGTTACCTGTAACCATCAAAGTGCGGATGTTTGCTTTTCGTAATTCACATAAAACCCCGGCAGTCTCCTGCTTTATTTTGTTCTGCATGATGATCAATCCAAGGAACTCCATGTTGGTCTCTATCAGGTCCCTAAAAGCAACAGACCATGTATTTCACCATTTAAACACAATTTATTTATCACTAATACTTCATATTTCAATTCACTTCATAGATCCAGATTTCAGGGAATCAGTGAAGGTGACAGACAATAGAGGACATAACTTTCGATTAGTTATTATTAGACATCATAAACCTGTGGTTTTCATTGCATCACACTAGTTAAAGAGTTGTAATTCTCTTAATTGACACCCTGCCTTCCTGTTAAGCTTCCTTCAGTTAATGATTTTCTACATTTATCAGACAGCAAACATTCAGACACAGACGGGAATGTCTTGCTTTTTATCAAGTAGTCATGTGGGCTTGTATCGTAAATGGGGCAAGAAAAGCTACTAAATCATTAATATTGGGATGTGTCTATGATTGCTGTCAAGCCCTTTAACCCAAGTTGCACCATACACTGTGGCTGTCTTGCGATATGATAGGTTGAGGCTCCTGTTACTAATGTTTTTAATGCCTTTTCTATGATGGATTTGTCCTTACATGTTGTTGTGGGTGCAACGCAGTGAGTCAAGCAAATAGTTTGCAGTTTGAGATTCCTAACACTAAATTCTGACATTTGCTGGAACACCGTTCCCTCATAGCGGTACTGTAAATGTTTAGTTATCAGTGGAACTAAATCTACCGTGCATCAGAACAATCAATAGTTTGATAAAGCTGATTTTCAACAGTTACAGTGTTTTAGGGTGGGATGTTTTAGTTCCTTCCCCGTTAGCAGCCACATGTACTGTGGACGGTGTTATCTGTGAATGGAGACATACCTGCTGAGGCTCTGGACTTTGTGCCAGGAGAGTTTGGACTCAAGCTGTCTATGTGCCAGGGCAATAACCCTGAAGCCCTGCCTGGTGTAGGTCTCCAGAGTCTCTGTGAAACTCTGTGGGACTGAAGAGAGGACAGAGCCATGTCAGTCTGGCCTCTTTTGTTTTGTTGAGTGCAAAGAGGGTGGTGCTTTCTCAGTTACTTTGTGTATCTATATAGAGTTGCAAATTAAAGGAGTAAACATCTATCTCAACCTTTAATGAGCAGGGTAAGTGTCAGACCTGTGTGCTGTTTGCAGAGGTTGGCCACAATCTCTGGTGCTCCTTTTAAGTAGGCGTCCATATGTCTTTCCCCCAACCTCCTGACCACCACACTCATTCTCTGCAGCGCAGAGGAGAAGGGGAACTGACGGACAATACCAATCTCACAGGACTGAGGAGCAAAAGACACAAGTAGAATATACAAACAGTCAGAATTACCATAATCTTGATTTTTTTTTTTTTTTTTTCACACACTTTTTGGGAAATATGTTTACTTAAAAAAGGACAACTTACTGATACTTCAGACAGCTCCTGGAAAAAATGAGTGAAAGATTAAATGATTTTAGAATTCTGAGATCAGACAGGATCTTAAATAAAGATAAACAGAGATACAGTTCTTTATTTCTTTATAGAGCCGTAAAGAGATATAGTTTTCACAAAATAAAGAGGTGGAGAGCCACTGTACCATGTTCTGAGTTAGTGGATTGCTCTGGCTGGCTTCAGGGATGGCGTGCTTTGGAGGTCGCACAACTGTGGGCATGATGGGATTGTGGAGAGCAGTCTCTTCCTCTGTGGGCTCCTCTAGGATCTGAACAAAAATCAGGGCGTATGATTAATAACTTAATAATTTCTTGCGCTTATCAACCTCAGTCTCAGCTTCCTCTCAAAAGGAAGGGGCATTTTCTGCTGTTCATGCTGGCGTATCCATGGTACCAGACTTTAACCATTTTAGCCAATGTGCTCTGCCAAGGCAGTGAGTGTGGCGCTGCATTATTCATGTGCAGACTGGTCTCTGTGCTGGTTGTCGTGCCTGTGACTAAGCATGCTGGAGGTAAACACTGAGCACTGTTCCTTACCCAGCCTGTAGCGCTGAACATCTTGAGGTCTAAAGGGTCTCCAGAGAGTTCGCCCTCTATCTTGGTCAGTGAGTGGCAGGTTGCCATGCAGGCCACAAACGCAGAGTTCACCAGACTCTCTTTAGCTGCTTCAGACTCTGGCGGAGAAAAGCTGCAACAGAGAGGGAGGCTCTGACTCAGCAGCTGCACTGTTAGTGATAACGACAGGAGAAACTACACAAAATATAACGTTGTATAAATAAGGTCATGTAAATGCTCTTGTGGTTACTAATGTTGTCATGTGAAAACCCAACAAAAATACTGTTTTCCTGACAGACAAGAATCCGTTTCCAGAGAGAAAGATACAAATAGGGTCAAAACATCCACAGAAGAACATGCTGTTATTTTAACATTTTTCAGTAAACAAAGTTCTGTGAATATGTTTCTTTCTCCAGTGTTCTGAGAAGGTAGGCGAAGGCCAAAGTGGACACATTTTCTTTTCTTTCAGATTCCTCATGTGTAAACATGTGTGAGGTTAAGAAACTGTTTCTAGATAAAATAGGAATCTATATAGCAAGTTAAATAGCTGACTACCCAGGGTAATTCATCACATTCATATAAAAATCACACAGAAATTCAGGACTGCCACAAAGGTTCCGGCTGACTGATGTGTATACTTGTCCACAATTGCCTAAAAACATGGGCATTGTAACAATCTCTTCAATACCCATGTTTTTAGGCAATTGTGGACAAGTATACATAAACATAATGCCAAAATCTCTGACAGTTGGGAAACGTATATCTCACAATAAACACTGTCCTATAAGCTCAAGTCAGGCCTAGTTTCTGAGGAATGTAAAAGAAAAGGAAAAGCACCTACTTTGAAAATAGCCAGAATGCTTAAGAAAAACGCTTTGCCACAGTTTTAAGAATCCCAAAAGCAAGATTTCTACAACATCTGCTTCAGCTGCTGTCATCATATCCCTCCAGACTTAATTTATTCACCAGTTTTAGTTCAGATGTGTTTGCATAAGACAAAGCCAGAGTCAAAAGGCCACCTCCTACCTGCCATCTTCAATTCTCTGAATACCCCACAGGTCCAAACCATCCTCAGTCAAAGTACCAGTCTGAAGGAAAAACAGAGACATGGTTATGACAGTGCTTAGGAAGCCACCAACCCAGGTGATGTGGTAAATGCACCTCAGGTATTTTCGGGCATTTTGGTCCTACTTTACATGCATGTAATGAACTTTTCTAAATATAAGGTTTGCTATCACTAGATTTATTCACCAACAGCTGCTTCCAGCAGTGGAAAGCAACACCAATGTTATTCTATATAATGTTGTTCTTGTTTTGCTTCTATTTTTATCACTTTTTTTCCCTCCACTGAGGTTAGCATGCTAACCAGCTAGCATCAACCCGTCCCATCTTGAGTGAGTCACTGTAGCATCCAATCAACCCTCAGTCAAACATGAGAGGATGAGGAAGTAACACTGTCCAGAGGACATACTCTAACCTTTTGTCTTCTAAACGATGGAGGAAGCTCTTGATATGTAAACAGCTGTTAATGCTAACATTGGCTATTTAGTGTTAGCAAAAACTTACATATAGCACCTTTAACCTCTTTTTTCAATCTACACCATTGTTCAAGAGAACTCAGCCCAAACCTGTTAATAACATGCACACAGAGAAGTATAGATATAGAACTTGATAATTAAAACAACCATGAGGTTCTTCCACTGTGTCAACTATGCAAGGAAAAAACACTTTCAAGCAGCAAGGAATTACAGCTATGACAATGATTTTACTCCCACATAGTCGACCATCTGTACAATAAAACTTAAGGCTTAAGACTTAAGGTTGCAACTAATTTTCATTTTCAGTACTTATTAATCGTTTGTTTTCTCGATTCATTGTTTGGTGTAAAAAGTGTCGTATAGTGACAAATGCACATCACAGTAGTTTACACTTACTGATTAATCTACTTAACGTTCCAGCTCTACTTTGATTGCTGTCATTGAACTAATAATATCAAAATTATTTCCTTGCTCACTAGATGTGTTGTAATGGAACATTTCATACTTTAGGCAGCTTCCCTGAATATTTAAGCTTGTACATCATTGTTCCTATCATAGATTGTACTGTACAGGATCTCTTCCCAAGTGAATCAATACCATAGCATTAACATATTTTATAAGCATGGTTCTTGATGTTGTGGCCAAATGCAATTATTACACAACCACAGCACTGCCTCAGGACATGATGATTTATTTTTACTTTATGGTTTCGACAGTCATAAAACCCTGAAGTCTGTCTCAAATAAGAACTTGTGCTTTAAGTGGAAGTGGGTTTGGATGCTTCTTAACTGATTTTCACACCTTCTGAGGTAAAACTATGTTCAGTCCAAGTCAAGTGGAGTTCCTAGAGATGATCCTGATGAATACAGAGCATGAAATTCAACACTACAAACAGCATTTCCTGAATTCTTTACAAGAAAATAAAATCACATTAAAACAAACGACAGCTGTGGTTTGGAATACCTTATCAAAGCAAACCAGGTTAAGCTGACCACACATGTTGATCCTCTGGGGACTGATGCAAAAGATGCCAACCCGCTTCAGACGCCGCTGTGCGTACACAATACCAGCCGTCATGGCTGCTGGTAAGGCCGGGGGCACGGTGATGGTGATGATGTCTAGGGATTCGATAATGATGGTTTTAGCTGGAACCTGAATGGGATCAAAAAACAACCATCATCAACTGACATTTAGCACATTTAAATCTCCTCTGTAAGAGCAGTTATACCTTGTTCATTATACTGAGGACGATGGTGTAGATGAAGCCGATCCCTGCCACACCCACCAGACACAGCAGAAACAGGTAAGCATCACGGTACAGCTTGAAGTCTGTGGGTTTAGGGTAAAGGATGGAGCGCACAAGATGGCCTTTCTCTGTACTGAAGCCTGTGGGAACATGTAGGTAATAACATTTGATCATTTTCACTTATAGAGGCTGAATATGTGCAACCCAGAGAATGGTCACTCAGTTATTATCGAAGCTATTTTCATTACCAAGGCAACACGGTGCTATTCCCTCTCTATCTTTCTATGTCTCACCTGTTCTGACCACAACAGCCTTCACCAGCTCACCAGTGTAGAAGCGGGTCTGGATGACGTGGGTACCACAGAACAGGGTGTATCTCTTGTGCTCCTCCATATTGTACCTCCTGGCTGCCTCCTCTCCTAAACTAGGCAGACTGGTCTTGGTGACTGGCACACTCTCTCCTGAAGATAAAGGGAGAATTAACAGACATCTGACAAAAACAAACATCTCAAACAGAACAACAGCTGCAGTGTTGTACAAATATAGTGTAAATATAGGACAGTACACAATAAAAGCATGTCATAAAATATGGCAAAGATACATCATATTTGTCTAAATTCACTGTATTTATATCCTGCTGTCACTTAAATACAGCTCTTCTTAATAGTAAAGCCTTGAAATTAATTTATATATAAACTAACAGAAACTAACAGCAGAAATAAATAAAACACACCTTAAATATTATAAGATATCTGACAAACATGACATAAATATTACTGATACGCTAACTGGTAAAAATTAGTTTTAAGCTGTGATTTAAAGGAAGCTTGTGAGTTGGCGAGCTTGAGCTCCTCAGGCAGGTCGTTCCAGAGTGGAGGGGAGCCCTGACAGCAAAGGCACAATCCCCTCTAATTAATGTGGACATGGACACAGCCAGCAGATTATTGTTGAGGGACCTTCAGCTGTGCACAGCTTGGCAAGGGACGAGCACCTCTGACATATGATCTGGATCCTTGACAGCAATCTATAAAATCTTCAAATAAATCCTGTCCTATCTTTAGTAATGTGCTCTCTTTTCTTGGTTACTGTTTAAAGTGTAGCAGCTGGAAACTACACGGAGGCTGTTGAGTGATTTCTGGTTAACATCTGTTAAAAGACCACTGCAGTAATCGAGTCATGAAGAGACGAAGGCACGTTTGACAACGTCTGCATCTTAAAAACTCAAAACTAAACAAATCTTGAGAATAAATATTTGGAATTATCTTGATGATGGTAAAAACAGGACTGGATGAGCTTGCTGTCAGAATAGCAGTAAATCTCTTTCCTCCATAACAAGTGCAGTGAACAGAAAAAGCCTGTCTCTAATACCACAGAGGGAGGTCTGTTTCTCTCCTTGTTGCCATCTAAAAAACAGAAATAAGACCATTTGCGGGGGCAGCACCCATATGGAAACACAACCTGTCAGCATGCTCTCATTTACAATACAGGTGCCATGGATGAGCACGGCGTCGCAGGGCATGATCATCCCATTCACCGGAATAATGACGACATCACCAGGCACAAGCTCTGTCGACATGGCCTCTTCAATATCTAGGGACAACAATAAGAGAGAGCACAGGGAAAATGATATCATACCCTCTCTCTCTGCAGGCAATCATAAGAATGCTATGAGCGATCAATAAGATGATTCATGTATTAGCGAATAACAAAAAACAAATGGGGAGTGCTTAGTAACATGACTACAGCAACATCTAATTTACACCATCAGCATATTTCATGAATGATTTACTGGCTTACCTTTATTTCCTCTGCACACTGAGACACGGACCACGCTGTGTGCTGCCACCATGTCATGTAGCATCACATATTGCTGAAATGAGAGGGAGAGAGACACAGGCAGACTGTTCTGGAAAGATTATTTTGGAGTAAAATGCTTGAGAGGACTTTACTAAAACTTCTCTTACTTTGCATTCTTTGTGTCTCCCATAAAAGTTTCAACACTTTCTTAGTTCACTGCTCATTTTTCCTAGGAGCAGGCATGACTCACCTTTTTAATGGTGTACAATGAGGTAGCTATTGAAATGACAGACATGAAAACTATGGCTGTGGCATAATAGTAGTAGTCCTCTGCGCTCCACAGAATAACACTGAAGAGCTGGAAGATGTAGAAAGGGTTTAAGACCTGATGGAAGAAGAGAAAGAAACACAGAGCATTTATCATATTATTGGTGTGCTAAAAGAAGAGATGTCAGACTTGATAAGCTGAGCTCTAAACTCACCTCCTTTATGAGGAGCTTGAATAAAGAGGGCACCCTCACAGCAATCTCATTCTCCCCGAAAAACAGTCTCCTATTGACAAAGAATTCGAAAAAATAGTAACAAGGTTAATCTGGGTATGGAAATGAGGGAAAGGTCATTCACAACACAAGGCTGTATGACCTGACACACCTCGTAAATTAGTGAACGAGATTAAGTGTACCACATATTACAAAACTGCAGGAGAAAATGATGTGTGTGTGTGTGTGTGTGTGTGTGTTTATTGTGTACCTGTAGTCCTGCAGCATTTTAGAAAGTCCAGAGCTGTGGTCAGAGTGGACGCTCGCACAGCTCACATTCACATCCTCCAAGCCTCTAGAAGAGTCACACACATTCATGTCTACTGTAGTTGGGATTTATACTGATGCATTAAGGGAAAAGGTCATTATAAATTTATGCTGTTGACAGCAGTAGAAGCAGTGGAAGCAGCTGCAGTGTTTTTCAGTGAGACTCTTACTTATACAGCTCAAAGTTGTGTGTCTCATCATTCCAGTAGTATTTAGTGCTGTGGTGGGTGAAGTAGTGGATCTACAGAGGGAAGAGCAGAGGAAGAGGAGGTGGTCAAATGTTGACTGTATAACATATTAATTCATCGCATATAATGTTAAGAGCAAGCAGACACAGTTTCCACTGAGGTACCTGAGCAGGTTGCCTTTGAGCAAATTTCCCATGATGCTCCTCTGCACTGACGCCGTGGTCACCATCTCCGTTTGGCAGCTGGGCCGTTGACTGCAGATTGAAACTGTCAAAGGGTTTCCTCCCTGGAGCCAACATCACGTGTACTTTGGCTCGAAACCACTGCCTGAACTCATCCTGTGATAACAATAGAAAGAATTACATTTTTCCATCGCTGTGAGGCAGCTGAATTTATCATATGTAGTGTTTACAGTGTGTGTGCCAAAGAATGTAACAAGTGTCCAGATGATTTGTGTACAGGGGTACGGTGTGCTGCACAAGCTGTGAACTCAGCAAAAGATTCACTCATACAAACAATGTACATAAAAATTTAACAAGATGCGTTTGTTGTAGCAGGGGAACACACCAATCACCTCATTTACAAATGCTGAATTTAAAAGTATGTACATGTATTTTCCTTGTGTCAAAACAACACGAGTGCTAGAGGAATATCTGATTACAAATTAAGTAAGTCAAGTACTGTGGTCCTGAGCAGCAGCGTGCGTGCATCCCTCAGCGAGGTGTGTGTGCAGGTGCCCTTGACGCCCCACTCAGGCAGCCAATAGAGTAGCAGCAGCAGGAGACCGCCGGAGCAAACAGCACCCATACCCACCAGGACCATCTTCCACAGACATGGCCGGTACCCCCACACCTCCTGCACAAGGAAGAGGAGGTGGTCAAATGTTGACTGTATAACACTCAGTATTGTATTCTGATGTAAACAAACTTAAGGGTGGAATGAACACACTGCTGTGCTTTGTTAGAAAAGGCTGATAACATAACAGAGACAGTCGGTAATGCGCAGTAAATAAACTGGGTTTGTAATGTAACACTGGCAATGTTTTTGGATCAGTTGTTTTTAGCAAACTTTACTTAAAAAGGAGTAAATGCTGCATTTGTTGGGGACTATTTTCAGCTGCGGATTAACACACAAATGTGGCTTCAGTGAGTATTTACAGCAGCAGGACAGTACATGTAGGATTGACTGTGCTCATGGTAAGGAAGGATCATATCATCCCCTGCAACAGTTTAGCTCATTGATGTGTTTTTAATTGATTGATTTAATTGATGATTTAATTGACACAATTTTCACGTTTGTACACAGGTAAATATGAACCTACAGCCAGAAGTCAGTTAGCTTAGCTTAGCATACATACCGGAAACATGAGAAAACAGCTAGCTTGGCTCTTCTTTGCTCAATGGTGACAAATGCACTGGAGGTGCTAGTAAGCATATTTTGTTACCATCCAATGCAGTTACACTCAGTGTTTTCATTTCCAGTCTTTGTGGCAAAGCAAGTGGCTGCTAATAATTGTATTGGCCAAAATGTCAAAGTACTGCTATAAGCATTATGGCTCTCTGTCCCTCTGAAGTTTCATATATCATCTGTGAAATTTCAAAATGCTGAGTTCCTCAACTGAACGTGACAGGGAGCCTGATGTGGTTTTGGTCATGATAAACAATTAACTAATGTATTATGTAGGCTATTTAATCTATGTAATTACTAACTAATGTTACCTTCCTACCTGATAATCAACTTAATGATATTTAAAGTAGGTGCAGTGCATTTCTTGCTTCAGAGAGAGAAGCTGTCTGTTGTCATGGCTCTCTGTTATACAGACTTACCTCATGCACACAAATTTATTCAAACATGGGAGCGTAGTAAAATGTGCCCTCACTGTACAAATATATTTTTTCTCTCTATGACCACTCCAGGACTCCTTTTGATCAAATACAGTGCCAACTGACCGAGAGTACATCGACTGGATAAACTCTGAATTGACTGGGGTTCTGTCCAATCACAAACAAGAGGAGAGGTACTGCCCCTCCTTTTCCATAATCTGAAATGATGTTGTGTTCTGCGAAACGTTTTGTTTTCTGAATTCATTCAAGTCATTGGGCTTTGACCTTCAGGGCCACTATAGAAAACCCCTCTGACAAGTCTCCACAACAGCCCACGTCATATTAGGCAGAGCTGAGCAACATCTTTTTCACATTCCAATTATGAGCTATATCGAGCTGGGCAACATAGGAATGACTCCCACATGACTTATGTCCTTTAAAAACAACACACATACTATATATACTACACACCCTTCATTCACAAACACGTAATTACACTTTTATCCAGCTAACCAACTACAAACCATACACAACACTGTTGTTACTATACAAAGTTGTGGAGGTTGTTTTAAGAAAAAAATTAAATACAGTTAAACTAGCAGCAAAATGGGAGGTGATATTTACCATCTCATCCTCCAGGCCCTTGTTTATAATCTTCACCTCTCCCGTCTTCATTCTGTCAGAAGTGCAAAGAACAGCTACAAAGAAAAACAAAACAAAAAATAATAATGTACTATATTTCCAACAGGGTGTTTGACTTGCTGAAGCTTTCTTATCACGGAAATCTGTCTGGTCAGCAAAGATGGTGTAACTTCAGTCTCGGTTCAAGAGCATTAAAGGATTCAGTTTTATGGCTTCTGAAGGAAAAACGGCCCAAACAGGGAGACGGCTTCAGTGATTCATTTACTTTTTTATTATATGAGCTCACTTTCATCTCTGAAGACAAAACAGGAGAAGTGGAATGTGTTAGGGAGAGTTAAAAATAGAAACACAATTAAGATAAGTCAAATTTATAATATGCGGCTTTGTGCACAGCGAGGAAAGACCTGACGTGCCTCACCCCTGCTTAGTAAATACTGAGCTGTCTGTAAGGAAGAAAGGTCTTTCGTGCAAGTAACAACCTGAGTGAACGGCAACACTGACCTTCTCACGGCCGCCACATGAACACAGTGTTTAAAGCCTCCAGTGATAAGCCCCAGAAAACAGCTACTTTCATTAAGTTCCCCCTCATCATTCTCCATACTGTTGACTCATCTTTTTCCTGGAACATCAGGTACGAGGAAAATTGAATTAGGCTCATTGTGGCCTGATTGCGGCTTCTTTTTCATCACATCAAAAGAGCTGGTATCAAATTCCTCCTTAAACTGTCTGCTTTACATTTTTGGAATAACTACTATCACTTGCATTTTAATGTGGTGTCAGTGAATACATTAAAACATGCACTGACATGTCCCATCTGGAGGATGTTATCTACCAGAACCTCACAACATACTAACCTGTCATTGTGCGTGATCCCTGTTTAATTACATGACAACTTAACTGACACCGAGTAGTAAAATTCCTTCCTCATAATAAATGTGGCCACCTGTGTCATACATTGTTGTGGTGTTGAGCAAAGATACATGGAAACCTTTGCCCCATGCACACATGATATGTTCATGTTCAATAACAGTCACACCTACAGTAATGTTTGACTCACAGCAGACCCCTCATCACCTACACGTCTATAGTAATATATGTAGTAGAGAAAGTAACACAAAAACTCATTATGCGTTACTTAGATAACACCCCTTGAACATATTATTTTACAACTTAATGTTGCAAGAGTGATTTTAGACTGATCATTCAAAGATAGAACATTAACATTATTTAAATGTCAGAAAACAAAGTGATCTAGGTTTGATTTCATAACTGAATAACCACAGTTACTATGGCAAGTTTAAAAGAGCCTCTATGACCTGATCAGACACTTTGGGGTAGGGGGGGTTATTTTTACTGCAAAATAAATGCAGTAAAAATAAAGAGATATGCTGTTCTATTGGAAACAGAACTGCCGCAGTCTGTAGTCTGTGAGGGAATCTAGACTTGGGAAAAGATTTATTTCCCACCAGAGACAAAGACCCCAAACATAAAGCCAAAGCTACATGGAGACTGTTTCCAAACCATGTCCAAGACTTCAAATCCAGAATTTGTGGCAGGACCTCAAATTTTCTGTTCAAGCAGCCATGTTCAACTTGACAAGAGCTCTTATGCACATATGACAAATTGCAGTGTCCAGATGTGCAGAGATGATACAAACCTACTCACACTGCCTTACACTGTGAAAAATGCCTCCACTAAAGAGTGAATATCAGTGCTTACTGCGATTATTTTAGATTTACAGATTTAACATGAACGGGGTGTCAACAAATGTCAATTATCTCAACGTAATACAAATTGTGAAAACAGTAAAACATAAAGTCACTGAACAACCTGTACCGCTGCTCTGGTGGTAACGCTTTAAACGCGAAAACTGAAAAATCTAAAAATCACATTTTTCCACACTGTTGCAGCTCGGAAACTTGTGCAATCACATAGTGACTGCAGAGCCACCTCCAGTCGCAGTTTTTTAACTTTTACCAACATGTTACAAAGTCATGTAATAGTTCCGCAAGTTGCTGTTTAACGGAGATTGAGCGTCTTTACGTTACCTTTCCATAACACAACCATGCATATCATAAATACAACGTAAATGCGCTAAAAATCCGCGCGTTTTAACAACTTACCAATGCCTCTTCTCCTCTGTATCAGTGAGTCAGACTTTGCATTGTCGGATCGTTATAAAAGTTTGCTCGGATGCCCTCTGCAGCCCGTGAACACTGACGATCTAACATGTGTCTGGAGAAACGCGCCGACACACCACAGATCCACGCTGCGCTGTGACCGGACCGTCCCAAACCGGTCCATTCAGAAGGAAGTGGGGAAAACAGGATGTGAGGTCATTAGAGGACACCGCGTTTTTGGGCTGAATTTCTGCAAGTTGCGACAAATCGGAGAACCGCGACGACACGTGCGAAGGATGGTCAACCTGCGACTGAGGCGAGTGGAGAAGCCGCCAGTCTGACTCTGCTCATGCAGCAATGCAGTATTTGATAATTAACGGCCCCAGTGGTTGGAGAATAGGGCATGTTTAGCTGTGAGACTGGTGTTATTTCAGGTCAGTGGCAGAGAAGAAATAGTTTGTGATTTGGCCGAGGTTTCACCAAGTCCCGGGGTAACCCTCTGGGTCTTTACCACAGATGTTTTAACAGAAACACAAAAATACAGCTGGTGTGCTTTTAAAATGATTTTATCTTCACATTAAAAAATTCCACAAGGATTCAATCTTAATCATCTGTTCATATAACAAACCTTTGTAATGTTAAAACATGTCAGGGCTCTTTCTTACCTTTTCATAATAATTATTTAGAGTACAAAATATGAAATTACAAGATGAGACGCGTCCTACAGACTAGTAAGACTAACAATGCTGTACAATTTCACACCCTTGCACAGTCAACATTCAACCAAACTCAAAAGAGTTTTGAGCTCATACATGTACATGTTTTAGCCTGTATTTTCCACTTCTTTAACAGCATCCTGTGGTGTTCCAGCTGCACCTCCTTTACCTGCAACAAAACAACAAAGCAGTCAAAAACCAACATTAACACAGTAATTAGAAAAAGCACATTCATATAAAACTAAAGCCCGCTGATGAGAGATGTAATCAAATGACCTATTTCTCAGCTGATATATAATTATATATACACAACATCGTTACTGAAGCATCAATGTGTAAACAGCATGTTACTATTGTAGCTGGTGGAGATGAAGCAAGTTTGAACTACTTTATATATAGTTTTACACCAAATAAATCTGAAGGGTTGTCAGATGAAGGAAAAACAAAGTTCTGATTCACAAATCTGGGATCCACTGGTTTAATCTTTAACAATGTGTTGTATTTTAAAAGATTTTAAAGATTATCCATCTTTATTTTTTAAGTATCTAGTGACAGAAGCTGTCAGATATATACAGTGAAGTATACAGTAGCATAAAATGGAAATACTCAAGTACCTCAAAACTGTACCTAAGTACAGTACTTCAGTAAATGTACTTAGTTACTTTCAATTAATTGCAGTTGATATGGCGACTAGTAAAGTTGTGAAATAAAAAGTGTCCAATTTACTCCTCCAGCAGATATAATATCCATGTTTATTTCAAAACATGTTTGTGTCCAGTATTCACTCTCCTTTTCTGATCTCCACCCACTCCACAGGGAATTATCTGCTACTTTAGCTGCTAAATGCTTTGCTATGTTCATCAGCAGGTTACTAACTGTGTCTGCCTGTGGTTTTGTGCTGAGTAGGTAGCATACAGTAGATTTCATTGCTAAAAAACAGAAAAAGTTAAAGTTACAGGCTGCAAAACCAAAACACTGAGCTGAGAGCTGTTAAAATGCTCTGTAGAGTTGCAGTGAGGTGATCATTTTCTGTGTGTTCAACTGATTCCTTTCACATTACAGCTATTTGGTACATTGATGATATAATACTGATTTGTGCAGCTTTAAAGTTAGCCTGTAATCACACTTCAGTCTACTCTCTGATATACCAGTAAAACTCTGTTACCTCCTTTGCTGACTCTTCCACCTTTAATGTTTCCACCTCTGCCTCTTTGCCCTCTTCTGCCAGCCCCCTGACCTGCAGGCTGACCAGCAGGACGTCCCGCCAAGCTTCCTCTGACACCTTGGTGACCTTTTTTACTTTTTAATTTAGCAAAATCCACAGTCACTTTGCTGCCATCTATCTCACAGTCCTCCATGGCCTCTTTGACAGCTTTACAATTTTCTTCACTCTCAAACTCCACAAAACCAAACCTGAGAAGAAACAAATGAAACAGTGTAACGTACACTTCAAGAATAGGTGAAAACAACATGAAAAACTCTTTAGACAATTAAGACCTACCTCTTTGAAACTCCTGTCTCTTTATCTACAGTGACTCTTGCACTGACAGCTCCTTCAAAGGCACTTTTAAGAGTCTCTGCAGTCGTCTTCTCAGTGAGACCCTTTACGATCAGTGTTTTTAATAGGACTAAAAAAAAACAAAATCACCATTTTTTAAACTCATCACACTCAAATTGCCTTTAGAAACACGTAAAATTGATGCTTTGCTATCAATACCTTTTACCACTGGCTTTGCTCTCCTTTCAAAGAACTCTACTCTGATCAGCCTCTTGCTGATCTTCATGTTTTGGGATGCCTTCAAGGCCTTTTCAGCATCTGCCACAGTTGCAAACTCGACAAACGCATATCTGCAGAGAATCAAAGATGTTTCTAGAGAACATTCAAATACTTTCGCCACTGAAAAAAAATAGCAGGCCAGTGTACATGTACGTACCCTTTTGATTTGCCTTTGTTTTCAGGCATTTTGATGTTAACAGCTTTCTGAAAGACTTTGTGGAGTTTTTTTTCTCTCACGTTGTAAGACAGATTGCTCACAAATAAGATGTTGTTCGGAGGAGCTGCAGACGTGAGAAAGAAGAAAGATTTTTTGTGACTACAGGTAAATCACTACGTCCAGATTTAACGGACTGATGTTCAGGGGAAAAAAAAAACAGTATTTAATAGTTTTAGCATCATGTCAGCTATCTACAGTACATTTTTAAATGACCATTCATTTACCTTTTGTGTTGCCGTCTTTGTTATTAGCTTTAGCTTTGGTGACTTTAGGCACATTTGTTTCTCCTACACTGTCGACAATTAAAACCCGGCCGTTGATTTTGACTTTTTGTTTTCTCTGGAGTATTTTCTTAATGATGCTTTTATTTTTAAACTCCACAAAGGCAATACTGTTGAAAAATAAGGAAATTAAGTCAGTGCACATTTCAAATATCCATATAAGGCATATTTTTATTTTCTAATAAACATCATAATCACTGCATTGACAAATATCTAATATAACAATGTATGTTTTGCACCGTTGACACAGTTGTACAGTAGGAAGTGAGCTTAAACACAGGTTTTTAAAACTCTTACCCTTGGCTTGGACCTTCAGTCCCACCAGGAAACCTGACATCGATCGCCTTGTGGAAGATGTTCAGAATGTCTTTTTTTGTCGCGGTGTATGGGACGTTCTTCAGAAACAAACATCTGGCATTTTTGGCTGCTAAAGACCAGACAGTCCTCAGATTAGACCAAATGTCTTTTATACATGACTTTATAATATTTTGCATTCCCACATGACATTATAAACATCATTATTTAAGCAGCTGGTGCCTCAAATGCATGTTAGTTTTTAAAACTCAACAATAAGTGGCCTCTTACAGTGTGAATACAGAGACACTACCATTGCATCTGTATCTATAGTGACAAGTTGCACGCGATTTAAACTCATGTGTGATCAACAATTACAGTTAGATGAGCTACCTTTTTTGTCCGCCTCTGGAACTTTCACCTTCAC
This sequence comes from Lates calcarifer, assembly GCF_001640805.2. Lineage (NCBI taxonomy): Eukaryota > Metazoa > Chordata > Actinopteri > Centropomidae > Lates > Lates calcarifer. The sequence goes on along the minus strand of NC_066836.1, from coordinate 17,185,335 downwards.
CTTGTCCTCACTTCTGACCTTTGCTTTAGCGATCTTGACTGGATTACCGAGGATCATCTCTCCATTCATCGTCAAGGCTTTGGTCAAGTCCATCTCTGAGGCCAAATCTACATGTGCATGTTTTCTACAACAGCAAAACATGATTTTTGAGTTCATTCAGTATCCATGTCAAATTCACCCACTACATGTTCACTGCTCAAAAGAATTAAAGGGAAAAAACTTGAAACCTGAGAGTAAAAATGTAAATACTCACCTGGAATGGTCTAATCTGATGTCTTGAACCAGGACACTTTGTGTCATGAAGTAATTTGCTAATGAATCTTTGACCTCGTCAAATGTTTTAGAGTTGTTCAGGTTGCCAACAAAAAGACAAAAACCTACAACAAAACAAGACAGTGAAATGAAACCTTTCTATTAAAATTAGGTATTTTACAAAGAATTTAACAGTTGGTCTTATTTTCAGTTCATACCATCATTGATGACTTTAGTTTTCTTTGAAGGGGAAGTGTCAGCGTTGGAGAGTGCCTTCCGTTTCCCATTTGCTGCAACAGATAGAAACAAGTTAGTTATTTGGTTACATCATAACTGAATTAAGTGAGAATAACTGGTTGACAGTAAGCAGGATTAAAGATCTCTCCTCAGTTTACAGTGTTTGGTCCTTTGTTCCTGTCACTAAGACTCTATGGTGTGCAGGAACATTTTACATTTTAAAGAGTCGAGTCATTTACCTCACTGAAATTTGTCTCCAGAATTAATTTCAAGATCAGGTAAGAAGATTTTGTGATTGATAACAGAAGTACTCATCCAAGTGCTGATGCAGTCTCAAAAAATTAAAGAAGAGGTGAAAGCTTTTGCTAGTTTTACAGTTTTTGGTAGAAAAAATAAAATTTTTAGGGTTCACATCATTTGAGACCAGACAACACTGTGGGACAATGAAAAAAATAAAAAACAACCAAACACTACTCCAAGCAGCTGGTTAAATCACTGACTATTAATTTTCAACTGTCCTTACCTGCTTTCTTTTTAACATCCGTCTGTTCACTTCTGTTGGTTTCCTGTTTAATATGTCCATTCTGCCCTTCCTCATTCTTCTTTGCCCAAGTTAAAGTTACTGAGGGGGAATTTTCATTTTCTTCGGTGGCTGTGTCCATTCGAGATTCTAAAGAGGAAATCCTGTTACTGACACCTCTCAGAATCTCACTCTGGTACATTGTTTATGTTGTGTTTCCACTACCTTGTTCCTCTTTGGTGTCCTCCATCTCTTGCAGCATCTTTGTCTCAGAACTCTCACAGGGTGCGTCGTCTGTGCAGCCTATTGCATCAGCTGAAGAGACTGCATGAGTCTGTTCGTCTGAAACAAACATTCAAAATATGATTTAAGGACAGTGAAAACCTGCTGGAGCCCACAGTAAACATTGTGAATACAGCCTCTGATCTACAGGAAAAACTGTCAACAAACTTTTTGTAGCCTTTGGTCAAGTCTGTAGAAGAGCATTTTAGACGTAAAGTTTTATCTTAAAACTAAACAATCCCTGGTCACTTTTGGTTTCAATATTACAACCACAACTTGGATTAAAACAACGAACACATGTTTTTACTTGGAAAATATGAGGAGTTATTCTGTACTTGAGTCACTCCTTCAGAAAACGTTGTCTTTCAGCCTCAACAGTTAGTGGTTTCTACACAGTTTGTGAATGAGACACACCCTGTCACCTTTTAAGTCTTACAGATCTCATTGCTTTATTTTTGTTTTCCAACAGTCAGTTACATTTTTTAGTTTCACACATAAGGACAAAGATCACTTTAATGACAAACACACTGCAGTGGACCAAGAGTCTTTCCTTCCTACACAACAACAAAAAAAGGTTATGTGATGCAATTATAACTTGTGAGCAGCCTTACCGTGACTAGTCATTTCTTTGTCAGTCATCTGATCACTTGGATTGGTTCTCCTTTCCAAATCACCAGCCTCTCTTTCACTCTTGTTCTCCCAGGATACAGTTATAGTGGGTGTGCTTCCCTTTACTTCAATGACAGCATCCATCTGAGAATCTAGACGTGGAGATTTGTTACTGGCACTGTTCAGCAGCTCACTCAGACATCATGTGTGATGTGTTTGAAGTACCTTGTTCATCTTGGTCCTTCTGCTCCTGTTTCATCACTGGGCTCTCAGTGGGAGCGTTCTCCTCTGTCCGGACTATTTGTTCACTTGAAATTACAGTCTCAGTCTGTCCTTCTGAAAGAAAAAACATTAATTGAATTCTTTAATGTTGCTTCTAAGTACAGGCGGTTTTGTTCACTGTAGATTTCGAGATGTTTAAAATAAAGGACTTGCCAGTGTTAACACTGCACTCCTCTTCTCCAACTTCTTTGGTGACAACTTTGCTTTGTCGTTTACTACGTCTTGTAGCCTGAAAGAAACAAATATATTCATAACATTAAGACCAGATGAGAGCATGGTTCCATCTTAAAACTCAACTCAACCCAATATTAATAATTTTGTAAATTTTGTTGACCATGTCTTCCAAACACTTGCGTTGTCTAACAAACCACAAAGAAATTCAATTTCTATGGACAAGTAACAAACAAAAGCAGCAAATTCTCACATTTCAGAGGCTTAAAGTCTGGCATTCTCCCTTAATAAATACTTGACAGTCTTGATTACCTAAATTTATATCACAACTTCTGTCAGTCAACTGAGTTGATCGATTAGTCGACAAATAATCCAGCCGGATTTGAGAGTTAGCGTAAGAGCATAATTATGACTATTTAACCTCTTAAAATAAACGGACAGATTGCACGTATCCAACTAGTTAAAACAGTGTTTGAAGGCATTGATGTGACTATTAGCAGCTAACCAAACTGTTAGCCAGTTAGTTTGCAGCTACTAAAACCAGACAACGGTTAGCATAAAACAATCTACTTAGTGCATGTTGAAGCCTGGTTAATATAAATGTAATGTAGCGTTTCTCTTACGTCTGTCTTTGCCATGTTGAGTGTTACAAGATCATACAATCATAGGCTGGTACAGCTAGTTGTAGCCGATGAATACACGTGTGTTAAGCTACAAACATCCACATGCCACTATTTCAAAGCACCCTCTGAGCATGCGTGTGCTACTACGGATGCCGAGAAGGACGGAAGTTTATGCGAAATAGCTAGCGACGCTAACAGTCCTGGTAATTCCCTAAAAAGACACTTCAGGGTGTCAGCTGCACTGCTATGAGCACATCCCGGGTAAATACTGGGCGGGCAGCAATGATTAAGAGAGGAGGTGAGGGGGCAGATTTGGGAGTGTTTTTCGGAGTTACGTACGCGCCCAAGTTTCTGTCAGCTAGCCAAGTAGCCAATTAGCTTAAAAGTTGTGTCTTGAGTGGGGCAACTCCTATTTGAACTATGTACTTCAGCTCTCCATCAGACTCAAGCATACAGAAAGTGATAGCGACTGAATTTATTTCAGTCTGACTCGCTACATAACCGGACCTCGTTATGTTTTTCTCTCAGTTTGTGTTTTTGTTTGGGAAGAGAAACCAAGGTTAATAATGTGTTGACGAGTGGAACTGGGACCGGTCCGAAGGTCGAGTTACAGCCTCAACAACTCGACCGATCACCCGGGGAAGATAAGATATTATCGGGTCACACCAACTAACGCCAACATGAGCTGACCATAGAAGATGAGGGGCTGATTTGAGGACTATTAGGACGAACTTTCTTTTACAATGGGGAGTCAGAGGAACGGTTTCAAGAAGGAAACCTTCATCTTGTCAGTGGACGTCGGTACAACATCAATCAGATGTCACGTCTACGACAAGGAAGCAAAAATCCGAGGATCATGTACCACCAAGGTATTCATCTCCTTCTCCCAGGCTCTTTGGCTTCTTATTTTTCATTTATACCACTCACGTGCATCACTCTATGCGACTTACACGTTTCTTATCCTGGTGATATTTTCTCCAGGTTGTTCTCTTGTATCCAGAGGTTGGACGTGTGGAGATGGACCCAGATGCACTGTGGAAAGGGTTTATCGATGTGGTCAAGGGTGCTGTGCAAGGTAGAGTTGCTCCATTTCCTGTTGCTGCATCTATCCACAACTATACCAAAGGTTAGGCTAGATGAGAATCATTTTTCATGGCAATTAACAACACAAATTGTATCTTAGGAAACACTCTAAATACCATAAGGATGTTTAAATATTGTTTCCAGTTTCAGTGAGTACTAAAAAAGCAAGCAGAAGACTGATCAACATATACTGAGATGCCAACTCTTTAGGTACATTCAGTGCAATACAGTAATCCTAAAGTGTTGATTTTACTCCATGCTCTTTTGGTGGATGTATCCTATGCTGTTTTTTTTTTTTTAATGGATTACATTATGCTATGTGAGAGGTAGTTTTGTCCACAGAACATTAGAAACAGTCCCGACACAAAAAATATTCCATGCTTGCAAGTGTAAACAGTTGACAGGACAGGAATTTACACGGGACACTTGTCTCTGTCCCTATAAAAGCATACAGTAATCGGCATGTCAAAGTGCCAGTTTCAAAGATCTCTTCCAGTTTCTCGCTGTAACCAGTTTAATGTGTGTGTGTGTGTGTGTGTGTGTGTGTGTGTGTGTGTGTGTGTGTGTGTGCGCGCCCCTCTAGATGCAGGAGTACAAATGCGCCAGATAGAGGCCCTCGGCATCTCCACTCAACGAGGCACCTTCACAACATGGGACAAGTAAGTAGAACAAAAAAAAATCGAATTACTTTTTCTTAGCTCCAAAAAAAGTCTGTACATAACTTGTAGGCAAACTTGAAGCATTACTGTTGAACACCAACACTAACCATCCATCCATCCATCATCTATACCGCTTATCCGTTAAGGCTTGTGGGGGGCTAGAGCCTATCCCAGCTGTCATTGGGCGAGAGGACAGACAAATAACCATTCACACTCACATTCACACCTACGGCCAATTTAGTTTTAGAGTTACCAATTAACCAAATTTTTTCCATCCCGGTTCAACTTCAGGTTCATTTCACTTCCTCTTTTTTCTTTTGACAGGAAAACTGGAGTTCCCTTCCATAACTTCATCAGCTGGCAGGATCAGAGAGCCGCAGACTTGGTGAAGTCCTGGAACAGATCCTGCACCATGAAGGTGAGTCTTTAACTGTTTTGCATCTGTAATTGTCATGTACTGAATAACGTACGTAGTCTAGAGGCAAGGGATGAAATAGTAGAATTTAGAAGTTATTTGCGATATACAGCACTGTCTCCTTCACACAGTATGACTTTTTATTGGTTTTCCCACAACCTCAGGCAATCCATGGGGTGATGAAGGTGGTGTACTTTCTGACCAGGCAGAAGCGTTCACTTGCTGCAAGTCTTATCGTCTTTTCAACTCAACATGTGACCTTCCGCCTCGTCTGGGTCTTGACACATTACAAGCAGGTGGGTTTGTATGCGCATGTGTCCAGGGTGACATTTACACCAGTTAGCTGATGTGTACGAAAAGCAGCTGTGATGCACATTGACCTGCTTGGTAAACACTGCTTCATGTTTGCTGATCTGAACCATTGTTTACATGGAGTCACAGCGGTTACTAATGCTGAAATCATTGAAAGAGTGACACCAGAAGACTTCACAGTTATTCCAACTAATTATTTTAATTGTTGGTTAACACCCAATTCTTCTTCTATTAGTCAGTTGTTTGGACTATAAAATGTCAAAAATAGTGATAAATGCTCATCACAATTTCCTATAGCTCAGGGTGACATCATGAAATTGCTTGTTTTGCCAAATCAACTCATTTGAGAAGCTGGAACCAGAGGACATTTAGCATTTTTGCTAGAAAAATGACTTGATTAATTCAATTAATTAATGATTATTTGATAAAAATAGTAGTTTAATAATTTTCCATTTATCAAGAGATTAATCATGAAATTGTTTCAGCCTTTCTTTTTTCCACCTGCAGGTGACAGACACTGTTGAGGCACTTTAACGGACGGCTAGCACCATTACAAATTAAATAAATACAAAATATGGTATTTGTAATGCACGTGTAGACAGATTAAACTCTCGTCCTTTCAGTATTTGTTGTCATTTTCAAAACAAACATCCTGTCGTGCAAGTAGTCCTGCTACAATGCACGGCAGAGCAAACAACTGAAACCCTCCCAGGTTGTGGGTTTTAAAGGTTTCATTTGTTTGGTTTTTTTTTTTTGTTTTTGTTTTTTTAAAAAAAGGAAACTAAAGCATGAAATTACAACAAACTGGGAGAGGCTGCATTATCAGCACAGCCCTCTCTCGTTCTCAGCCTCATCATGTTTCTCTCTTCCAGGTTCGTCAAGCAGTAGCTGAGGGCAACTGCGTCTTTGGAACAATAGACACCTGGCTCCTGTTCAAACTCACAAAAGGTGAGTTTGAGCTTATGTGAAAGCCATCTCTCTATGAGGATAATCTCTTTTAAAAGCAGTGCAGTGAATAATTGTTCAGTGGATTTCATCTTATACACTGTTGACCCAGACTGGGCGTTCTTTGTGTTCCCAATCCTATTACATCATCAATTAAATTCCTTGGAAATGTTTTTGCTAACTCTTGTGGGCGAGCATGATTTGGAAACCTGACCGGAAGCTCAAACAAGTGTTTTTTGTTTGTTTGTTTGTTTGTTGTTTTTTTTTTTTTGTAACATTTGTATCACATCGTCTGTTTCAGGACATGTCCATGCCACAGACTTTTCAAATGCCAGTTCAACAGGGATTTTCGACTCCTATCAGGTCTGGTGTATGTCATGTTTATTTACAGTTTCTTTCTGTGATTGGTGTGAGAGTTCTTTTCTTATCACTGTTATGTGACTTTTTTTTAACAGATGTGTTGGAGTGGTTTCCTCTGCTCTCTTGTTTCTCTGCCTCTCTCTATTTTCCCCACAGTAGAAAATACAGGGTGAGTCACAGTTCAGTGTGTGCTTGATTCATGTCTTAGCCTGTTGAAGTCTTTTGATGTAAAGCCATACATTTCATCACATCCATACGTTTTGCTCTGTATTCCAGTTTTTTACCTGTTACCCAGAAGCAGTAAAATACTTTCAGTCAGTGGTTAACTGAAATTTTCTGCTCATGAGAATTATCAACAACTATCTATGTGATTTTGTGCATGCATTATTTTGTGTATGTGATATGTTACTTATAGTTATTATATATAGTGCAAAGTTTTATTTAGAATGACTGACGGAGAGTGTGAGATGATACTTTGTCTCTGGTTTCTCCTACATGATGCACCAGCCATGACTTTGGTTCCACAGACGTGTCTATCTTTGGAGTATCCATTCCTATCATGTCAGTGGTGAGTTGTCAAGGTCTTGGCATCACACACACTGTTATCTGTGTGATTATGATAAAGAAAATATTCATTGCAACCCTCTGATTCCATTTATGCCAGCGTGTCACCATCATTATGTTGTAAAAAAGTATATTCCAAGTATTTAGTTAATCAGCAGCAGGGGACACGTGGCATGTGTTCAAGTGTGTCAATTGAAACAGAATATTAGGAATGTTAATTAGACAGAATTAATACATACCTCAGTAATAATACATGAAATTTTGTTTATAGTTACCTTGTGGTAGAGGTTAAAAACCGACAAGACAGTGAATATAAAATAAAAGACAACAAGACACGAGTAATGAATTGAAACAGTAGAATTAAAACTGTAGAGTGAATTGAGACAGTATTGTTCAATGTGACTTTGCCTTTCCCTTTATAAAAATTTGAATTATCCAATATAAACCTGTTGAGGATTCAGAGTGTTCGCACCAAATGATTGACTTCCTCTGTCCGTCTGCTGCAGATGGCAGACCAGCAGGCAGCCATGTTTGGAGAGTGCTGCTTTGATGTCGGTGATGTAAAGATCACCATGGGAACAGGCACTTTCATGGACATCAACACCGGGAGCAAACCTCATACATCTGTAGCAGGTAAGGCTAAATACACACTTATTAAGGCAATAATATCCATATTTGTCCATACATTAAAAGCCTGCGTTTCCTCTCTGTAGGTCTGTATCCTCTGGTGGGGTGGAAGATCGGCCCAGAGGTGGTGTACCTAGCGGAGGGCAATGCAGCAGACACAGGCACTGCCATCAAATGGGCACAGGAGCTGGGTGAGTGAGCTGTTTACTGTGGCTGTATTGATGAAAGATTTGGAACATTTTACAGTGAAATGATGGTGGTGTTGTGGTGCAAAATAATGTGAAAGGTGTTGTTCACTGTGAGCTTTTTAGCCTCTTTTAGCTGTTGTTTTGGTCTCACAGTCTGCAGCTTGTCTCATCAGCACAGTTTCAAGCCGCAACAGCAGCTGCTTTCAGTGAAAAAGCCCCAGTAATAATACATGAAGCCCAGAACACTCTACCTGCTCAGAGAAAGTTAGCAACTAGCTGGTGAACACAGTGGAGCATTTAGCAGCTTAAGAGCCAGATATTTCTCAGGTGCCCAATAACATTATTCCACATTAATGCTAACATTCTTCCTTGTCGGCTGGATGTGTAAAAAGGCAGCATAACAACTTTATAAAGTTAGAATATGTCAGCGTTGTGTTTTCACTTTGCTCCACTGCCCCAAGTGTCCACAAATCTATTCACGCGTCTTCAAATTTACCCATGTTAACCTGAATATATTGACAGATTTAATGTTTGAAACCTGTGTGTGTTGTTGCAGAGCTCTTCTCTGACGTCCAGGAGACCAGTGCCATGGCGTACAGTGTCAGTGATGCTGATGGAGTGTGTTTTGTACCTTCCTTCAGTGGCCTTCAGGTACATGTGTACAATATAAGTACAGTGTGTCATTGTTTAGTGTCAAGTGTTTGTGTCATTTTTATTGGATATTTATTGACAACATATGTTGATATTTAGCTATTACAGCCATTTATCTCCATTTTTGGCTTTTTTTCCCCCTCTGTAACATGGTTATATGTTTCTTTTTTTTCTCTGCCTTCCTTTGTGAACTGGCCTTTGTAAGTCTGTGTCCTGAATGTTAATAGTTCATTTGCAAATATGTCATTATAAATCAGTTGTCTAATGGTTGTTAAATGAAAAGCTGCTGGATGTACAATAACCAAGTAAAACAGTGTCGCTGCTCTCTTGCTCACTGGAGACTATAGAGTTTCACTTTATTGCAATAGATGTGGCAGCTCCAGTCCAATATTTTTTTGTATTATGTCACTTTTTCACTTACAGACATTTGACACGTTTGCGTACACACTTTATTTATCCAAAGGCTCCTCTGAATGATCCCAAAGCTTGTGCTTCACTCATGGGCCTCAAACCTTCAACCACCAAAAGCCATCTAGTCCGTGCCATACTGGAGTCTGTCGCCTTCAGGTGAGTCATTTTGAAGAGATTGAAGAGAACATGTTTATTCACTCTCATTCATTATAATTGATATTCTTTCTTTGCATTCTTTTTGTTCTTTGCAGAAACAAGCAGCTGTACGAGACGATGCTGAGAGAAACTCGCATCCCCGTCACCAGGATCAGGTACAGTTCTTTTCATCCACTGACAGTATAGTCAGTGGAAACAGTGTGTGGTTATAGTAATGTAGGAGTCCCATATCTGATCATAGGATTTGGATTTTAGCCAGTAAACTGGGCGTAACAGAGCGTACTCTTGTGTACCCTACCTTTGCTAATGCAGCTCAGTTTTTATTGGCAATCCATTATGTGTGTATGTCTCTCTGATACTGTTACAGTAAAGTGAGTTGCAGTTTAATTGAGTGCTCTTTCTTTCATTCTTTCCCTCTCAGGGTGGATGGTGGTGTTTCTGCCAATGACTTTGTCATGCAGCTGACTGCAGACCTGTTTGGCAGAAAGGTAGCCAGACCCCAACACCACGAGATGTCGTGTTTGGGGGCTGCTTTTGTTGCTGGACTTGGAGTGGGTACGCAGAGACTTATTCATATACAATATGTACATTATGCTGTAGGCGTTTTAAATCCAAAACATTTGTATTTGTATTAGATTTATAGCAGTACTACACTTGCATTTTAGGCATGAGGGATAATGTCCTCAGAGTTGCAGTTCTTTTTCTGTAGCTGTGTGAAGTTGTGTGTCTGTCAAGCAGTCAGACACCATGTGTTACTCTTTACTTTCACATTAGTTCTTCATTTTTCTCTAAAAATACTACAGCACTTGATCTAGACATTGAGTTTCATTTGATTATGATCAAAAGTCCTATTTCTGTTCTTGCTGACACTGGCAGAAGAAGCAACGTGAAATGCTGCTGTTTGTTATGTAACACATTTTCTATGTAATTATTCACATTATGTAATTAGATTGTTTTACATTAGTCAGTGCTCAGTCAAATCAAACAAACAAGAAGGACTTGTTCATGTTGTTTTGTAACGGGCCAAAAGCAGGTGGTGTCGATGACTGAATGCTAATGTGAATCATGTCATGCTTGAGAGGCTGTAGTTCTTACTGGATCAGTGGACGACAGTGTTTGGTGAAATGCAGTTGTGATTATCTGTGTGTTTGGGGGAATAGACTCATCACTCACACTGACAAATTCAGCTTTAATAGGACTTCCTCTATTTTTGTGCTCATGTTGTTTCCTTAAGTCTTCCTCTGTCCTCTACTGTCACCGCAGGCTTCTGGAGGACCCGGGAAGAGCTAAAGAAGCTGCAGAACACCGATGAGGTGTTCTTGCCTAAAGGCTCATCCAAAGAGGATGCTGGTGGCAGTCTGAATCGGGAATACATCCCCGTCCTCCAGAGCTGGGAGAGAGCTCTCCGCCGTTCCATGAATTGGTACAGCAAGCCTTGACTCAGAAAGTCCTTTTTAAACAGAATTAGTAACCATCAGCTGTACTGTGAACTAGCTTAACAGTTTGTGAATCAAAATTGAATCTTGGTCCAGATACAAGTGTTTTTTTTTTCTCTACTGTCAAACAAAACACAGCCGTACGTCACATACACTCAGATAATTGTATAGCACTGATAACTACAGCTGAAAGCAGGATTGTGGGAAAGGTCCAGTACAGGTCTGATCCAGGCCCCAGTGCCATCAGCCACCTTCACATCCTTGAATTGTTGACCATATACAGAAGTGACAATAGCTTTACTTGGTTTCCTCACACAGTAGCAGCCTTTATGGATAAATCCTCTATTCACATCTCAGGTCACTGGTGCCTCTTCATATCACAGTATTTTATCCAGGTAGAATGATATTTGTTATAATATTTTCCCACATGGGGGCGCTAATTACTGACTTTACAGCTTTTTAATTTATGAACTTGCCAATGCAACCACATGCCAGGTGTTAACAAGGGGCCATAGATTAAAATCATTTGTATCAGATTCACACATGATCCTCTGTAGGAGAAACAAAGGCTGCACCCTCCTGTTCACGATACCTCAAGATTCAAAGAGCTCCACATAGGAAAAAAAATTGTCGTGTCAGACATTCAACAAATGCAGTTTAGTGTTTACCTGATTGCGTGGTATTTTCACTCTGTTATTTCATGAAAATGCTAGTCCTCTTAACAAAATTTCCAATTCACACATGTTGCCTTTCAGAAATCAGGAGCAGCTTTGGTTTGTAATCTCAAATTAGTTGCATTTATCCTCAAACTGAAGGCAATGAGTTTGCATGGCATGACATTGTTTAAATGTGACTGGAGAAAAATCACATCATCTCAATTGGTAAAAATTTTTAAAATGTTTCAAATGTTTTAAAATTTTTGTTCAGGTTGACTGGGAGTAATTTGGGATTTTTATGGGTATATATGGGATAGATTAGAGATAAGAAAATCTAGTCTAAATAGAAATAACTTCTGTGTCAACTCACACAAAATCTCCTCAAAATCTTTTGCTATGGAGCAGCTTCAGGTTGAACATCTTTATGAAATCTTAGATCAGCACCTGCATTCTCTGCTGTTTAGGAACACGTTGGCCAGGGATACAAATATTAATTGATATGACATAACAAAACCAGGAAATAAACAGATTTGTTCTGAGCATTATTCCTTGTCAGTCCATGTTGTGCAGCCATTATGACAGTGATTAGTTTGTGTTTATCGATTCTTTGTCCCGGCCTTATGAATTTCAAAGGGACAGTCGTGGTGATGTCATATGATAATGTTTTGACTCAAGTCTTTTACTTGACCTGATGAACTCTGATGACAAAGTTGTGTTATGATTAAATGTGCCTGCACCTCCATCACATAATCACAAATTACTAAAAACAAAGTAAACTGTGAATCTCACTGTAGAAATGTTCTGATTGCAAGGTATTGTTAAATATTGTCTACTTGTATTACTTTATTACAGTTCTTTGTCATGCACTTAACTTTGTTATGCAAAGAGACACTGTATAATACTGAAGTTAACACCTCAGATTGAAATGACATTTCAACACACATTCATTTCTTGAATGGCAAATGTCATCCTAAGCTGCTGGGAAATAACAAATAATTAAAGTGTGAAATCATACATTTTGTTACCAAACCGCTGAAAATATCAGGTCTGGTGTGTACGATGCAAAAAATCTAGTATTAAAAACATGAACCATCAGCAGTCGCCTGTGGTGATTTGAGCGTGTCGTGCTTTTACCGTAGGTGTCACTGACGCAGTGAGTGAACAGATGCTGTCTGAAGGGTGTCACCTCCACATGGACTCTGGGGAAATGCTGTAGTCCCTGTGCCTGGGGAATTATCAGAAACACAGGCTGTTAGATGAGTGTAGGGGTTGCTTCCCACTGATGTGACTGACCTCACTGTGAGAGGGTTGCTATGGTAGCTTGTGGATGGAGTGACTGAGAACAAATGGGATGTGTATTCCTGCTCATGGTGCTGGTATGGTGAAGGGGGCGCTAATTGAGAGCACAGAAAGGGGATTTTCCTAAACAATGGGAGGATTGTGTGCTGCACTTAGAGGGACACCACACAGATCCATACAGTATAGGTTTTCTGTGTCAAGTCGCCCATCCCCTGCACCCAAACCCTTCCTCTGGTCTCAGCTGTCAATCTCAACTTTCTCACTCAAACATGGCCGGGTTCTTTTTGCCAGCGGGCCTGGCTTGCAGTGGGATGCCTTCACAGAGAGAAATGTGTTAGAGTGAGTGAGGCAGACCAGGACTAGCCCATGAATCAGTGCTGCCGGCTCTCACACTAATCAGTAAAATGGGCGTGTGTGTGTGTGTGTGTGCCAGTGCTGTGCCTGGTGCCGCATTGTATGAGTTGTGGCAGACCCTGCCTTGCAACAAATTCAATCTGACAGCAGGAACTGGATGCTATGTGACCACTACTCCAGTCCCCCTCCCCCATACAAGCTGAACCCTGCGTCAAAGGTCATTATATAACTCCCTCTTCTCTCTCTCTCTCTCTCTCTCTCTCTCTCTCTCTCTGTGACACATTGGGATTGTTCGCTGGAGTGTCGGGGGTTGGAAGTTGAGCTTTTGTGTTTTTTCTTTTTTTCCTGTCAGTGTGTCTCAGCCTCTCCCCCCTGCTGCCTAAGCATCTAACTCTCCTCTCAGTTCAGTCCATTTGTTACTGGCATGACACACATGTACGCATATTGCTACAGCAAAAATTTACATATACGTTAAGTGAAATAAATTAGTTAGTTAATACCCTAATGTTAATTAAATAAATAAAAACCTGGAATAAGACAGGTTACTATTCTCCAGTAAAAAGTGTTCTCTGCTAACTTTGACACATCTGTTCACAGTTATACAAGTAGTTCTGACCAAGCAATCTGATTGGTCAACAAGACATTTAGAATGTGCTCAAATCAGCATGACAGCACGCCTTACTCATCACTAAAAATATTACTCCGCAATATACATTTTACTTTGTTGGTAACAGTTGTATAATCGCAATATTACACTCGAGGCTGTGCTTTAACGTCATTTGAGCACGACAGTGATGCTGACCGCATCACTGAAGCACACCTCTCGGTTAATATTGCTTAATTATGCACTTTGTGTACTCTCTCTCTCTCTCTCTCTCTTTCTCTCCCTCTCTCTCTCTCACACACACACACTGGCACACACATTCTAGTTTCAGTGGTGCTCAATTGCCATAGCAACAAGGATTGGCAAATGCCCCAAATATCTATGCTCAACCAGGCAGTCACAAATAGCATCCTCAACGACTTCAAATATGCTGATCACTGGCATTTATGTACTTATATGTGTGTGTGTGTGTGTGTGTGTGTGTGTGTGTGTGCGAAAACCAGAGTTTTCTGTAGACTATATAAGTAGTGCATCCATTGCTGTCGAAATACAGTCCTGCCTATTGGATTGGTTATTGGTTTGGTGACTCAGTGCATACGACTTGTGCGCAGAAGAGGTGGAGTGAACCGATAATAAACTAGGATGAATATGATGTATAATACAGAAGCCAGAAAATACCTTTAGCAGACCTATAGGTTCACCATTAAGAACTACAGACTCACTCTGAGGCTTAAAATCCGTTGGTCTCAATAAAAAATGTTTTGTGAAGAATCCCACAGCCTGCAGACAGTACAAGTAAAAATGGAGATCCCGACTTGTCCCCAAACACATGTAGCCATGATCACATAATAATAATAATAATTGATGATAAGGAAGATAGTGTGCGCTCAATTTATAATATGTGCGCGTAACGGTGCGTCTTCGTGCGTCTCTCCGTTATTAACCAATGTATATCCATCTGGTCGCACTGCATCAGCTGCCACGACGGGGTTTGTGTGAACGTCACTGACGTGTTTTTTTTTCCCTCTTTCCTCACCTTCCCCTTCTCGTTTTTTTTTTTTTTTTTTTTTGTTCCACCAGAGGATCTCTCTCCTTCTGCTCTCCCTCTTCTCTACACCGCCCACTCCTTCCCAACCATTGATCCGACCACTCACCGCCGCCTCGCCGGCTTCTTCGCCTCATTACATCGCCCGCTGCGCTTTACTGCATTTTTTTAAAAGAGGGGGCAGAAGAAACCGCACATTTCGGACCAAAAGGAGGAAAAGAAGAGGAAAAAAAATACATCACCATGGCGAGCACCGAGGATAAAGCGGCCAACAAGGAGAACGTGTCCAGCTGGAAGGACTCCATCTACAACCCGAGGACCGGGGAGCTGCTGGGTCGCACGGCCAGCAGCTGGGGTAAGGATCTCCTCCGTTATACAGCAGTCAATCAGAAGATGTGCTTTGACATTCACGGGGCTTACACTCATTCTAGGTTCTTCCTCTTTCCATTTTCAACGCTTTAATAGACGTGTGCCTCTTGAATACATAGTCTACGGTACATTTCTGTGTATGGATGGATCATAATGACTGCCATGTAGATACTGAATTAGCTGAGGAGGCATCACAGGCCTACATGAAGGTGTAAAGGAGAAGCCTGTACCAAGAGGCTCACCAAAATGAGTGATGCTATCAAAGGTGTGCACCAGTCTCTCTTTGCTGCAGAGGCAGAAACAGGCAACCAGGTGATGATCAACCATAACAGCACAGATTTTTATGAATATTTATCATCTGCTTTAAAGGGGATTATCAGGAAATTGCATCCACACTGCAGACCCCAGCTGCTAAAACCCCCTCATTACCTAATCATATCAGAGGGAGTGTGCCCACAGCGTTCCTGGGATGAATCTATAGCTGATCAGGCCATACATTTTATGTAATGATCCCCCAGCTATTTCCAGAGTGAGGTAGTAACACAGCACCCTCCCTCCAGCAGCCGGCTCCTATAGGCTAGCTCGGGCTGTCAGGCTGCCTGGGCCCCTGTGCTGCTGTGCAGTGGGATGCTCCATTGCAGTTGCATGGCCGCCCACATTAGCATGCCTGTCAAGGTCAAATGGGATTCCCTCTCTCCTCTTTCTCTCGCTTTCACACACTAGGCAGGTGCATTGTGGGATACTGTTGGAGAGGAATGAGAGAAAGGGAGGGGGTGTAGAGCAGGAAGCTGAGGGGTCCATCCCTTTTTTTTTTTTTGTCTGTCAACTTAGAGGGCATCCGTGCTGTGAGAGCCTGGATGGTGGTGAACCATTTTGAGTCAGATGTTTCCATAGCTGTGGCTCCTTTTTTTTTTAAATGCTCCCCCTCCTCCTGCCATGGATAAATGAGGCAGCAGATGCTTTGAGCACTGCAGCATCATCCCTAAATGATTTGGAAACTGGTGAAAGATGGTCCCACGTTTGTTAGCAGGGAGTAGCACTTTCCCCTTGTTCCAAAATGGTTTCTCTCAAAGGGACAGTACACTCAAATGACAGTTTTCCTCAGCCTGCAGATGAGGAAAGATGAAAATCTGAAGTCATTTGTCCAGGCCCAAGTGTGGTTAAAGCTCGTAGTTAAATATACATGACACCTCTCTTTCTCCTTCCCTCATTATGTCTCCTTTCTCTTTATGTTCTGTTCTTGTTTCTCTAACTTCCTCCAGCCCTCATCCTGTTGTTCTACTTGGTTTTCTACTGTTTCTTGGCCGGCATGTTCGCCCTGACCATGTGGGTGATGCTGCTCACTCTGGACGACTATGTGCCGAGGTACAGAGACCGTGTCCCCCATCCAGGTTAGTGTGTCTCAACTCTCTGCTCATACAGGGGGGGAGGAACTGAGGGGCTTTCAGGTACTGTAACTGGCAGCTTTTCTCTCCAAGGCATTCATTATTCATACTCCCACCAATGAGATACTGTCACAATAATGCGCTACATTACAGCTGCTTTTTGTATCGACCTGTTTTGAAAGTCTCTTCCTGTGCGATATCAGCAAGCGCAAGCTGGATGGAGAATGTTTTCTGTTCAGGTGTAATTCGAGACGAACCCCAATGATGTGCATTTGTTTCTCTTGTTGGGATCATTTACTGCTTCACTCTGTGTTTACCTTACTGTCTTTGTTGCAGGGTTGGTGATTCGTCCAAATTCACTGGATATCACATTCAACAAATCTGACCCACTGAAGTATGCACAGTACGTCCAACACCTGGAGTCCTTCCTGCAAAGTAAGTGCACTTCTCCCTAATCGACAGATAACTGACACAGATTGAAAGCTGGTGCTAATAAAATGAATTCCACTCCTCCTCATGGATATTTCTCCATTGATTCATGACATATATCTGGATATATCTCTGTTCATCTTTCCCTCTGTCTCTCTCAGAATATAATGACACAGAGCAGGAGAAGAACGAGGACTGCCCTCAGGGAGAGTACTTCCTGCAGGACGACACTGAGGAAATGACAAAGAAAGCTTGTCGCTTCAAGAGAGGTTCCCTGAGTTTCTGCTCCGGCCTCTCCGACACCAACTTTGGATATTCTGAGGGAAAACCCTGCGTGCTGCTGAAAATGAACAGGGTAACGCACGCTTTTGCTCTCACTTATTCAGGCTCGTCCATTACAAACATACAGTTCTGTCCTTTTATTCCTGATTCTTTTGACCTTTTCTTCCCTCTCTGCCAGCTTCTGATCTGCCTTTGTTCAGTCCCTGAAATAAAGTGAATAATTTGATTCATTTCCAATTTTGGCTCCACACACACACAAAGCAGCCTTTATACATCCTTCTCCTAATAGTCTCATCTTTTCCTGTTTCCTTCACCTCACAGATCATCGGCCTGAAGCCCCGCGGGGATCCCTACATCAACTGCACAGTAAAAGTAAAGATTTTTGTCCAGACTATGCCCGTGCCACTTGCTTGTATATGTATTTATTTCTTTTTATTCCTCTCATAAAAAGCACTGATGTCCGTAACAGTCTCAATATTTTCTTTCTATTCATCTTTCTTTCGTTTTTTCCTCCTCTTTTTGTTCGTTTGGTGTCTGATTTCTTTCTGCATGCTGTCACTGATGGCTTTAGGGTAAGATAAATATGTAAATTATCAGAATAAGGCCAGTAGGGGTGTTAGCACTTTTTTTTTTTTGATTACATAACAGGCCATTATGCAGGTGCCTCTAAACCCATCCTACTGCCAGTCAAGTCATTTTAATCTAAGCTGCGTCATTTTCAGCCACAAATGCTCCTTTTGCAAATTTAAGCTGAACGCGTCATGTTTTCCACATCATCATTTAAATCTCCAACAACAGCAGAGTCATTGCTTTTCCTTATGTTCATGTCCTGTCTCATGTGATCTTGGAAAAATGCCTTATTTAAATATAGAAATAATGAGTTTCCTATCAAGTTCACATAGATTAACACATGTTCTCCTCTGCAGAGAGAGAGCCCAATTCAGATGCAATATTTCCCCAGTGAGGGACGTATTGATAAGATGTATTTCCCCTACTACGGCAAGAAGGCTCATGTAAGTATTTATCCCCTGTCAGATCATGTCGGCTAACATCCTCACGTTGATGAGTTATTGACAGATGGCCGTCTCTCGTTCCCTCCCCCGGTGCAGGAGAATTACGTGCAGCCCCTGGTGGCCGTGAAGCTGCTGCTCACCAAGGAGGACTACAATAAGGAGCTGCCGGTGGAGTGCAGGGTAGAGGGCTCCGACCTCCGCAACAACGATGACAGAGACAAGTTCCTGGGCCGCGTCACCTTCAGGATCAAGGTGGTCGAGTAAAAAAAAAAAAATAGAGAGAGAGAGAGAGCGAGAGAGAGAGAGAGGGAGGGAGGGAGGGAGAGAAGACGGCCGGTAAAAAAAGGAAAACCCGGTGCAGAAGCTGCCCACGTTTGCTAAGGATTTCTGTTTAAAGATTTAAAAAAAATAAATAAGGAAGGAAGTGTCAAATACGTCACAAAGACTGCATTTTGGGATGTGGCCAAAATGTTTGATGCAGATTAGTTTTGAAGAGCCAGTTACAGATATCGAATGTTGCTTTGATGACATTTCTGACCCTTCTTTCCCTGAATGATTCCTTGCTGACCTCCTCAAAGATCCCCAGAACAAGACACCATCCATCCACCCATCCTTTCATCCCTTCACCTGTTGCACTCATTTTCCACTCTGCTTATTTTTATTTTCATTTTTTTAATTTTAGTATTGATGTGATTAGGTAACTTATAGCCATTGCAACCAAGCCATTTGGAGCTATTGTGTAATTGCTGATACAAACATTTTTTAAAATGTTTTTTAGATCTTCCTGTCAGGAAGAGAGTTGCTGTTTTTCATCTCTCTGAAGTGTATGAACGACTGTATTATCGCTGATGTTGAGAGGATTTTTATCTTGCTGTATAGTATAATTGAGAAAGTAGAACATTTCCAACACATCTCCAGAGTATTCACATTATCACATCACAAAGACTTCATAGGAACATACGTTGATAATCAAGTATAGCCACTGTATCCCTGTATATGAAATGCCAATTACAAAGTCCCTTTCTACATATAAATACATTGTGATCCTTACCATATTTAGGGAATTATAGATAGATCTTTGTGTTGTGGTCCACGTAGCCACAACCCAGTCTTGTGCTGTCTGTCTGTCTGTCTGCATGTCCGTCTGTCTGTCTGCCCGTCTTCCTGTTTACTCACCTCTCCACTGCAATAGCCAACATGTGGGTGAGCCCCTCCAGGACTAGATAAGTTGTCTCACTTACACCTCGCCGGAGTGCTGCGTAATTGATGGTGGCTGAGGCGACACACACACACACACACACACACACACACACACACACACACATACATACATACATACATAGACACACATAGAGAAGGTACAGTGTAAAAATTACTTTTAAGACAGAGAGTACTGGAAAAGCATTGCAAAAATAAAAAGTTCACTGTAACTATGTACTGTATATCTAAACGTGATCTGTATATCTATCTGGGTCTCAAAGATTGTTTGTTAGTTTTCTCTCTTCTTCAGCCTGTTGATCTGATTGTCTGCCAATCTATTACTCTTCAATGTATATATACACTATCTACCATATTTACTTAATTCACACTGTATTTTTGTCACAAAACACAATGTCTGTGCACTGTAAAGAAATAATTTAAGCAAAGATTTACAGGAAATTATCTTATTCAAAGCTATGTTTACACAGTCTTAAAAGGAACCCGCATTTGAAAGAACAACTTGTAACATCTCTTCAGGGTGCCTTAAGACCTGATGAAATAAATTGTGGAATAAAAGTGATTTTGAAGAAAATGTAGTGTATTTTGTAGCTTTTTGTTAGTGTTAGAAGAAGGCTTGTATTCAAAGTCATACCTCAATAAAACTACAGAGGTATTATCAGTATAATAAGTAGTGGTACTGCAGAAAATGATCCCTGTGATATTATTTACTGTTGTAGCTGGTTAAGGGTGGAGTTCATGTGGTAACATAATCCAGGTGCTCAGAACCAATGATCAGACCTCCTCCAGAGGATCATGCGATAAATCTTAAATCTGAGGAGACCTCAGATGATTAATGGGGTTTTAAAAAAAAAACTAGAAACCAAAATGTTCTGCAGCATAAAATGTGTCATTTTCTTTTACTTTTCTGTTTGCTTTATTCTGAAACATTAAATAATTTGACCTCTTTTGAAAAAATGTGAACCCATCTGAAAATAAAGGAAATTTCTCCAGTAACAACTCATAGACATCTGGAATGTGGACCCAGACTAGACACAGCTTTTTTGTAAAGGGTTACAAGCTTAAGAACCACTGATTTAATCTGTGAAAATGCATTGAACTGTGTATGTATACATTTGTATGTACATCTAGAAACTATAATGTGCTGGAGTGAAAAATGCATTTCCCTGAAATGTGGTGGAGTAGAAGTTTAAAGTAGTATCTAATGTAAATACCCAAGTACAAGTACCTAAAATTTTGTCTAAGAACAGTAATTGAGTAACTGTATATAGTTACTGTCCATGGCTGCTGTCAGTGTTACCAAAATGAGCTACAACACCAGATCATCCAGACACAGGCTTTTAATTTGGAAAACAGAATTAACAAATTAATCTCTGAATGAAAACATGTGAAATTAAATGATATAATTGTATTATACACAATAATTTGAATTCGAGCTGTTTGTGTGAACAGCTGTTGACAGCAGAGAGAAAGCAGGCAGACTGAATCAGATTGCTGAGATTGTGTTTTGGTTATCTGCCACTATGAATCTGCAATCACTCAGTCACATCATCACTGTCACTGCAGCACAAATCTGCTGCCACATGGTGGAGCCAGAAACAAGACAGGTGAATACCGGAGCTGTTGGTTAAAGTGTGGTTCTAGCATGGTGCCACTAAAAGGACTGAGCGGTTGCAGAGAAACCAAGGAGATTATTGAGGCTTTTTACATTTCCCATTTGTGCATTTTGTGGTTTTTCCAACTGTAGAAATCGATGTGGAGAAATCCACATAATTAGCATTGTTTCCACAATATCTGGTGACAGCCACTGGGAAATACTGTAAGCTTGGTGGTTAGATGCTGAGGTTTGTTTTCCTTTTCACCTCCATGAGTAAGGTCTTATCCAAAAAAACTGTGTCATGCTGAATGCTGAATGAAAGGAATAACATGTTATCAGCTGAACCATTTTATAATATTCTTGATTTAAACAACCTATCTGAGCCTTATTCAGGACTGTTCTTGGTCTGGGTAGGTGAGCCTTTGGTTATGAGTTGTGTCGGGGACTGGGAACCAAATTACCTGCCTGCATATAGTTGTACCCGTACACACGGAGACTGCACTGACTGTAGAAACCGGAATATATCAAGTCAGCATTAAAAGAAGTCTGATCACACCTGTCTGCTCTAATTTTACAGCATCTCTACCCATCCAGCTCCCACAGCTCCCTGAAGCATCAGCAGCAGCAGCTCTGTCCTTCACTGTCAGCAGCGGTCTATACCCGAGTCCTGCTACATGTGAGATAATCTCTCGGGGTTTAGCTGGAGCAAGAATCCACCTTAGTGTCTCCTAAGCTCTCACTGTCCTTGAGTTAGACTGCTGTAAACAAGTGGTGTTGGTGACAAAAGACAGAACCAAACATATTTTCATCTGTCGGTTTCTTAGCAAAAATTCACTGGAAAATGTTGTAAATGTGGAAGCTACTTAGAACTGAAGGTCAGAGCTGCTCATTAATGAGGGTATCTCTGTCAGGCTTTAAATGTTTTCCACCGTTACTTAGCAAAGAAAAGCTCAAAAAGATTATTTAAAAAACACTGTGGTGATATAACATTTTCTGCTCAGATCCTTCACTTGGCAGTAACATTGAGATGCTTCAGAACCTGAGGGGATTTGAAGCTGATTTAAGCAAAGAAGACGCAAGGATAACACTGGTTATCGCCTTATCAGCTAAGAGTTGAACTTGCCAATTTGTGGCAGCCTGCAGCACAGCCTGGCTGTAGTCAGCATCCTGAAAGGGATTAATGCAGCTGATATTTTTAGGTTTTACTCCAGAGTCCCCAGCAGCACTTTCTCTGTGGTTATATATAGACAGGAGAACATGCGTAACATGGCACAGTTTGGGGCATTCTCTTACGCTGGTGGTGATGTTGTTAAGCCTTAAGATTACAATAAATTTACTGAGACAAACACATAGATATTCATAATCACAGAGAAGACAAACATTTTAAAAGACATATTTTAATTTATTCAAATGATTCAAGATTCAAGGAAATATCTGCTTTACATCTGACATCTCTATAATAGCAATTCCTCTCATGTTATATTTACAAGTACATATATATATTTATATCATATTAACATTAACTGTAAAAACTCGACTCTGTCCAAGATCTGGAAATTTAAAAACTTAAGCAAGTATTTACCCTGAGACAAGTAAACAAGGACAACAAAGATTTTATTTTGAACTAACCCAAGTCTCTATACTCGGTTTCAGGATCTGGCTAGTTTGAGTCATTCACACTCATCTCAAACTAAGATAAGAGCCCTGAAGTATCACAGTGTTTTCAGGGCCATGGACAGAGCAACCTGCACATTCCTGGTACAGGAATTTATTGCCCAACTCCTCTAAATATTCCTCCTTCATATGTAGCGGTAAACTGCTGTTTCAGCGCTCATCTCTCTCCCAGCATACCAGGGCTAAAAGAGTATCCATTTCTCATTAAGTTGAGCCTCGTAGCACCAGTAGAGGGGCTCAGTGAAGAGGTGTTCGGTATTCTTCTTTTTCTTTAAACAAATTCTACATTTCGAATTACGTCTGTGCATAGATATAGATATATTTCTTTATTTACAATACATACAGATGCAACAATGGCTTTTTATAGTTTTTAGAAAACTAAAAGGTTGGGCAGCAGGGGAAACCACCTGGATGTAAATGCAGTGATCAGCCTTCACTGTGAGGTTTGGGATTACAATATATAGTATGAATACTACAGCTATCTCTGCCACATGCTGTTAAAAAGCACTTTTCATTGTAGAAACAGTGTGACCTTATGATGGCATCAATAAAGGGAAGAGGGAGGTGCTATAAAATGCTGTAACTTTTACACAGATTCTCAGACTGAACAGTTTCATGGTTTAGAAGACGTGTGTTTGCTCCAATTTGTTTAATGTTGAATTCAACAGCAGATAATTTTACTGCAAATACTGTTACTTTGGATTTAGTTTCTTCATAAAGTAATACAGTATTTCTGGCACAAAGGCCTTTAACTTACATGTCTAACACTAGTATCCTTAATAAGGAGGTTGTAAAAATTGCTAGTCTAATAAGTAAACAGTAAACAACTAGCAAGTTGTGGCAAGTCTACATCATTAGCTACATTTGACTGCAAGAGAAGCTATGAGCCAGAGAGAAGATGCTCAAAACACACCATCATATCTTGCAAATTTTACTGAGCCTTGCCTTGAAAGCAGCAGATCTCTACATCATGAGCATCCTCTCAAGACAGAGATGGTACATCTTTCTCAACAAAGATGCTCATGCTCACCTCCTCTGTGAAACATGACCCATCTTTGACATCAGTGTTGATGTAGTGTAAATCTGACTGAGAAACAAACAAACTTATTGAGCATTATTACTGGTATGTGAACATCAAACGTGTGGCTGCTCACAGCAATATACATGTGCCGGACTTCTTTTCATCATCAAAACCTCCTCCACCCTCTTTCCTGTTGGGATCATTGAGCTCGTCAAACAGTCCAGTATCGATCATCTCCGTCTGCCACTGAATGGGCACGGCGCCGGTGCTAAACTCCTTGAAGAATTTCTCGTCCTTGGCGTCGAACTCGATGCCCTTGATCTCGGAGAACTCTGCGATGTCGCCAGTGTCCTTGGCATAGACGACGTTGGGCTTGGGCACCCAAGGAGGATTCACCAGCCCGGCCTCCAGACGAGGGAAGTTGATGGACTTGAACCACGGGTGCTTCCTGGGATCCTCCATGTTGTTCCTAATGAGAAGGCACAGGATTTTTGAAAACATTCAGAGTTACTGAATCTCTGGGTACAGCCTTTAACAGCCTTAACTATACAGAATACAAGAAGCTCTTACTTCATGCCCAGGCGCTCCTCAATTTTCTTCTTGAGGAACTGCTGGATGATGTCCTTGGTGTCAGCATTGAAGCACTTGTGCTCCCACTTTGGCTCCTCATTGATAATTCGACGCTGCACCTCCTCCTTCTCCACCTTCTCCTTCTTGGCCTCAGGGCCTTTGAAAGGTGTGTAGCCGGCCACCATCTCATAGATACTGCAGCCCAGGGCCCACCAGTCCACTGATGTCCTGTATGGAGTTTTGGTCAGGATCTCAGGGGCCATGTATGCTCCAGTACCAGCCTGGAGGAGGAGGAGATCAGAAGGGGAGAGTGAAGATAGGGCAAATCTGTAATTCCTTTTAATTATATGTTACACAAAGCATAGTGTGTTTTATATGTATGGAAACGTTTATAATTGAAGTAATGAAGCAATGAATGTAAAGGATATTAGACTTATGTGATAGTGCAGCAATATGAACAATGCAAACAGTGCATAACTTTGTTCCTGAAAAGACAGAGAGAACAGTAAAAAGTTCTTGTGGGAGCACAGACTTGTAAAGAACAGCTTTTTAACTTGAGACACCTTTCATTCCTGTGTATATTGCTCTTCTGTTAATATTTTTTATTACATTGTCACGTTTATACAGCTCTTATGTGTATATTATAGCATTATCTTGATTTTAACTTGTCTTTACTCGTATTTAAGTCTTTTACATTCTTTTCAATCACAAGTGTTGAACAGATTTGTTGCCGGTGTTACTAAAACATCTTCACTCTCTCTCTTTAACTTTCACCTTTCCCTCTCTTGCCCTGCTCCTCTGCTCCCCTCCCTCCCCCCTGTATCACCTCACCTGCAGCCTCGGACCAGAAGCTTAATCCTAATGCTAAGCCTACTACCTGTCAAGAGTCGTGTGTGTCTACACACTGACAGAGTTGTCCAGCCTCTTACATAAAGGCTGGCCATTTCTGGATGCAATAGCCACCAGTAAAAATACGTAACAGCCAGACACACGTAGCCATGCCTCTAATGTATAATTAATGCACACACACTGCAAACTGGCATGAAGCCGAGACCTAACTCATTGCCACTCAAAGTAAGTCCTGAAGAAACCCTGTTGAAACAATCTTTTCTGGTTGATCCATACAGGCGAGGTGTTACATAGTTGTTACAAGGACTTTAGAGTGCACTGTCCTTTTATACACTCACAGTACCACTCACAGACATTTAGAATGAGGCCAAATTTTTCAGCTTCTGCTAATGTTATGCAATCATAAAATAAATGTATAATTTTTTTTAATGACAGATCACTAAACTAAGAATGTCTGGCACCTCCAGCTCTGTCCTTTAGTGTGGCACCACTTGACACTACCGCTCTGACTGATTAGTGTAGGCATGATGCTACAACTCCATTGACTAAACTTAATCAGGTTTGCATGCAAAACGTTTTTGTTTTGTAACTTACTCCTGTGTCACAGAGCATGCAAAATCTGTTCAACTCCTGTATTATTTTCAACGTCTTCCTTGTGGTATGTGTTGTTAATATAAAATGTGTGTATGTGTTGGTGATAAGTTTAATAAATAAAGAAACTGCACAATCTGGTCAGTAAAAGTGGTAAAACGCTTTCACGTATGATCATACTGGCTTCAAAATTATCAACAGTCTGATTTTAGTTAATGAATTAAACAGATATTTTTCAGCTGGGTTAAAGTCACCTTGTTTGCAAACTAACATGTCTAAACATATTCAACCGAAGTTTTTACCTGGATCTGTCAATCTAATCAGGGACAGACTTGTGTAATGCCCACTAAGAGGATTGGGGGACCAAAGCCAGCCTTGCCTGTGGGAGGTTAGCCCAGTCACTTTGGCTGGCTGAGGAGCATCAGAGTACTGGATAATGAGCTTACTGGACTTTCATAGAGCTGAGAGCTTACTCTTTGCTACTGCATGTAAGTCCTGAAGAAACCCTGTTGTAAATATCTTCATCTTCAGGTTATCCATAGTTAGTTCAGGCATGGTGCAGTATGATCTATAGGTAATTTTATAAGGTTGTGGTCATGCCCCATCAGTGTAATCAGTTTTGTCAGGACCTGGCTCATAGAGCTCAGTATTTGATCTTACAACTTTTCGTGTCCGAAGATCACTTGACAATGTCACTTCACAATATGTCTAGTGATCTTCAGATAGGATCCTTCCTGTGCAACCAGTGTGGTGTAACATCAAGCTGAACTCACTGATGACATGATGACAAGAAGAAGAATTACATGCTACAGGGTTTGTAAAGAGTCATGGGATGAAATTGCAGCACAACTTTATCAAGGTAATGCCTCTACAGAAATAACTAAATCTCTGCTACCGAGTTAGTGCTGGAAACCTTCTTAAACTGACTGACTGCTACTTTAACAAGCACTGGACCTCCAAGGTCTCTGACATAGCCCCTACACAAAATGGTGGCCTATAAATGGCCAGGCTATAATCTGACTGCTAAAGGATCGCATGAGTTATATAATGGATTCAGAGACTCTCATTGCACAGATCTTTAAGCAATCCAGTAATCCCTGTCCGGACTTAAAATAAAAACCCCACCAAGATTGACAGGCTGTCAAAGAACCTGAACTCAGTTTTTATCTCCAACCTCATCTGCAGATAACTGAACACAGGCAGGGTGGAGAAGTGGTCCCTGTTCCCATGTTGCAGAGTATGTGTGGCCTTAAACTTAGTTTAACTATGTATGTGTTGACTTGACTAAAATCCTGTTGAAATAAAGATCAGCTGCACAGGATCAGGGGAGGATTTTTACCTGCCCCACAGTGTATGCAACTGCAAAGACTTTAAATAATAGATGAAATAGGCCTTTAGGGCACAAATTATTCTTCATGATGTAGTCTTAATATCATCACTGACATCATCCAGCTAGCTGCTCTCATGTTAACAGCATCCTAATGGCTTTGAGAGTGCAACCTCACGCACATCTTTGTTGTGTTTCAAAAGTAAAGAAACTAGCACCTGCCATTTTGTTGCTGTGTGTACATCTACTCACCATCTGGGTGACAGTCTTTCCTGGAGCGATCTCAATGGCCAGACCCAGATCTGAAAGTCGGCACTGGCCCTGGCTATCCAGCAACACGTTTTCCGGCTTCATATCACGGTATACGATATCCATGGCGTGCAGATGCAGGATGCCGGTGGTGATCTGCGCCGTGTAGTGGATGATGCGTTTCATCTCTATGCCCTTGTCCACACCCTTGCCATCATAGCCTATGTTGTAAATGTGATACTTGAGGTCTCCTCCATTCATCAGGGTCATGACAAGGCACAGGTGGGTCTTGTTGTCATAAGCATAGGCCAAGTTGACCAGAAACAGGCTGTTAACCTTCTCTAAGATCTGCTTCTCCAACAGGGCCATCTTCTCACCACCCTTCTTCTTCAGTCGCTTTTTACACAACTTCTTGCAGGCGTACATCTGGCCTGTGTTCTTCACCTGAACAGCACATACCTAGAAAAAGACAAATAATTTGTTTGTTTTTTTAAAAAGGAGGACTTTTGTGTTACCAGTGTCTATCCATTTCTCCTTTTTGATTAACTTTAATCCATTTCCCACAGCAACAAAGCATGGTCTGCTGGCAGAAAGCTGATAGGCAGACCTTTAAGCAGCACAGAAACCACTGCATTACACTGATCCCAATATGACTACTACTTGTCCTATATTTGAAAATGTAATTGCGAAATTGATGCATAATTAATGAAAGTTTCCCTTTAGACCGTAAAAATAAACAATGGTCTTCAGCATTTTTGCAGTAAATGAAACAGAACTGATTTGACTGACACTTCAAATCATCAATCTTCACTATTTCACTTTTGATAGAATAACAAATCATCCTTCTTTTAAAGCAGCAGAGGGAGATTTGTGTGCTTTGTCTCATTTTACAGTTTCTCTTAAACCTTAAGCTGATATTGAATCACTGGTTGGACAAAAGGCAAGAGAATCAGTTCCAGGAGTTAACCTAGTTTGACCTTTGCCAGCCCTATCTTGGCAGCACATTTGCCACCTGTCTCACTTACATCTTTAACTAAACATTCACCTCTGATATCATTTATTCTCTGTAGTCAGAGAATCAGATTTCCCCACTGCAAACGATGGTCCAGTATCAAAGATGTTTTGTCAAATAGTTGATTCACCGTTTAACTTCCAACCACTGTATGTGCTGCATTCAAAGAAAACAATACTGTACAGTCACAGCAGATTTGGACAAGGGCAAAGCAGCAGCCTTCACCACAATTTTGAATGATTTTGTACCGTTTAACAACATCACTGTAATTTTTTCTGTAAGTTTCTCAATGATTTTCTACACTTCTGGCATTGTGTTTAATTACACAAGTTGCTTTCTTTTGGATTGTATACTCAGGCTTGTTGCTAACAGCTTTACTCAATAAAGAGGTTCCTCAAGGGTCAATTTGAGTTTTTTTTTTTTTTCAGCACATATCAGTGATGTTTTTAAATTTTAACATGGATTTCACCATCTCATATGCGTGTGACCCTATCGGCTTGAGCCATACAGGTATGCCTGTATGGCACAAAACTTCATGGTCACCTTGAGACAAGGTAAATCCTCACAATTATGTAAGCTATGATCTCCTAGAATATCGCCCCCGTGTATGCTTCAAAGCAAATACACCCAGGTTAGGTTCCTGCTAAGGGTTTTCTAAAGAGTGAAATAACACAATAACATGACACTGCAGTATAATGCCAAAGTGTAAGCACCACTGTTACAGTTCCAAAAGATGTTGAATACATACTAGCTCGCAGTTCTAGTAGATGTTATAAAAAGTATTATTGAAATACATGTCTTTTAAATTGATAACACTATTGTATCTGAGGAGTCTTTGGAGACTCCTGCAACTAAAATCAGTGTTAAAAGATCAATATCTTCTATAAAACATATCTCAACACTCATTTATAAAATTAAATGTAGAAATGTTTGCATGCTTACCTCTCCGAAGCCTCCTTTTCCCAGGGTCCTGAACTCATAGAAGTATTTGTCATTGATGGGCTGTTTCTCGTACTCTTTCCACTGGAGGAATTTATCAAAGAATGGGCTGGCCTGGTAATCTGTGAAGGGTTTGCCTTTCAGAAATTCTCTTACACCCTCCTGGACTTTGCCTTTCATCACCTCCTCAAAGTTGGCATCTGTCACAGACTTGCACTTTTCAGCAGCCTCCCCAGTTAGAAAGGACAGGAAGCTCTTGGAATCGGCCTTGCAATACTTTGTCATGATGTTTTTGCGTGCCTTGTCTTTTGCTGCACCTTCAGCCAGATCCCAGTCATACAGCTCATCCAGGAAATCAGCAGCAAGCTTAAACTCAGCGTTACTCGCCAGGAACTCGCGGAAAAACTTTTTACCAATAGGCTGCCTTTCACAAACTGATGTAAAGTCCTTGTCAATGGAAGCGCGTACTGCAGCACATTGATCAGGCTTGGGGAGAGACAAGCTCCGTCGACGCTTTTTCATCTCCTTGTCATCACCACCCTGGGCTTTTAGGTAGGCCGTGTTGGCCACCAGGTTATCCAGTCCCCCCATGTCACACATCTTGGCAGTTGTATGTGGTCTGTCCCCCCTAAGTGACTGGGCTCTTCAGTGGCTCCCCGGGGATACCCTCTTACAACTGGTGCGGCGTCTTTCAGAATGTGTCTGTGTGAGAGTGAAATTCGCTCCAAAGCCAGCGTGCAAATGAGCTCCTTTACCCAACCTACCTGCAAACCTAAGACACACTGACACACCCAGTAATTACTCATTTAGAATTAAATACCAGGGAGGGATTTTGGCTTAAGGATCTTTGTGTGGTCTATTCAAGGATGCTGTGCACAGAAAGGGAATCGTAAGAGGGCTCTGTCCTAAGAGGCTTTGTAGCCCTCTATATTTGTTCATGGCATTCAGTAGTCTCTAACAGTGGTCCAGTGGCCAGTTGACAGTGCATTTAACAGTCAAATGAAGTAAAAGACACAAAGAGAAGCAGAAAAAAGACACCTAAAAAAAGAACTGCCAACTTAGTGCGTGGAGGGTCCTCTCATGAAAGTTATGAGAAACTGGAGTAACAAAGTAATGTGCGGTTGAGTAGTTAACATATGGTATTGTAACATATGGATAAGAATAAGATTATACTTTGAGCAGGATAATGATGACGTATTTTCACTGAGGCAGCCAAAATAGTAAACGATATGGCTGAACATCATGCATCCTCATCTTCTTTTCTTTCCTACCCACAGTCTCAACAGAACAGATAGACAGAGAGATTACTCCTAATCTGTCTGCTTCTTCCTCTGCCCTCATGTGCTTTCATTCTCATAACTTACCTACATTCACACCATGACTTCACAATGACAACTGCTTTGAACATGTTAAGAGTTCTACCTAACATTATCATTGGATGAATACAGATTTGTCTTACTTAGATATCAAACTGTGTTTATAATTTAATCCAAACTATCATTTCACACAGAGAATTTCCTTACTGTGAGATTTTGTTGAACAGGGCTATCTAAACTAATATGTGGGAGAGTGGAGATGTCTGTTATCATCTTCTGCATACCTGGAGAGAGATATGCATTAACATCTTAATTTTTTTTAGATGAACAATTATTTGCTACGTGGGAGCTAAAGCACAGGCATGTCTATAGAATAACACTGGGTGTTCAGTGAGTGGAAGTGATGTTACGCTCACAAGTAATCAAATAACTGCTGATGTGCTTAATGAGTATAATACCACAATAACTTGTTTTTCCACAATCAAGTTCACTTGTTCTGCTCCATTTAGCCACTGAGCAACAACAAAAATTTCTACAAATAAAAAAAAAGTTTGAATTCAGCTGAACCAAAAAGCCTCAGGTTGATAATATTTCCTACTCCTACACTAGACATCTTTCAAACAGCAAGTGACAATGTAGCACCGGTCCACACAGAGACTCAGAGGATTAGATCAATGTGGCACCTGAGCTTCTTTCTACTGGTCTGTTTATAAAAAGCCCTGAGGGGTATGACCTTAATCATGTGACAAAACTGGGGTTAAACTAAGGACCTGTGATACACCTGATACCTGACAGCAAAACTGCACACAAGAGAGGAGAGCCAAAACAGGTTAGGTAAACACAGATGTTTTTCTGATTGAGTGAAAACCTAACTAAATTTTCTCTGTCAATCTGCTATCTCATCTTATTACAGTTTTTGGTATTGCATATACAATGCAGTATATATCAAGTTAACATTTACATTTCACTGTTGCAGCACATCATTCAATTCAAACAAGTAGTCTTACTTTTTACACATGTAATGTGATGAATTGGCATTTTCCTTCAGCTGTTGCTGCTGGCAGTAACCTTACGCTACAGCTATGGTGATGTAGGCTAATTCAGTACGCTAAACCTCAGATAATAACAGCTAATCCTTTCTCAAATGGTCTCAAGTCGTCACTGCCCTGCCCAAGATCAGGGGCTTTGGTTGCCGTCAGAGAGCTCCAGACTCAGACCTTTGACTTACAAAAGCCCAGGCTCAGCCCAACATAGAGCAACCAAAGTGGAAGTGGGTAAAACGTTTACAAAGAGAAAAAAAAAAAACACAGCAATAGTGAATTAAGATTTTCACAGCAAAACATTGATTTTAGTCAGATTTGTGCCAGGAGGGAAAAAAGTGAATGGTTACATTGAGGAGGAGGAAAGAGAAAGAGGCATCTTCCCAGTTAAAGAGACCTGCCATAACCATCACATATGTTAACAGTCAATCATGTTGTAACTGGATCATAGAGTCCGTAAAGCACATAAGCCTCCTGAGTGGATGAAAAGAGGCCATGGGTTTCATCTTTTACCAGGTCAGTGAAGGCAGAGAGAGGTAAGCTGAGAGCTCACACGTCATTCTATGGGTTCCCCATTTACTCTACAGAGGGTCCCTACTGAGCCATTGTCATTATGGGCCCATCACAAATTAATGCATTCATTCCAAAAACATGCAGCTGTAAACAAACAATCATAAAAAAGAAATATGGGATTTAGTAATACAGCAGTGACAGGGGAGATTAAGACAGTAATTGAGAAATCTAGCACAGGTATTTATACATTTATAAATTTGTTTTTCTCTTCTTCTCTACTGTTTTAGATGTTTGATCTTTTCTGATTTAGATGTTTGATCTTTGAGCAGCCTGCTCATTTAACCTTGGAGGGATTAGCCCATCCTGGGGAGGGAGTAAAGGTTAAGATGAGCAGAGCATTCTCATCCTATTTCCCACATGGCCCACTACGTGGTCTTTACATGGTCTGAGTCCATCCTCTTATGGCCTCAGTCAAGCTTTCCACAAAAAGAGTCAGAAGATGGGACATATTCACAGTAGAGCAATGGGAAGCTGGGAATACAACAAAGAGGAATATTTCCTGGGAGGTCTTACAAATCATGTACATAGAACTAGCCAAAATATAAAAACAGTCTGGTGCCTATTCAACCACAATGTATCTCCAGGTTTCTGTTGCCAACACTACAAGCAGGAACACTAAAATCTCCCTATAGATATAAAACAGGTGTGCCAGGTGTGGAGTTACTTGGCTAATGAAATTTCTTCTTCTTGTAACAGCTTCTCATACAGAAGGAGACTTACTACACATATGACCATAAGAGCAGTTAAGGCACTGAAGATGGCTTGACCTGCTGCCCTCACAGTGAAGCTACAGCAGAAGACAGAAGAAGAGGCAGTGGAGGATGACTTCTAGATGACCCAGGACCCAGCCATTTTCAATAAGTGTGGTGAACGGCTTCCCTCAGCTGGGGATGCTTTTGAGGGGCAGTAGAGGCACTTTGAGGAACTGCCATCTGGAGACGCGGCAGAATTTAAAGTCGTGATCACAAACTATCAATCAGAATTAGTGATGAAATGTCTCTTTAGGGACAGACAGTGCAGGCCAGTATCACAGGTGATTTCTAACTTCTGTCTGAAGCTTAAGGTGAGCTGCCTTAAATCATCTAATATTATCTATGCTTCAGTAACAAGTGCAGGTACTCAGCTGATTCTGGGGTGTTTCTGAGAAAACTGGGGAAATTGTCAGAGTTCAGATATATTCATTTACTTTAATCAATGCTTTTCTAGCATTTCAGAAAATACACTTCACTGTGAGACTGATCTTCACCTTAACCTCACAACTTTCCACCTAACATATTTGCTGATGTGTAGACGTGCAGAGCATACTGACATAAAGTAAAGCAGGACTAACAGGGAGGCAGAGAACAGTGATACTGATGATGTCAGTGTGAGCTGAGCTGAGGATGGACCATTAGCACTGGCATCTTGTGCCCCCTAGGGGACTGTTTTTTCTGTGTGTGCCTCACTCTCGATCCTATCAAAACTCACAGACATTATCTGTTTCTTCTAGGAATCCAGATCATGATGTAACTGTAACTGACCCAAATAGACAGCAATGCCTGCAAATAAAAATAACAGTTGTATGCGTTTTTCAGAAAGGATTTTTTTTAACTGCCGCAAAGATACGTTTTTACCAGGTCTGAAAATTGTGTTATTTTAATTTTATATTTGACTAATAATTGTATTTTTGTTATTACAGCTGCATTAACAGTATTACTGATAACTTAAAAACTTTTTATTCCCCCACATGTTAACTATGTTTTTTGGTAACTTAAAGCCTCAATCATTAGCAGTAGTTCACCAAATGTTTGTGACAGTTTTTATGTTATACAATAGTAGCCTATTTATTAGCTATTAGCTATTTATACAATGCTCTGGGTAAATACTTCTCTCTAATTGGTCAGAAAGACTGCAGTCAACTACTGGACCTACCTCACTCAAATGTAATATTTCATACACCTTATAGAAATATTTACCAACAAAACACTGCAAATAAATAAGCCATTTCACACATGAATTGCTTTTTAAATCTAAAATAGCCGAAAACAGTGGACACTTTACAAAATGTGATTTATTAAATACTCAAACTAATGAACTAATCTCACACTGAACTTATTAATAGTTATGAAATGGTCTATGCACTTAACTTTTAAAAAAACTTCTTTACTTAACATATTCCTCCACACTAAAAGCAGCTAGATGAAGGTGATTGGGTGCCTGACAAGGATGTCATGGCACTTCCCTTCTGCGGTGGCTGATGGGAGAACTGAGGACTACATCTTCTAGCTAAGCTGGAAACATGCTGTGAGCCCACAGGAGGAACAGCTCCTCCTTATGAGTACAACACTGACCTGGTTAA